>NC_054061.1:8412500-8715000 GCF_017639655.2 Falco naumanni
TTATACCTCTTTTCCAAAGTATAAGCTCCTTCCATCACCGCTGAAGGAGCCATATCCCAACAGCAGACATCCATAAAGCTGATAGTTAGAGTCTCATTCATGCTTTTACTCCCTACGTGCTGTATCCTCAAAGGATGCTCCATTTAGCGGGATAGTTATATAACAACTTTTTAATTAAATACTCATTGACAGTCTGTGCCCGCCTTTTTTCTGGGGGGGTGTGGACAGAGGACTGCTTGAGGGAAGGATGAAAGTGCTCCTGCTTGCCTTCTGGCAGCGGGACTGTACAGCAGCACTCCTTGCCCGCGTTACCCTCTTCCTCAGAGAGTCTCCTATGTAGAGACTGGACTGGAGGAGGTGTAGAAAGATTTTGGGCAGCAGGCACTGCACAGCCATGTCCCAAAGCGCTCCCAGACCCAGCAATGAATAGATGGAGAGGATACACAGATCTTCCTGCAAGTAGTCTGCTCAGCAGCCACCAGCAGAGCTGCCCTAGCCCACCAACGTGTGTGCTAAAGAATGGTCTTCTGACAAAAATAAACAAAATTCATTTACAGGAAAGGTGTTACCCTTCGTCCTCTCCCATGGGACGTGTGGCTTGCTGTCAGCAAACACTGGGCATGATGCTGCTCATGGTTCTTGGGCTGGGGTCTTCTCCTCCTACTGCAGATGAGGCATCTTCCGGGGCTGTGGATTGCGGTGTAAGGGGGAGAGGACGTGGTGAAGGGGGTAGGTGACACCAGCTAACGAAGGAGGCACTGCTGGCTCCGGACTTGCTTCTGTAGGCAGAAGGATGGGCAAAACCCACTCCAGGTTGGGCTGTTTGGTAGGATCTATGTGGCCATTTCATGTGCTAACAGGGGTGAGGTGCTCTGGAAAAAGCTAATGAATACGATGTAGAAGTCTTTCTTTTTATGCTTTTCTCGATGAAATAGCGCTTGTCATAAAAATGGGAGGATATATCATTCATCATTGCTGGTTTTACCTGCCAAAACAGAGCTAGAAGTTTTCTATTTTGTATCCACAAATCCTGAAATTCACTATAATCTGTTTAGACAGTTTCTCTCTGGGGAAAGAAAAAAAAGTTTTTAATCTAATAAATAATCCTCTGGAATATTTACAAAAGATACATAAATGCCAGAACCTCCTCTAAAAATATACTTCAGTGTCTTAAAATCAACATATGCACACTGGGTGACTGGCTGTGAATATTCTCCCTAAACTAAAAACCAGCCAGGCAGGCCAGCAGGGTGCTATGCAAATGGCTGAAGAGCAATGATCTGCCTTCATTGCAGGCTTAATTTATGAACTAGATTTATTAGATTATTTTTTTTTTTATTGAATGAATTACTGCATATCTTACTTCTTCCTGTGTCAATAGCTGTGTCCATAAGAAGGCAAAAAAATCAAGGGCAGACGACCCAAAGCCTAGCAGCACTTTGCACGTGCAAATTATTTGCAAATATCAGTTTGAAACTCTTTCCACTTGCTGCTTTGTACCCAGTAGCAGCTGGTCCTGGAAGAAAAGGGACCAAATTGGGCACTGCAGTTGAGGGTGAAACCCTCTCCCAGGGCATCCGCAGTGGAGCCTGGCATTGCTCTCTGCCCCACGGCAGCTCAGCCACAAGAGATGCTCCTGCTGCCTCCGTCATGGTGGCCCTGCCCAGCACCCCTTGTTCTTCACTGCCTTCCTGCAGAAACACGGCACACACAGCCTAGCGTTAGGGATGGGAATGGGGTTGCTGCAAATGGTGTGAGATCATAGCAAAAATACAAAAAGAGCAGGCAAAAGTGACATCATGCACAACACATCTTGAGCTTCAAATTATCGGCCCCTGCTGTATCCTGAGTGCTGCCAGTAACTTTGTCAGACCTGTTTGGAGGATGTAACTGAGAGCCCTTCACCTGTAACACAGCAGTCCCATAAAAAGATCCTCTTCTTGGAGACTCTGACTGAGCTTAATTTTTTTTTTTTCCTTCTAAATTGCAGGTTAGGGATTTCCCCAGCTACTGCACCCAACAATTGAAGAGAATGATCTAAATTCTAATATCAAATTACAGACAAGTGTAAGACCAAAAACCACCTTAATGTTTAGTGAGTACAATGTTTAACACATACCCAAGGAATATGCTTAACACTGTTAGATCAAAAATAATAAAATTAAGTTATGGACTACTGAAGTCATAACAATTCAGTATCTTGTCATTACAACACAGAACAAGAAAAATTGATATTTTAGCCCTGATTTTCAAAGCATCTCCAAAGCTGTGCCTATTGTTATTGAGGCTTTTTCCTTACATGCTTTTTTTGGATATCTGTTTATTTTTCCCCCCAAAACACAGATGTTTGCCCTGTATTGTCTTTATACGAACAAACCAGCCAGATAAGCATTCAGCTGCTTTGTGCATGCAAGTACAATCATTTTGCATATAAGGAAAGGAAAAAAACAGCCCCATAACTGAGGAAAATGTCAGCTGAAGTATTAAAAAAAAATAAAAAGAGAATATGTGTGAACATGCATTTGGTGATAGACGCCTGATCCCTGAGATTTTGGCCCTTTAGCTTAGGATCGATGTGGAACAGTTTTCAGTTTTGACATTGTGTTGAACTCATCATCAGAGATGTTCCCATCTTTGCAAGGAGAGAGAGCTGCTGTCTGGCTCAGCAGGCAGCAAAGTAAAGCAGCAGAGACTCGAGGAAGTCGGATATGTCTTCCTTACCGTACAGCTGTTTGTGATTTCAATGTGTAAGGCTTTTTGTTGGTCACAGGTCACCTGTTCCCTCAAATGCCTCTGTGCCACGTTTACTCTTCTTGATCCTTTTTGGGTCCAGCTCCAAATGATACTCATTTCCCTTTAATTTCAAGGGTACTCGGTGAAGTGCAGGGGTCCCTCAAATACTTGAGGAATACTCGTGGAGTTGAATAGATAGCGTAGGCTGCTGCGTGCACACAACAGGGTGAAGCAGGGCGAAAGTTTGGGCTACACGTATCACGGGGAATTATGTAGCGGAGTTTGGTTTTGAACTAGTTTTAAAATAACGGAATTTGATTTTCTGTGCTCCTAATTCTGCCTATAGTGAATGATAGAATCAAATTCCTTTCGACCAGGCACACTGTGACCCCAAGTATTGAAACAGGGTTGGAGTGTCACTGAGGGCTGGGTCTGCCTACGTAAATAAGCTCCAGCAATCCTCAGGTGCCCATGAAGAGTAACTCTGGGCATCACTTACACCAGCACAGAAAAGAACAGAATCAAGGCCTTTGTGTTTGGTAATTTTGACACACTAATGTATTCAGCTCTCAATCATCTAAGCATCAAAGCAATTAAGCACAAGTTTTCTGCAGTGCATCTTAATTGTACAGTCTTCTTTGCAGATGATAGATGATGGAGCTCACATGGCAGTGCAGAGCACAAGGCAGGGATGTCCGTCCCCGACCCAGCTGCCGCCTCCCGAGAGCTCTCCTGCCTCGCAGAGACAGCGGTTGGTGCTCAGGGACACGCACCCTCGACCCGTTTCTCATTCAGTGTCTTTGATCCCATTATTGGTACTGTTTGACCTTGAAACACCCTTTATTTTTTATTTTTAAGTAGATTAGGAAGAAAGCTTCTTGGAGGGCTTAAAAGACTGTATGCTAAAGATGATTTCTGCAACCTGATATGGATTACCATAGTTACTCCGTCTGAGCGTGGCAGCTTTCCAACTCCTCTGCCAGGAATGATCTAAAAGCTTTTCTTTTATTGTGTCTTGAGGTGAGAGTCTGGCTTTAAAAAGCTTTCAGAATTCTAATTCTTTCCTCCAGTTTGTTGGCAGGGGGAGTCCAGCGCCACTCCATCTGATGTCCAATATCGCTGATAACCTACAAACGATGCGTTTGGGATCTCTGATTGTGCATGTCCAATCACTTAGTTAATTGAGAACACAGAGAGCTGCAGCTCATGGCATCTCGATTATCTCTCTGATCTCTTATTCCTCCAGCGTCTTTCCAGGCATATTGTTTAGGGCTCATGGCACTCTCCCTTCTTCATGGAACGTGTGCGATGGCTGGGCCAGGTCTGTAGTTAGCAAGAGCAGCAGAATGTAAAGGGCAGTCTCTGGAGTCTTGTTATCTTCTTATGCACAGTAATAGCACAGTCTGCATGCCATTCATGATTTTTATTTAATAGAGTTTCCTGGTGTGTATTTTAGGATTCATTTAAAAATACATCAGTGATGAGTAGGGTAGGAAGAAGAAACTGAGCCAAAAATTCTTTCTAAAACCAGACCAATAACTATCTTCTCCTGCCTGCAGCTGACACTTAGGAGTATTCTTAAATCAGTTAAACTGATTTTTAAAAATCACTTCCAAAAAAAGGAATCTGAGAGAGACACTATTGGATGGATTGCCTGATGCCACCATGAGCTGGGTGAAGAAATCGAGTCCTAAGTTAGTGTTGAATTAACGTTGATTAGTGATTAGAGTGAAACTGGAACCGGCAGGCTGCGTGTGGAATATCTCAGCCTTGCTTATGGCACTTTTTAAATGATGAAAAATCCAGGTTACTTTACATAATGCAGATTTCTTCCTTGGGATTTTAGCTGGGGCTTTGCAGTAGGGCTTGTCAGTATGGCACGGACCACCCCCCTGACCACATCTGGGACAGGGAGTGATTTTTCCGTTTTATGTCTCTATTTGGCAGGTCCAAGCTCTGCCAGGAAGCCTGCAGCCGAGGTTGGGACAGACCTGTTTCTCCCAGTCTCAAATCAATTCTTTATCCACAAGACTATTCTTTATCATGCCGTGCTGTCTGGAAGTGATAAATCATTGCTCTAGATAACAAATACTTTCTTCTTCTTCCTCCCTGCTGCTTACCAGTTCATCGTACTGTCCTTTTCTAGTTTCAATAGTTGGGGTAAAGTGTGTGCAGAAACCCAGGTCACAGTGAAATGTCAGCACACAAAACCATCCAAAATCAGTCTGGATGGCTGATACAGACACGCTGCACATTCATCCATCTCCCTCCTGAAATCAATAAGTCCTCTCAGCTCCCAGTGTGAGGGGTCCCAGCAGAGCCTTCACTGCAAGTTTTCTTCTCCCGCCTTCGTTTTCGGCCGTGTCCTTAGGAGCTGGCTGTGCTGCCGTGGAGGCTGGTTGCTGCCGGAATGCCAAGCTGGTTCAGCCATTTACCCCCAGGTCCACCAAGCCCAGCATAGAAAACAGTTAAAATGCCATGAATATTTAAAACAAACAAAAATCAAGCTCTCAAGCATCTTACTTTTCCAAATCACAAGAGCTGTGACCAAATGCAGACATCGGTAGTTTACTCAATTAAAATTAAGTCTTCTTTTCCATTTCCCTTCTTTTCTTTTCCCAGCAGCACCCCATTTAATGCCTGTGGCAAGATTCATCACCTAGAGGCTGTTTTTTTTAGGAGATTTGACAAAGATCATTCAGGAGTCAGTATTTTGCCAAAAGCTAAGTGATAAGTCTAGTGTCTTGCATATAATTACTCCTTTTCTTTTATGTCTTCTTTACACACACCACCCCCCCTCCTCTTTTCATTGGGGTTTTGAGTTACTGACAGCAGAGCAAATGAGGTGTGCTCATGAAGTATGAAGGCTTCGGTTTTGTACCTTGCTTTGCTTGCTGCCTCAGCTTCATTTTGCATGATTTCTGAATAACAGCAGGAGCACTGAGAAACCGCCGTGTCTTTATGTGAAAAACATACAGCTCTCTGCTGAATTCCTTGAGGTTTCGTTATTATTTGATGAGGTAGGCAACAGCGGTTCTGGCAGGACAAAATGAACTTGTTTAAAGGAGTAGCGTGGGGAATGGGCAAAAGGAGTGAGGTTCATGGATACCTTTAGGCTCCTTCAAATAACCTGGGCTGAACAAAAAGAGGTGGATTTTGGTACAAAGACATTTTTGTCTTTGTGGATGGACCTTACACGAAAACCAGGCACAAATACCCTCTCAGCAGCTGCATCCCTTCCTAAACATGACCATCCCTCACTCTGTAAAATTATGTCCCTGGCATGTATTAAAGAGCAGATATATCTGGGGCCCTAAATCACAAAATCACATGCAGCAACTGCTGTCTGCTGCCAGGTGCATGCAGAGATGCCCCAAGTCACATTTTTTCTCTTTGGGTAAAGTTATTTCTGAGCTTTTGCAAAGATAAATAAACTGAAAAAAATTTGGTTTTGCGTGCCTGTTTACCTTAGGAGTGCTAGTGAGGCTTTGTAAGCAGGGCAGATGTGAAGGGGTACTGAGAGCAGCAGGGTACTGTGCCCCTGCATTAGGCATCTGGTCCCATCAAAGCCGAATTTTCCTGTGAAACCTTCCAGAAAGGAGCAAATCCAGTCCAGTCTCCCTGAAAGACCTGTCTTGGGAATAAGCTAATGCCCACCCAGTCATATGAAACATGTAGATCAATTTTAGTGAGAAGGTTGTTACGTGGAAATATTTCTGAAGACTCAAGCAGGCTAGTTAGTTTGTAGCCATTCTGGGTTAAATAACTCAAAAGTTGATGCAAAAGTAAATTAGTAAGTAGTCTAAACAACATGGTTTTGTGGCAAACTTTATCAAAGAAACCTAATTTTCACTCTCTGATTATATTACATGTCTGGTTGACAAGAACGATTGTATAAATTTAGTGCATTTAGACTTTTGTAAGGTGTTTGACTTGGCACTGAATAGCATGCTGATTAAACATCAGCACTATTCAGTAACATTAGAATATACATTAAATGGATTAGGAGGTGCCTGACAGAGCTCAACAAGTAGCTGCCAATGAAGACTCAGGGCTGAATGGACCTCTGGTTTGTGGGCCACATTAGGGTCAAGTGCAAGTCCCAAAGCTCCCCATTGTTTGCATCAATGGTCTGTAGCAAAACACAAGATGAAAATTTTTTGCAAAGCACAAAGATCAAGAGAGTGGTACGCCATGAAGAGGAAAGGAGACTGGCCCTGGGGAAGCCGAATCTTTTGGTAAAGAGGACGAGGAATCCATCAAACCGTGTGTTGGTCTGTGCAAGGGCAGAGCCCTGCAGGCAGGAGCACGGGTAGTGCTCACGGGATGAAGGGAGCAGCGCTCCGCAAAGCCTCTGCGCATCATCCATCCCGCTGCGATGACCTGGCAAAAGGAATTTATGTGGCCTTTAAATATATAAAGGGAGTAGTGAATAACAGGAACAGAGGTAATTCTACTTTTATGTGCAACATCGCTAAAACTAGGCCTCAAATAGCAAAATATTGCGTTGAAACTTTGAAAGGATACGGAAAAGTTGGAGAATGGGTTTAGAAAGAATGGCTAAAATTGTTTGAGAGTCTGAGGAAATGTTTTACGATAGGAGGCCTGAAAGGCTCAGTGTGTTTCATTGACCAAAAAAAGGTCTGAGGTGATTTTTTTGTGCATGAGTCTGTTTCTGGGAAGAAAATACTCTCATAAAAGCAGAGAAAAATGAAAGAAAACCCTGTATCTGAAAGCTGAACCAGGTATCATTAAATGAGGTATGGGTTTGGTGAGGGTTTTTTGGTTTTGTTTTTTTAACTGTGAGATGACTCGAGTCAGTAGAACAAATTATCAAGAGAAAAAAAGAGGTTTCTCTACTTTTTGATGGCTCCGGAGTAAGACTTGCTGCTTTTCTTGGGACTTACACCTCTGTTCAATTAGAAAGAGCTGGATAAAATACAGTGGTTTGTTATAAGGTCAAATGAAGATCTAATGAGTCTTCCTGGCCTTCAGCTTGATGAAACTATAACTGCATATGAACACACTGATATTAAAAATAATCTTACCTGGTTCTGAAAGGAAAAACTCTAGCAGTGTTACTAGCTTCCTTGCATGCAACAGTTGTTGCTCATGCATTTTTTATGTTTTAATCTGGAAACTCATTGACATTTGGTTTTGAAGCTCAGCAGCAGAGCACATTTGCTCCCGTAGTTGCACCGTCCAGGGCAGGGGGAGCGATGGGGCTTCCCCGGAGCAGCTTGTCCCATCTGGCTGCTGGGGCTTGGCAGGGTTTCTTTGGGTGCCGGAATTGCTCTGCCGCCATCAACGTGGTTTGTGCCAAACTGATGCTGAGGCTGTCCTGGGCTGCTCCAGCACAGCCGGGGCTCAGCTCTCTGCTCAGCAGTATCAGCAGCGACAGGCAAAGGTATGAGAGAAGAAAGAGATTTATGATGCGAACCTGATTCCAGCATCAAGCTTTAAAGATTTAGAGGCAAAAGGAACAACTACAGTTATGAAAAATGTCGAGAAGTGTTTCCCACTAGGGAGCAGTGGATATATTCACCACGGCTTGGCTCAGCTGTGCCTGCCATCGCACCCGGGCTGTGGGGCTCTGCTTCTGATGTGATGACAGTCGCCTTGTGCTGATTCTGCACAGGAGTGACCGTCTCCCTGCTCTTAGCTGTCAGCCACCCTGAACATAACTGCTTTCTGCCAAAAGTCCCCCATCTGGATACAAATTCTGCAGGGCTCTTGCTCCCAAAGCCTCACCCAGACGGGATCGCTGCCTTCTTGCGGAGACCTAAAAAAGTTTTGGCTTAGGCTGCCTCTCCTCCAGCCTCAGTGTAGGATATTCTATATAGATTTCCCCTCATACCACTACCGTAATGACTTACCCCTTTCTAGCAACTGAACCTCAAATACATCCACGTGTCACGTAGCCGACAGTGACCTTAGGGACCTCAGTTACTACAGTTACAGGCAGCATCCACAACACGCTCCAAGGCCAGTGCCTCTAAGTGGGAAGCACGGAGAGTTGCAGGGGAACCTTTAAATTCCAAAGTGAAACTATAATTAGCTGTAATCGTACCCAGAGTAACTTCACTGCTATAATTCTCAGCAGGAAAACAATTACATTGCAGCAGTATAACCAGACAGACACGCTGTAAATACAAAACATCCTTTGGAAATATATGCTCCATATTCTAAATACATTTAGAATTAAAGCAAACAATTCTTTTCTAATTGGGATTCAAGGCAGATATGCCAAGGGCTTTGGGTTTGGGTTTTTTCCCTCCTTCTTCTAGTTTTGTGTTTAGCAGACATACAAAGGCACTGTGTTAGTTAATATGTTAACGGCACGCTCGTAGGAGGAATGGCAGGGGAAAACTGACCCTCGGAGCTGGATTTGTAACTCTCCCTGTCACAGCTGGTTACTCCTGTCCTCCTGAGATGAAGGCGGGTGTGAAGAGGGGGTTTGGGGTGGGTTTTTTTTTGGCACGGGAGAGGCCAGCAGGACCGAAGCACAGAGCCAGACCTGCTGCCGGTGCTTGAGAGATGCAGCAGCTCTGCTGGTGCGAAGGCTGCAGCTGAGCCCATACCCTCGGTGTGCGCTGGTCACTAGGGGGGAATCGAGGACCGCAGAGCCTGTGGGTCACTGCCACACTCCTTAGGAAAACTGTACATGCTTCAGGGTCTGTCTGCCTGAAATGCTGCTGCTTCTGCTACAGCAGAACCTGGGGAAGCAGCTGGATATAAAAGGGAAAGGACCAATGGCCTTTTTTTTTTTTTTTTTTTTTTTTTTTTACACCTTTATTTGGTGGAGGAGACCCAGAGTTGATACCTGGGGCTTGTTACCTTTCCCCCATACATCCAGGATTTGGCAGATGGTGATTTCAGGTGGTAAGATTGTTGGTTTGTCAGGGGTTGTCTTAAATTACTGGGCTTGAAATGCATTTCTGAACTCCGTTCAGAGAGCCTAGAACATATGTAAATGCAAATTTTTTGTGAGGTTCATTCATCTTTTGAAGCGTTTTATGTAGCACATGTCCCTAAACTGCTCAAAGAAGGAAAATCTGACCATTTGCTGCTGCCTGGTCCAGCCCCTCTTGGAGAAGGTGAACCAGGCAGGCTGGGAGTGTTTATTAGTTTCTGCCATCCCTTGTCCAGTTCAGCAGAAGAAGGAGGTGTGTGTGTGTGTGTGTGTGTCGAATGGAGAGAAAAAAAAGCAAGGCTCCAAAGATGTGTGTTTGAAATTCTACAGAGTTCTCTGGAAACAGATGTATCTACTTTATATGTATTTTAAAGTCCTTCTCCTGCAGTACTGTCAATACGATAGTTTTATAAACCTACAGTAAGTTTTTCATTTTCCACTGAATACTTCAGGTGTTTTTCTATGGGAGAAGATACAAGTTTATGTGGTTATATCAGTCAGGGTATGGCTTCATGTGTTGCAATGCCTAATGCTGATTCTTGGTCATGACTGTTAGGGTTATTGTGAGATGTTCTAGCATCTCCTGCAAGTGCCTATCCCATTTCCACTGGTGTCAGTGGACATTTTACCGTTGTCTTTAATAAGACTGACTGTGTTACAGAATTTAAGGACAGTAGGGTGAGCTAAGGTTAAGATAGGTGAGTACCAGTATCCATCATGAATGGAAGTAATGTCCAAGGCAGAAGATTTAGGACAATGCCTTTCTTCAGAGACAGAAATAACCAGAATTTCACATTCTGGGGGGAAGGGGGGAAAGAAAACCAAAGGGGAGAAGGAGACAGGAAAGGAATAAAAGAGAGATCTTCCAGACATCACAAAGCCGAACAGCAGCTCTTTACTGCAGCTCTCAAAAGTTTCGAAGTGCAGCCCATAAGGATGAAATGCATGGCTTGGAGGGGAGAGCTAAATCAGGCTCCTAGCACAGACCAAGGGCTTGTTCTATAGATATCTTTGTCACTGCAAGTAATGGCTGTGAAGAAAACAACGGGGAATACAGCTGATGTTTAACAGCCACTCTACAACCACTGAGCTACCTCTGCCTCCGATCTGGAAGCTTGTATGGGGAACGTGGTAGGTTTCTCTTCCCCATGCTAGCAGGTTATAAACCTGAGTTTCCCCTACATGTCCCTGTGCTTATTCTTTCTTGCTGTCTGTGAGTAGGGAAGATGGCTTCAGGATGGAACTTTAGATTTGTAATCATTAAATTTCCACTCATGTTTGCAAGGAAAACACTGGTTTGCATGTATCAGAGCCGGAGCTTGCAAAAGCACAATCACTCTGTGCACGTGTAAAAGGGCAGATATACATATACACACTGGTATACATGCCACAAATATCAAGAAGCATAATTCTGCTATACCTCTCTAGAGCTTCTAGTCTGAATAGAACACGATTTTTCCTTGTGTGTTTCTCTTCTTTACACTGCCTTCTTTGCACTGATTTGATTTGCTTAGAGTAACAGGAAGACACAAACAAGACATGAAGTATGGAGGAAAATAAGCAATTGTCTTTATGTTTGGCCTATATATATACCATTAGCTTCACACAAACCATGACTAACTGGCAGCAGGTGTCCTGCTGTTATGTTAGGCAGATTAGTAATGATAGGGAGGGGGCTGCTCTCCCTATATGGCATCCCCGAGGGATGCTAAAAATAGTTCAGAGACTTCCAGCAAAGTAAAAGTATTTGCAGGCTTTGAACGAAGTCGGCTTCTGAAGGTAAGAATCAGAGCTGATCTGTTTAATCTGACATTCCTTTTTTTTTCTTTCTTTCTTTTTTTTTTTTTTTTTTTTTCTCTCTCCCTGTGTAAAGCTTGCCTTGGCAGTTGATTGGCAAATGCTATCTGGCAGAAGGCTGGGAGTTTGGAGTTATAAACAGGCGCTTTCCGTGTTTGTGGAAACAGGGGGGGATTGACTGGTTAAAGGAAATCAGTGTAACAGCATTCGTAGCTGAGGCAGAGGCGACAGAGGAATGTGTCTCCGTTAGAAATAGTTGCCTTTTCCTCCCTTCTCTTTCTTTCTCTCTCTCCCTCCGTTAGAGAATCGGAGCGGCGTATGAGCAATCCCAGCATGTGACTGTGCTCTGAGTAGCAGGCAAGCTATTGCTGTAGTTACACCCACCATCAAACAAGTCCAGTAAGCAAAGTTGTCTGCAAAGTTACTGTGGCAGCAGAATATGTAAAAAGAAGAACTGTTTGTATTTCCAAGATATGTGCAAATCGGGGCGCTACGTGCACTCGATGGAAGCGTGGCTGAGGAGGCTTTTCAGCTTTGCTGGTAAATGTCTATCTGTACCAGGCACACCGATAGGCAGGCTGCTGCCTGAAAGAAAAAGTACTGTTTTGGAGGAAAACTGTGGAGGGTATGTGTGCGTGTGTGTATCAGTGTGCTGCCACATCTGCGTGCATGCAGGGTGATTGCAAGCTGCCGGACTGCAGAACAGCCCTGCAAGCCTTGCGTCGAGTCTCCACCTATGTGGCTTTGCGCAGTACAGAAATGGAGACGTAAGGGCTGAGTCTGGCTTCTGAAAAATGAGATACGAGGGCTGTTCGTTACACCAGAATAACCTCACGGGCTGTGATGGATTTCCGCTGATTTTTCGAGTGGCATCACCAATATTGATAACAAGCGACTTCGGCGTTGTGGAAACTGGATAAAAATCCGACAGCCCTGCGCGGGGAATCTCTGAGGACAGCGGTGCGTGTCGCACACCCGTGTGGGCATCCTCACTGGTCGCTGCCAGCCCCTGACCCCGAGCCCCGGTGGATAAGGATTTTCTGTGTGTGTCTCCTTCCCTGCCCTCGTTTAGCGCTAGGTTTGGCAGATGAGTCCCAGAGGGGTGAGCATGCCAGGGGGTCCGGCTGCGGTGCTGCGGGGTGGAGATCGCGTGGCTCGGATGGCCGTGGGGCTCCCACTGCCGCAGCTCCAGCAGTGGGTGTCGAGATCCCATCAGCGGCGTGCCTGGGATACCCGGGCTGTTCCTCCAGTGAGTACCACTTCCCAGCTGGGCCAGTAACTCCCTCAGCTGGTATGGGGAAAGGGGTGACACCAGCAAATGGCAGCAGCAGTCTAATTTTAGCTCCATAATGTTGGGCCAGCTTCTGCTAACATCAGCCTCAACGTCAAAACCGGCATTAATTTGAGTGGAAAGAGGACTCAACCCAAATTAATATATGCTGGCCTGTGTAATTATCTTTATTGGCTGATAGGGAAGGAAGACCTTATTCACTCAGTGCATTCCTACAGCTGCCTGGCTGTGCTCCAGTGATGCACCAGCCTGTGAGCAGACGGGCTGGGAGAGGTGGACAGGAGTGCTCC
Organism: Falco naumanni; assembly: GCF_017639655.2. Taxonomy (NCBI): domain Eukaryota; kingdom Metazoa; phylum Chordata; class Aves; order Falconiformes; family Falconidae; genus Falco; species Falco naumanni. The sequence continues at coordinate 8,425,525 of NC_054061.1, forward strand.
ATCCCTTCATGAGGGGCTGTAATTCACTGTCAGCCACAAGTGATTAAATCCTGCTTATTTCAAACTGGCAAGTAATGGAGCAACACCCACAAATATGGCGAGTAGGATTTAATTCTAGGTGCTTGTGGAAAAACTTTTCTTATTGAGTCCAAAGTTCCAAGTCCTGATCCCTGTGAATGGCCGCAGAGGAGGGCAGGTAGGTTTCAGTCAGTGTTAAACATTGCGTTTCTAGACTGGTGAAAAGAGTGAAAATTGAAGACATTGTTTATATGCTTAGAAGCACAAGACAGGTCAGCTTTGCTAGGTGCTAAGGATGGACATAAACTAAGGAGAAATCCTGTCTGGCAGCACGGAGAATCTGCTGGGCCTGGCAGTCTGAATCCTGCTCCATGATAATTGTTTTCTTCTCTATTAAACCAACGTGTTGATTAGGGTGAGGAGGAAGGATCAGCCCCAATGGAGCTCTACAGGGTGTTTTACCTCACTGCTTAGTTCAAGTGGTCACAGTTGATGTTCACCTGTTTTCCTCTGCTGAGCAAACCGGATATGACAGAAGACAATGTAATTTAGGTTTTTTTCCTTTTTCTGGAAATGAATTGCTACATGTGATTTCATATGCTCACACTTGCATATTTATGGGAAGTCCCAAAATCTAATTTCCGTTGTGCCAGCTTCTGTTTAGCACAGGTTTAATTTTGCAACTTTTAAATAAATTCTCTTGACAAAATAATGTTATGGCATATTGAAACAAAGCAGACATTTCAATAGAAGCATGCTGAAAGCGTTGCTCCTGAAAGCACATACCGATGTTATCTTGGTGATAGCTAAATGACCGGTTAAAGCCATGCAAGCCCAACATGGCATAGAAATGTAGAGCTGTTCCTGTGACCCTCGTGCAGGCTCTCCAATGCTCTTGAATCTCCTTATTTACTATGAGAGTGCACAAATGATTTGCAATTGAGAGGACTCTCCAGCTTGTTTACTCCTCTTAATAATAATTCATGATAAGGACATCAAGATGCAAAACATGCCAGGCAAGCTCAGAGGAAGGAGGCCACCAGGGTGGATGTTGTCGGTAATCATCCTGCAAAGACTGTAGCGATTCTTTGGGCTGGTCTTCTTTAGCTGGCCATCTGCTTTGCATTCCCTGGTGATACTTCGGTTTGGATCTCCGGTTTGTTTGTCATTTCAGTCTCCCACTTTATTATTTCCAGAGCCAAGTGAACCTCTGCCAGTGCCAATGCAATGAGATTGCATTGTGAGCTTTGCAACATGGTATACTTTTCTTTTTATCTTGAAGCCTCAGCTCCTGGAATTAGTTGATTCTGTTAGAATCCCAGCATTCATTTTAAAAAAAATATATAAAAAAAATAATAAAGGTGACTGGATCTCTGCTCCTCATGAACTAAGGAAAAAAGCTTAAAAAAATGATCCCTGCAGACTTAGTAATGACAAGCTGAATAAAGGGAGTATTTTTTTTTCCCCATCAACATTAGACTGTTTTACAGACAAACACCCTATTTCTGAGTCTCTCACTCACAGTTTTTGAGTGCTGGGTGCTGGCAAACCTGAGCAGCAGCTGTTCGTTTCTAAAGGCAGGGAAAATAAGTAGAGTCATCTCTGACAGGAGAAGTTACTTCATCGTTGCCTGCACTGCCTTTCCCTCTGGCCCTGCAGCCGCTGCTGCCTGTGCCCGGTACAGCACTGGGAACTCACCGCAGCAGCTCCAAGAACAGCTTGCCTCCCAGTGAGTCCCAATAAGAAACGGGAGGCCAAGAGTTTGCGTTAACTGGAACCGTGATTCCCTTGAGGTCAGGAGCAGCAGCTGCTGCTGTCACTGACCCCATAACTTTAAATAATCTTAGCTATGGCCCTACGGCATTTGTGTGTGCTCGTGCTCGTGGCACATCTGAAATGTGATTAGGGCTTGCCCAGTTCTGGGGTGGAGGCTGTCACTCCTTGCCCAGTTCTGGGGTGGAGGCTGTCACTCCTTGCCCGGTTCTGGGGGTATATCTGGGATGCAATTACCAGCGCTGGAAATGGTCCATCATTCCTATTTCAGTTTGCCTAGTATACTCTTTTCCCACTTTTTTTTTTTTTTTCTGTGGGAAAAGAGATGACACTTAAGACTGATTTTAACAAAATATGTTTGTTGGTCTGGATTTTTCATCACTCTGGGCTGGGGCCTTAGGGAAACATATTTGTTTTTATGGCTTTTTTTCCGGTAACTAAATGGAATTAGCATTCCTTGCCATCGCTGGCCAACTGGATCCAGCACACAGTGCAAGTCAGTGCAAACGAAGGACAGCAACAGTCACAAATTTGCAGCAGGGAAGTACGAAAAATTAAAAGAATAACAAAAATGAAAATGATGAGCCATAGGTCAATTCTCTTGCTGGCCTGGCTTGAAATTTACAGTGCTTGATACTTCCCAGTTTTGCTGATGTGCTTTTATTTTCTTTTGGTCCGTCAAATTTCTTCAGTACTTTCACTTTTTTGGTAGCTGGAGATGAGACGAACACAGAAATTTTCCATATAACCTACGTGTGTGTGTATGGCAAGAAAACAGCTTTGCTAGGCCTTCAAACTGCGGGATACTGAGATGGGAGAAAGAAACTTCTTGCTAGTTAATCAGTTTTTTTAATACTTCATTTCCTTTTATCTGGTTGCTGATTTAGGGATAGGAGGTTCAGTGGCACAGCAGCAACTCGGTGACTCACAAAGGAAAAGGACCACAACCAACTCCTGATAAACTTCTGTGAGAATAAAATTTCTATTCTGCCAATGATTAACTTTATAGTCTAATAGTAACAACTCAATTAAATTGACAGGAGCAATCCCTGTGATTTGTGCAGCCATAGTTCTGTTTAAGTCATTCCAGGGTTCATCATTCCTCTTCCTCAGAAAAGAAAAAAACTCAAGTCCTTAAATTGGAGAGAGGGAAGGAGATCTGAAGCAGGGTGACATCCTCAGCTTAGGTTTATGTTTTTTAACTATACCCCCTCCTTAATGTCATTTAGTTGGGTAGTGGCTTTACAGACCTCCGATGAACCAACCCCCGACACTCTGTTGGAATTTTAGGGGCAGTGAGTGGCTGGGGCTCACAGAGAGGAGGGAAGAGCAGCAAGAGGGCACGTGGTGGACGAGTTCTCCAAGAATGCAAGGATAACCTCTCCTGGCAACCAGGTCAGTAGCTACTGAGTTTATTGCAAACTCTTTCAATTTTTTACCTTGATCCTTAGCTTCAGAATAAAATGTGGAAGGAAAGCATTCGTGGCCATCTGGTAAAACCAAAACATTTGAGTATAGCGGCAGAACAACCAACTTTTTAAGGTAGAAAAATCTATTTCCACCACGCCCCCTCCCCCCTCCAACATGGAAAACTCAATGGGAAAACGAGCCATGTTGATATTGAACCCCCTTCCCACACGCCGGAGAGCTGAGCGCCTGCTGCCGCCGTGGTGCTGTATGGGCTGGGCACTCGGGGACCGGCTGGACCCAAGGGCTGGGGTGCTGGGGTGCTGGGGTGCTGGGGTGCTGGGGTGCTGGGGTGCTGGGGTGCTGGGGGCATGCCAGCGCTGCCAGAAGCAGGGTGGGCTGCTCGGGATTCAGTGCACGCTAAACCTTGCATCCCTGATTTTTGCTGGATCCTTTGGAAAAACTGCACCAGCTTATTTTAACCCTGCCAAGGGCAGCAGGGAAGGGTGGCCCTGGCGGTGCCCTCCTGCGCCAGCCATGCCTGGGTCGGGTCCGGCCAGGTCCTGGGGGGCTGATGTGGGGTGTGGGTGCTGCACATCGGGGGTGCTGCTGCCTGCTCCTCCCGGGGCCAGCTGCTCCCCCCGGCCCCTGGCCGGCGTCTTGGGGGATGAGGCTGCTTGGCTGTTGGCCACTTTGCTGAAAGGCTTTGGTAGAAAGAGGGATGGGGAAAAGGAAGAGGAACGGGGAAAAGGAAGAGGATAAAAAAAAAATTGGGAAAGGAGGAAGGGAGAAGAAATATGTAGGGAAATGGGGGAGGTGATGGGAAAAGGGGGGCAGGAAAAAGGGGGGGTGGGAAAATGGGAGGGGATGGCGAGAAGGGGAGAAATGAGGAATGTGGGGGGCAAGGGAGGCAAGTGGGCTGAAAGGAGAAAGAAATAAAAGGTGGGGGAAACCAGGAGGGGATGGTGAGAAGAAACATGGGAGGAAATGGGGGAGGCGGCGGGAAAAGGGGGGTCAGGAAAAAGGGGGATGGGAAAAGGGGAGGGAGCGGCGAGAAGTGAGGCACGCGGGGGGAAAGGAGGAGGAAGGGAGAAGAACGGTGGGGGGGAAAGGGGGGAGGCGGTGGGAAAAGGGGGTTCAGGAAAAAGGGGGATGGGGAAAGGGGAGGGGGCGGCGCGAAGTGAAGCACGCGGGGGGACAGGAGAAAGGTACAGGGGGGACAAGGGCGGACAGCCGAGGCGACGCGGCGGCGGGCAGCGGCGCGGCCCCGGGGAGGTGGGCGCGGCCGGGCGGGGCGGGGCGGGGCGGGCACAGCCGGTCCCGCCCCGCCCCCCCCCCCCCCTCCCCGGGGCCGGGGCGCCGCGGCCGCGTGTCGGAGGCGCGCGGCTCTGCGCCGCGGCGTGAGGCAGCGCCGCGCCCCCCGCTGCCGGAGGAGCCGCTCCGCCGCCGGCCCCGCGCTCCCGCCCCGGCGGCCCCGCCGGCATGATCTCCTGAGGGGCCGACCCGCCCCGCCGCCCAGGTGAGTGCCGCCGCGGGCCCCGAGCGGCTCTGCCCGGCCCGGCCCCGCTCTCGCACTTGGCGGAGTTTCGGGCTCCGGCCGGAGCTGCCCTTCGCGGGGAGCCGCGTCCCGCCGGTTCCCCCCCGCCGGGTTCCCCCGCCGCGGCCCCGCGCATCCCTCCCTCGCGGCGCCGTGGCTCCGGGTTCGCATCGCCGGAGGGAAAAGTGGCCGTTTGCGGCGGGAGGATGCTGCCGGGCCCTCCGGAAGGCTCGGCTGAGCGGTGCGGGGGGGGCTGTGCTGTGCCTGGTGGGTGGGCGAGGCTCCCGGGGCCGTGCGGTCACGGCCGTGGGGAGGGGACTTTGGGAAGTGACCCGCCGGGGGTGCTGCCGGGGACCGGGGTGAGCGGTGGGACGGAGCCGATGAGCAGAACGTTAAAAGCGTGCGGGTGCTGCGGAGCGGAGGATTCAGCCCCCCGGGAGCAGCAGGTGGAAGGAGGCAGGAATCTGGCTGGATCCGGGGGCGGGGGGGGGGGAGATAAAATCCGTGGGAGCGCCTGGCTGGGCGAGGGATGCGGCTGGGTTCCTCGGGGGTGACCAACAGGTGCGGGGGGTGCGGCGACCCCCGGTGGGTCCCGCGGAGCCGCCGCCGCCGGTCGGTGGCGGGACAGGTCCCGGGCAGCCGCGCCGGAGCCAGCCCAGCCCCGCAGCGGGGCTTGCGCGTCGCCCTGGGCGCCCGCCGGGATGCAAACTTCTGGGTACCGCGCACCGCTTCCAGGCGAGGCTAAAGCACAAGTGTTTCCTGCATTGGTGGTGGTGTTTTGTTTTTTTTTTTTTTTTTTTTTTTTTTTTTTTTTTTTTTTTTTCCCTATTGGGGAAGTGTATCCAGTAACAGAACTTTCTCAGAGAAGTAATGGAATTTCAGTGAGAAGCTCCTTTCCCTAAGTATTACAGATTTTCATAGGCTTGTTGGTTGTATTGACAATGCACTTAATTTTCTGGTGGTCGTCTTCGGGAGTAGCTAGTACTGCAGAAGATGCATTTTGGTCTGCAGTGTCAAGAACGCTCATTCAAGTATCTTTAATTTAGCATTTGTGAATTTCGGGTATAATGTGTGAAAGACAAAGAAAAAAAATCAGATAAAATATATATCAGGCTATGAAAGGGTATAAAATCCATGGATCCAAGTACTTCCTGTTAAGTCAACTTTTAAAACAGCTTCTCCCTAGACAGCAATTCGCATTTTTCAAGGGGAGAAAGGATGGGTGAAATTGAATTGTCCAAATTAAGTCAAAATGAATTGCTTAATATTCAGAGGGGTTGATAAATGAACCATTAAATCAACACTCGCGTAGTGTCTCATTGAAAAGAAAAATGAACAACTCTCCGCTGTGTGGTGGGCAGAATAGGTCAGCCGGTGACGTTACTACATTGGTGTGCTGAACGGAGTCCTCCTCCTGCTAGCAGATAGATTTACTCGGTGACATTACACAGGCATGGGAACGAGCTCTCGTGCCCTGTGCTGCGAGGACTGGCATCTGCTATAAATGACCATAATTGCCCCAGCTTCATCTTGAAGGAGAGAAATCTTGGTCATGTTTCATTTGGCATAAAATAACATAATGGCACTGACTTCTCATACTGATGTATATTAGTTGAGAATCCACCTTCCCCCCCCCCCCCCCCCCCCCCCCCCCGAGGAAGAGCTATGTTTTTGAATGCCGGTTTGAGGAGGAAATTATACTGATAAATGGAAAAATAAGAGTCATCATTTTGAAACAAGCTAGACAGATTCCTTTTAGTAAAAGCTTTTCTGAGAGCATCACCTCTCAGTAATACAGTGCCTGAACTTTGCTTCTAAGCCCTTTGATTAGCATAGGTACAGCTGTTGCAATGTTCTGGGTTCCACTGAAAAATTACCTTTGTCTTTGCCCCTTGAAGTCCTTGGAATTCTTGTGTTGGAGTGCACTGAGGATGTTGACTGTATCCTTATTGTGCCTTCTGGAAACTTCCAACACTTTGTTTGAAGAATCATGGATGTATGCCCTGATGTTTCTCATTTGCACCTCTTTGCTTTTGCAGGTAACTTAGAATAGCTAATTTTGCCTAAAGCTTTTAAAACATAAGAAGTGACAGCTCTTTTGTTTTGTGTATTCATACTGAGTATTACAAAGAGGAAATTATGGAGAGACTTTTTTTTTTTTTTTAATGCTTAGAGAAACAGATTATCCAGGCTCTGGCTGAAGGTGGGATTGTAAGTTGACTTGTGACTTGAGAAAGCTCCTTGCCTTCCTTTAGTTTGGCCAAGAGAGAGTCTGTATGCAAACCTTCAGACAGGCAGTGCCATTTATTCAGGTGTTGATAATTATCTAGAAGTTTGTTGCTCAGTGTGGTCTGTTGCCCTTTATTCAAGGTGATGTGTGCGGACACAGTACACATGCACGGAGCCTTTAGACAGCGGGTTATTAGATGGGTGCAGCAGAAGTTGCTTGAATACGTAGGGGGTTTCGTGTCACCTGTGATGAAGATGGAGAGGTAGGTGCTTTCACGGGGGAGGAGGTTCTGGATCTGGAAATGCCTTCAAATAGTATCTGATGGTGGTGTGCATTTTCAAATGTTTTGCTGTTCTTAAGGGCCAGGGTAGCTGCAGGTGTATTTGTGCACAGGCAATGTCTGGTTAGACTAGTCTTTGTTTGCTTCTAATAAACCTCAAGAGTAAAAGAAGTAAAAAAGTTTTTCTGAAAACCTACCATGCCTCATAAGGTTATCCTGCTGCTTCTGTTCCCTTGCGTGCTATTTTTCTTTGAAATCATAATGCATTTCTTTAGTTCTTTTGGTAAAGACTCGAACTCAGGCTTGCTGGGAAATGGTCACTCTGTGCTGAGAAAGTGCTGGCATCTTATTGACTTATTTTGGGAATAGTGGAGAAAAATATAAAAGATTCACTTGCATTGATTAAAACCTCCAGGGCAATCTTCTAACACTGCGGTTCTCTAGGTGAAAAATTAACTTTCTCCGTTGTCTACTCCTGATTTTATTTCATTTGTGAGAGTCTCGGGCTCTGTTATTAGTTTATATTGAGTCCCTTAGGTGTGCTTGAAGGGGGAAGTATCTCAGTCTAAACACTCACACACTGTCCCCCTTGGGATACCCGTTTGTCTCTGGCCCCCAGCGGATCTGCCTCAGTACCATGGGCCCTCAGAGCGGTAACTGAGGCAGGATTTGCACCAGCCCATGGTTCCTCACCCGGGAAGTGTTTCCCTAGTGATTGTATTATTATTTTAATTTTTTTTAACAGCTTCCTTGATGTTTTTCCAGAGGTTTTGGCAAGATAGCACTTTAGGTGTAGCTTCATGACAAACTTTGATTTATGAGGTAACTGAAAAAGTTTGAATTTCTGGATGTGGAGTGAAAGCATTGGAGTTTTCTACGTTTCATCTGCAGCTTCCCAGCACAATGTGCAGCTAACAGCTTGTCTCTCATTGATTTTAACAGATTTTTGCTGAATATGTCTGGAGTAGTTTGGAAACATATTGTTAACTTTTTTTGGGGTAGCAGGTTACTAAACACAGTAAGGAACTTTGTGATGTCTTTTTAAATAACCTTGAGAAATCTTAGGTCTGAACTACTTTTCACACTCCCCCTCTCCCCAGGTTTAAGAAGGATCCTATGGGAAAGCTGGTATTTTTTTCAGTTTTGGGCTAAATATTGAAAAGAAACAGAATGCTTTTCCCAGCCCACTAATCAAGGGCTGGGGTAAGTATGACTTGTGCACCTGTGTGTTTTCCCTCTGAATTTTGTTCTTTCTTCCCCTCTGAGATAATCAGCTGTGCTCAATAGCAGCCTAATAACAGCCACCTGGACATGGCTTGTATCTAACTTCTGAAATGGTTCAGGAAGACCCCATTGGCATTGCCAGGCAATGGGTCACACCTGAAGTCTGGCCATTCTGGGGTCAAGCCTTTAGTCTTTTCTCCACCCCCTACCCGCCTCCACCCTTGATTTCTGACATATTTTCAGCTGCTGGTCTGTTGCATTTCGGTAGAGCTAGTGATAACAGATGTGGTGTTGAGGGTTTTAATGTGCTTTTGTTTGTTTGTTTGTTTGGGCTTTTTTTTTTTTTTCACCTTTGAGAAATGGAGAAACTTGCTTTTCACTGAAGATGGAGCACTAGGGTGATTATCTGCTCTGCTGCTTAGCAGAGGAGGATACTGGTTCCTTACAGAGGTGAAAACTTTGTGAAAGCTCAGCATCACCACAGTTTAGCTGGAGAATCTGATATGGATGCTGGGGTTTTACTATTTTTATTCTTTTAATTTAATGATGGTTTTAAAGATCTGGTGCTGCACAGAAGGCTCCCTGAGTCTAATGCGTTTTCAAGTGGTAGCTGGTATTGCTGGGTTATGGTAGCGTGGCTACTATCAGCCCTGCTTGTCCCAAGGGAGCGGTAGGGTTTGTCAGGTTGGGTGTTGGAGAGCCACTGTGAGCACAGAAGAGCACTGCTGGGCCACGTCCAGGGAGATGTTGTCCACTGCTGGGATGAGGCAAGACCTGCTAGGATCACCCCAGCAGCTGAAATGATGGTCCGGTGGTTTTACCTGTGCCTTGTATGGAAGACTGGTGAGCAGCAAGACAGGCTCATCTCTTCTTCGGAAAGGTGACAGCCAGGGCTGCTCCATCGCTGGATGGCCCGTGCCTGGCCTATAGCAGTGGTTGGCCACCAGCTGATGTGCTGTGTGGGCAGGCGAGCAGGGACTTGTGTTGTGGGGGCTTGCGGCAGCCGGGTACGGCTCTGCAGCCCTGTGCTCCCCGGGGTTGAGCTGGCAGCCGCAGCCTGCCTCGGTGCGTGCCGCTGCCGGGGACAGGGGAGCACGGGGCTGAGCACAGCTCCAAAGCTAGTTTTCTATTTTTTCCTTTTTTTTTTTTTTTTTTTTTGTGTGTGTGTGTGTTAGCCAGAGAAATAGAGTTTGTTCCCTTGCAACAGTGACAGGACTGAAGGACCTCTTGCTGCAAGGCAGCTCCGTTACTCTCTGTAGTGCTTGGATTGCTCAGCAGAGGGAGAACAGACCGTATCACACAAGGCACCCAAAACCGCCAGCAGCCAGAGCCATGTCGCTCTGACTGATGGCAGGGAAAAAGGAGTCCCAAAGCCTCCCTCCCTCCCTGATTGGTGTGTCGTCCCCCGCCTTTCCTTCTTGTTTTAAAGCTCAGAGCTAAGCTGTGATTTTTCACCTCCTGATCAAAAGTAGCTGCCTTAATCTGTAGGTTAATGAACTATTTCAGATGGCAGAGTAGGTGGCTGCAATAGAAAAGGTGTGTCCGGATCCAAGAAGCTGCACGCCTGAAAAAATCACGTAGGTCCAAGGAGCTTTCCTGAATATTTAGGAAGAAATGATGGAGCTGGCCTTTAGCGGCTGAAGCTTTACAGCGCATCCAGAGATAAGGAAAACAAAACAAAACAAAACGCCTTGAATTAGCTGAAATTCAAGCAGCAAGTAATCCACATGACTCATCCTCAGGCCAGATCTCGTAAGTCAGCAGAGCTCTGTTGGCTTCCCCGGCACTGTACCGTTTGTGCCACGGGCTGGAGGGCTGGCCTGCTGTCTTTTGAGGGGGAAAGTCTCAGCCAAAGATTGTCACAGAGTTGTTTTTTTTTTTTTTTTTTTTTTTTCTTTCATTTGATATTTTTTCAAGGATGGGAAAGGTATTTGGTTAAAGAGTAAAATCTGTGCTCAGGCAAATAGACAGTATGGTTCAGTAGAGATTTGCTCCCCTGCAGCATACTGTGCTGAAATCCAGGAGAATTAGACATTTGTTTTTTGTTGGAGATGTCAGTTTAATGTGATAAGAAAACAGCTGTTAAAATGCTGCCAGATAAAAGCATGATGATAAGCATGAAGGAGAAGAAAAGGATGGGAAGTTCCTGCAGCTGGATCGACTAAGGTAGCGTTGGGGGACCCAGCTCATTCCCCGCCTGCCACCAGCCCAGCGTGTGACACGGCCGGCTCCAGGGCTCTGCTCTTCAGAGCAGGTATCGGTGCTCCTACACCACTGAGATCAATGCGGTGCCATTTACTGAGCCTTTTGGTAGGTAGAGCAGGTGAAGCTACTCACCCTGGTAGGGCGAGGCAGTTTAAGTGGAGCAGGGCTCCGAACCCTCTCCCTGGCTTGGTTGGAGAGCATGACCCATCTCTGTGCTGGACCCTTTCTAAATAAATGGAAGTGTTCTTTTAAAGCACGAGCCAAGGGTCTGCAAGGGATGATGATAAGGGCCTTACCCCTCTTTTAGACAGGGAATGTGTCCAGCTGGCAAATGTGGAATGTGCTAATCAGAAAGCCAAAGGTGCCTGTGAGCCGGGGAGGACAGCCAGCCTCCCGCGGAAGGCTTTCCCATCTTCTGCGCTGGCTTGTGAAAACAAATTCAAACCAGAGCCAGCTCGGGGTTTACTTTCAAAATCTTACCTGCCCAGTTACGAAGAGCCTGCATTTCCATTCCTGTGGGAGGCTGATCTCCATCCTTGCTTCCAGCCCAGCTCTGTCAGGTCCTTCCCAGTGCGCAAACTGCCTGTATCGCCTTCACGTATCAGCTGTGCTCTGCTCGGAGCCGGCGGTGGGGGCGATCGTATCGAGCCGATGCTATTAACAGCAGGAGGAACACCTCTCTCCTGAGGAGAGTTCATCTCTGCTGGATAATGAGCTCTGTTTCACTCAGGACTGAATTGCTGCTGTATGGATCACAGCAAAGCACAAATGAGGATGCAGCACTGGGCACTTCCTACAGCCTCTCTTATACATAGCAAATAGCTAATTAAACGAGAGCTGTTTTGAGCTATTGAACTGCTGCTAGCTTGACTTCTTAGGGAAGAATCTTGTGTAGTCTGTCTTGCTCCAGTAACTTTTTGAAGTCTTTCAAAACTGCGTTGCAGCAACTGCCGGCTTTTATTCTGACTTTTCGACTGTTGCAAGTGTGACATCTGAAGAGCAGAGCTGGGGAGTGAAGCCTCAGCTACACGGAGAGCTGGCCGTGTGCGTGTACAAAATGCATGGCCGTGGCATGGGGCATGAGAGCCTTTCCATGACTTAAAAAATAACCTGTAAATCTCTCTGCTCTCTCTGTCTATATATATTTGAATTACAAAATTGTTTATGCAGAAAGCATAAACTTTCTTTTGGAGTGTCAGCATGGGTAGCCTTGCTGCTCTTGCAACTTATTTTATGGATATAAATGGCATGTAAGTGGATTTTCTACCTTACGCTATCTGATTGAAGGAGGATAAAATTCACTGTTGTTACTGGCATGCTCGGGTAAAACAGTAACCCTGAATTTTAGCAGTTTTACATTATCAAGTTTTACAGATATTCTAACTTTCACTTTTCATCTTCTTTGTATACTGGAGTTCTCAAGGAAATGAATCCAAAATAAACTTGAAAGCAAGAAATTATCTTATTTAACCTGACTATTTTTCAGTCTGTTTCAGTAAGACCAAAGGAGAATCCTGTCCTGTACAGAGTATTGCTCAGTTTTCTGCTTACGTGTTGGTCCTGAATAGCTGAATTATTTTGCAGTTTTCTTCACGGAGCTTGCACTAGCATTTTGCAGAAAAATCGTTAGCTGTATTACTGTTTCGGTATAGGCACTTGGAAATCCACTTCTGTCTGTTCCTGCTTAACAGGGTGTGCTGGCAAAAGGCTTGCCTTGCATCTACTGAAACACGATTAATTCTGGGGGGATAATGATGAAACTGCAGCGCTTTGATAGGTTGATTATTTTGCGCTCTATCAGAAATGGATACTTGTAAGGAGATATCGGATCTGAATGAGATGTTCAAGAGCAAGTTACAGGTTTGAGTTTAGCTAAAAGGGAAGAGGCCAATCCTACTGCCGCTGGTGTCAATGAAAATACCGGGAATGGAGTCAGGCATGCAGTAATTAATTACCAACAGATGATGGTTTTTGAAGGTGTGAATAAAAGATTTGATGTATTGGTTGAATTGTCTGAAAAAACAAATCTGTTGTTATGCTTTTTCCCCTGTTCTCTTTGATTCCCTTTGTTCTGTCTGGCTGCAGCAGCAGAGCTCCTTGGCGGCTGAGCAACAGGCAGGTTTAAATTCCTCTGCCCCGGCTGGTATCTCTTCGACAGTTATGGCATGGACCCTTATGCACGCTGATGCGATGTGCTGTTACGTGCTTTAATTTCACACTTTGAAAGTAATTTTGAAGGTGAGCATTTTACTTGTTTAGACGGAAAGCACCTACACGCTAATTCCCGAGTGTTACAGCAATGATGTTTTCTGTTAATGGATGTTTCCTGAAAGAGCTTTGTGAAGCCAGAGGTGAATGATTTTAAGTATCGTATTTAACAATCTTCTTATTACTGACATGGAGGATAGTATAGTTGTTACAGCTGAGTCGGAAATAGAAAAATGTTGCAATTAAACTTCACCATTGTTCTTTTTTTCAACAGCACTGTTACGAGAGGTTCACGTCCCGTGGCTCCAGTGAGAGGGTGGAGGAGGCAGGCAGGGTGTGCGTGTTGCACGGTGGCGTGTCCTGGGGGGCTCCTTGCAGCATTGTCCTACACTGAGATCTTGTTCCCCATAGTGGTTTGGTTAGACTTCTAATAATGTGTTTTACTTAGGTGGTGATGTGTGCTTGGGTGGTAGGTTTCTTTGGTTGGTTGGTTGGTTTTGGTTGTGGTGTTTGTTTTTGTTTTTTTGGGGTGTTTTTTGCTGGTACAATCATCGGTCGAGATGGTGACAACCGGCAGTATTTTCCCTCTCCAGCTTCCCTGAGGAGAAATGCCTGAGGATGCCTGAGGAGCATGCAGGCAGCTGAAACGGGCCGACTGTTGTGCTGTTGTATTTGCACAGCGATGGGTCTCTGCTGCTGATGCTGGGATGTTGCCTTTGGGGACGTGAACCACACCTCTGGGGTGCGGCAGATGCGTGTCCGTGGGTCCCAGATGTCCCCTGATGCCATGGGGTTTCTACTGCAGTAGCAAAGGCAGGGTCTGAACTGAAGTTTGAGGAAGACGAGTCTCTATTGTAACCAAAGGGAACCCAGGATAGCGCCTGTGAGGCTGAGCTGGTATGTGTGGGGAAAGTACAAGCAGAAGTATGGCTTAGTGAACATCAGTGGCTGAGAGAAGAGCAGAACCTTTGGGGGCAACCTGCTTTACCTTTCTCTGATGCTCTCTTCTTCCTCGTGGTGGTGGGAGCTGTGTGTCATTTGTCCCTGCTTCCCCCCTGTTATATTACAACATATTTCCAAAGCCAGACCACATACTGTTGTTAAACTCCAAGCGTGGGTTACCCTGTGTTTGAGCCTGCCTTTACAGCTGCAGCGTCTGGTTTTTGATACCCAAGCAGCACACCATGACTAGTTTTAGTACGCGAGTATGTTTCCAGTAGTCTTTGCTCTGTTTCGGATAGTGAAGCTGCCTAACTTAGGAAATGAAACTGCTTTAAAAATGAGGTGGAGACTGCTCGCAGGGTGGCTCTGAAAACCGCGGCTGTGGCCCCTTTTAATTTGCTACCGTGGAAATATATTTGTTCCATCAAATATTTTGAGAAATGATGCAGTGTGGAGGAGTGAATTCTTACATGATTTAGTGAATTAATACTTTCTATGTAAAAGTTTTCTCAGCATCAGAACATCCAGCAAGTCAGGAATTTTGTTATTCTGCTGTATTTCGGTTTGTTGGTAGAGAAGAGACATTGAGAGATGGGAGCAGTTAATGGACTGAAATGTCAGAAATGTTTTCTCCAAACTTTACATCTTCAGCAGCTGGTAGTTAACTTTTCCCACCATGTTCATGAGTATGGTGGCAGTGGGAAGTATTGCTTCCAGAGCTTGGGCCAGAAGATGGATGCGCTGGTGATGGTGTAACAGAGCAGCTGCCTCAAGTGGCTGGCTCCATCCTGACCCATTGCTTAACTTGGGAGAACAGGGACTGGTTTTAAGGTGGGAAGAGGCTTTTTTATGACGAATGACACAAACCCCCTTCGTCTTCATATGCTGCTTGTGCTATGCAAGGGATCAAAATACTTCTTTTATTTTTTGCCCTTCCATTTTCCTCCACTTATGGGGGGCTTCTGACCTGCTTGAACCCATGCTTATAACTTTTAATCTGTTTGAACTTGGCTTTTCAGCCAGCTTGGACCCGTGTCTTTGGGCTACAACAGCATATATTGTCAGATGGACTCGGGGTGCTCTAACCCAACCTGTGTGTAATACCTGGTGCTGTAGATGTGTCTGTTCAGCGCTGTGTTTAGTACTTGCTAGGTATACTCAACAAAAGTTGCTTTTTCTTGCAGCCTGTAAAGGGGAAAGTATAGAACATGTGGCTTTTCAGATGGAAATAGAAAAATACAGTGTCCAGGTGGACTTGGATCCACCCTTTTGGGATGGCAGATGGCACAGGTGGCTCTGGATGGTTTTGTTTGTTTGTTTAACTTAAGAAGCAACTTGAATCTAGTCTACTCCATAATTTCAAGCCTCATACGCTAGTTCCCATTTGTTGCCCTAATAAGACCAAAGGTAAAATTTTGTGGCAGGTTGTGAGCCGAATGTTTAACTGTTTATTTAATATCTTTGCTTCCAGGGCAGATGAAAATCAGAGAAGTGTCTCTTACAGATCTGGGCCCAATGAATACAATTTATCTAAACATACTCTGGCTTATCTTACTAACACTTCACAAGAAAACAGAAACTGTCTTTACGATGTCCTTGGCCTCACAAGGAAGTAAGAACGACTTGGGTGGTCAGACGGAGGGCTCGCATAGCCCAGCATGCTGAGATATGCAGTATTTATCAGTCCTGGATGGTTTGACCCTTCTTCAAGCTGTAGAGCCCCAATGTTTTCCTACTTTTGATTCATTCTTAACATCTAAGGCTTTTCGCTATTTAGAAATAATTCTGCTCTTGTGATGCATCACTGTTGCATGTCTTCATATGTTTTCTTTCAAAGATGGGATAACCAGAAATCTATGCATTTTTAAGATGCAGATAAATCATGAGTTTATTTTGTGCTGTAATGTTATTTTGTATTTCAATCTCGATATCTTTCCTGAAAAGTTCTGAAAACGTTTGCTTTTTTTTTGGTTGCTGCTGCGCTGATGTTTTTCCAGAAAACTGTCTGTAATGACTACATCTCTTTTCTGCACTAGAACAGTTAATTCGGAGCCTGTCAGTCTGTGTGGACAGTTATGCTCCCTTTTTTTCAGTGCAATATTTTGCATTTATTAACATTTAATTTACTCTGTCATTTTGCTGTCCAATCTCAGTGTCTTGAGGCTCTTTTGCAGCTTTCATGTCAGTTGTAATTTTGCCTACTCTTAATCATTCTGTTTTGTCAGTGAAGTTTGGTACTTCATTACCTCCCTCCCCCCTGCTCAGAGCATCAATGGGTATATGGACTGGTGTGGGTCTCAGCACAGATGCTGAGATGGTGCCTAAACCTTCCATCATCGTGAGAAATGTTCCTGTATTCTTTCCTTTATTTCTGGTGTTGTGGTTTGTTTGGTTTTTTTTTGTTTTGTTTTGTTTTTTGTTTTTCTTTTAAATCCAGTTGTTGATCATTAAGACGTCCTTTCTTGCTGTCCCACCATAGCCTACCTTTTTTTTTAGGCTCTTTCTAAGATTCTTTGAGACTCTTTGCTGAAGGGTTTGGGAAGAGCCATATGTGCTGCATCAGCTGTGTGCGTATCCCTCATACCGTGTCACCTTATTCTCATGCTTGTAAACCCCTTCAGGAAAGTCTAACAGATTTGTTGTGCTTGACTGCTGTCTGCAAAATATCTGACTCTTCCTGCGTATATAATGCACCTGCTGATTCTATTCTCTATTATATTTTCTATCAATTTTTCCTGTATTGAAGTTAAACTCAGTGGTCTGTGTCTTTGAACATTGGGCTTTTTTTATGGAATGCTCAACTGTGGAGAGCCAGTGAAAGAAGTGGGATATGTTTTACATAAGTTTTTGTGGGTATTGTGGTCTTTTTTATCTGTCTCGCTCTGAACTGCAATGTTCCAGCTTTGTTCAGTGGTGGGGTCAGAATCAGAAATCAAGAAAACGATGCATCCCTGTCGCTGATCACGTCACCGTGTCGCTGTGTTACACTGTGTGACGCTGCTGCACTTCACCGTCGACATTTTCAAAGCGGTGCCCTGAGGTTTGCAAGACAGACTTAATCAATGGTAATAAGCTTTAATAATTTATTTATTGTGAGGAATAAATCGAACACTAGAACTAATGTTGACTGAAACCAAGTGTTGTCGAAGTATCAAGACATAGGGCTATCTGCATGCCCAGCAAAGGAACTTTAATGAGTGTTTCGCATTTTAAAGTTTCTGGAAATAAACCTGCAAGTTGGGAAAATAAGAGGCTTTTATTTTACTCTCTACATCTTTGTTCATTGCTCTACAAACCCCTATCAGCATAGCAGTATTGCAGGCTTCTGATGCCAGCATTTGTCACTAGCCTTGTATTGTAACTCTGTTTTATGGAAAATTTAACGTTAGAGGCTTATCTATGTTCTCAGCAGGAGAGTCTGAAATATATATGTCAAGTCTTGTAATAAAAACCAGTGGGAGAAAACTATAGTCCTCACAAATACCCACCTCAGAAGGGGCTGGCTGGCATTCCCAAATCCTTGCTTTGGTTTTGTGCTCTTGGTCTCCCCTGAAGCACCAGATCGTGGTGGGTACATGTCTCTTGTGACCTTATGTCCCAAGGCTACTAGAGCTGTCAAGCCTCTCTGCTGTAGCAGCAGAAAGCATTTACTTGCTAGATTGTCATCTTGGTCACTGAAGGTGGGGAAAGTCTTGCCCAGCGGTTACAGGACCGTCAGGTGTAAATCAGCATGTCTCCAAATTTTGTCTCGTGAAAAATTTTCTGTCTGGTCCTCGATGGTGACACTGCATTAAAAAGGGGCATTTGTGGTAGAAGGACATATTGTCCTTCTAATGATGAGACATGGGCTACACTTAATTTTGTTGTTCTTCATTCCATTATTTCTGGGATTTGCTGTGCCTCAGTTGCACACCTGCCGTTGAAAACAAACCAGCTTTTGTCTTGTGGAGCAGCTGTGATCTCAGTCATGAGCTGTCTTGGGGCAGTGGCAGCTGAAAGAAATAGAATTTCCACAATTCCAGTTATCTGGTCCCAGGAAGGCAGAGCCCTGAATCTGGAAGTAACTTGACGTGTTCTGTGGCATTGCTTCTGGTGGCAGGACTGGAGTTTCCAAATGCAAACTGCCTGTGTTGCTGTCCTGCTGTCCCCCCAAAACAGAGAGATGGCTCTGGTCACTCCTTGCTGTGCCAGGTCCCTGTGGCTGCGACTCAAGCAGCCTAGTGGCATTGCTCAATGTGTCTTACAGCACCTGAAATTCAAGCCTAGGGTTGTTTTTTTTTTTTTTTCCAAACAGGTGGCTGCTCCACGGAGCATCTTTCCAGTTGCAGATGCCTTAATCTGGTGGCAGCAAAAGATTATTTCAATTTTCCTCCGTGCATCTGAGTTGCTAGAGCTTTCTCGTGTTTGCATTCCTGCTTTGCCTCAGCACCTTAGAGGGAGTCATGGGTTTGTTTTAAATGAATTTCCAAAGACAGCTAGATGGAAAGAAAGCTAGCAAGAGGCCGTTGTGGATCACAAGTTCAGCTGAGCTCAAGATACAGACAAACCTGCGCTCGTCAGCACGCTTTTTGTGCTTCCAGCCAGCCGATGCTCATCTGCTCCATTTCATTCCAGACCGAATTGCCGAAATGATTCCCCATACAGATGACCGCTAGTTTAATTAGCTGTTTGTACTGGGGGGTGAAGCACCGTGTGCGGGTGGAGGTAAGGCGTGAGGTGCGGAGGTTCTGGAGCGAGGTCCGTTAGAAGCGTGTGTCAGAGGAACGACGGTGGGCAGCGCACCCGGTTCTGGGGAGGTGGAGAGCTGCGTGGAAGCTGAGAGAGCAGTGACCTGTTGCTCCGTTTGCAGCGATCGAGGGCCCGCTTTGGGTTTGTAGGGTTGATTGTCCGGTTGGTTCGTGTTGCTTAACCCCTGCTGGTGCTGCAGTGACTGGGAGGAGGGATGGGTCCCGGGAACGTTGGCATCTCTTTGTGTGAAGAAACCACCCAGCTTCACTTCATCCGCCTTGCGGTGGCAGATGGAAAAATTTAAACACTTCAGCTGGGGAGAAATCACTGAAGTCTTATTGCCATCGTTGAAATGGTTTGATTTCTCTCTTTGAAGTAATCATGCAGGGCTGCACAGCCGTGCGTGTGCTTGCTGCAGGGCTGGGGCAGTGCCGGGACAGCTGCCTTGGGGTGGGCTGTGTGAGCTGTAAGCTGCTTCTCCGAGGTGTTGCGTGAATGTGCACCCTGTGCCAGCTGCTGGAAGGTGCCTTCGATCATGTCCGACCTCGTTGGGTTGCATTGCACTTGTGTAAATAACAGAATCATTGCAGCGGGATTTTACACAGCAGGGCTGATGCTGGCAGTGGTACCTTGTTAAAGTGAAGGACTGTCTGTCTTATTACAGATAATGTGAGACCAACCTGCATTTTCTGCTTTCTGACAGTACACTGTACCAGATAAAGTCCAGTGAGAGTTATGTGCAAGTTCAGACACTTTAATACTCTTTTTCAAGAACTGCTATGCTTAAGAGAGTTTTCGTTAGCAGGGGAGAGGCAAGATTTTGGTCTTTGCTTTTTAAGTTGACCGATAACAGGAGACTTGTTTCAAAGGATAGATGTGCAAGGACAGAAACAAGCAAACATGGAATCTGCAAAAAAGTCATCGATGGGATTTGCATAGATACCTTTAAAACAACTTCTGTGGGTTTGTTTGCACACGTCCTGTTGGCATGAGTCTGCTCTGTCCGTGTTTATAGCAAAGATGTATCTCTTCCTATATCTATATTAATTTTAGATGCTGAAATACCAAGTATATGAATATAGCATGCTGCAGATAGTAAATTTTGACTGTAAGCTTGTAGATGGTTCAGCGTCTCGTGTACTTAGGGCATCACCTTCTCCAAAAATGATAAAAACCTCCTGAGACTGCTGTTGCTCTAGTTAAGCAAAAAATTTACAGCAATATTAGGTGTCCGCTTTCCCATAGTGTTAACTAAAAATTAGACAACAGATAGCTGTAGTCTCATCCAAATTCAGGTGTCTAATTTGGGAGCCTGAAGGCCACACACAGTCACTGGAGCCTCCACGGGGTGCTTCAGAGCTCTGAATTCAGAGTCTGATTCTCTCCTTGTATGTGAGGAATTGAGGTTCCTGATTTGAGTGTTTAACCTGGCTGCCTAGATGGAATTGATTTGCCACCTCTTCTCCCTTTTGTGTCTCTGAAAACACCGCTTCCCCTCTTTCTTCCTCTTTTTTTATTTTTTTAATTTTTTTTTCTTTTTGAAAATTATCCAGGATTAGTCAGTGGTAATGGATATGGGTAATGGGTTCAAGTGATGGAAGATCTACCTAAGCAAAGTGAAGATAGAAGCACTTTCCTCTGTACTAAAAATTGCATCTTGTTTCCATTTGTGGGTCATGCTTTGATTTCCAGACACAAGAACTCTGCTAGATGGAGCCCCATAGTAGATTTACTTACCATGTACAGGAATTAATTAGCTGTAGTTTATTTTTGTTTTGCCTCTTTATTTTTGTTTTGCCTCTTTATTTTTGTTTTGCCTCTTTATTTTTGTTTTGCCTCTTTATTTTTGTTTTGCCTCTTTATTTTTGTTTTGCCTCTTTATTTTTGTTTTGCCTCTTTATTTTTGTTTTGCCTCTTTATTTTTGTTTTGCCTCTTTATTTTTGTTTTGCCTCTTTATTTTTGTTTTGCCTCTTTATTTTTGTTTTGCCTCTTTATTTTTGTTTTGCCTCTTTATTTTTGTTTTGCCTCTTTATTTTTGTTTTGCCTCTTTAATTTTTGTTTTGCCTCTTTAATTTTTGTTTTGCCTCTTTAATTTTTGTTTTGCCTCTTTAATTTTTGTTTTGCCTCTTTAATTTTGATTTTCTTGCTAATCTGTAATGTAACTGTTGTGCAGTTGCTTGTGCTTGGAAAGAGTGACCTCTTGTTGGTAATACAAGCCAGCGTAAGGTCGTGCACTGAGGGACTGGTAAGGATTTGTCTGCTAAGCTGGGAGCTCTGCAGTTATAAGCAAGAGAGGAGTAAAATATGTGTTGGCCAGGGCTTGAGCACTGTCTGAAATGCAGCTGTGAAAGGTCAGAGGTAGGTAACAGATCAGTGAGGCTGTGCTGGTGATGGCAGAGGAGGTACCACCGGGGATGTCTCCGCTGGAGCAGTGCTGGTGTTTGCAGCGACTCGCTCTGGAGAGAGATGAACCTAAACTGGGCAGGACCACGGAGGGGTTGGTGGTGTGATGAAAGCCCTGGAAAGGAGCCCTGACAGGATATGAGTAAAGGAAAATGCAGGCTGAAAAGAATCCTGATTACTAATTAAAAACATACTGGAGGAGAGTACAGATAAAGGGGGGAAAAAGTTAAAGCAAAGTACTGGAGCAAGAATAAAAGATATACTTTGGCTATGAATCAATTTGGACTAGAAATGAGAAGGAGGGCTATAATTAGTAGAGCAGCGTGCTCCAAAGAGTGGGTAATGGGTGTAGTTCATGGGGGGGTTAAGGGAGCCGATGGCCCGTAGGAAGGCTGTGCCCCTGGAAGGCTTTGCCAGTTCTAAACAACCTGTTTGTTGATGTATCTTCCCATCAGCAAGTTGGTGGCTTTTCTGCTTTCCATTCTCAGTTTGCATGCTTGCTCTTTTAAAAAACAGTTCCTCGCCCGCAGCGCTTTGAGGCTACATTGTTCACCTTCACAGGCTTTATTATTTTTTTTGTGTGTGTGTCTATACACAAAGGCCAGAATTGTTTTTGCTGTGTACAACTGTGAGATGTAGTAATGCTGTTTTTCGATTTGCCAGCTGGAGAGAACTTGACGGGAGAAGCTTCCCTGCCCTGGCTTACCCCTGCACCCTGGGCTTTCTTCCCAAGGCAGGAATACATTTCTGGTTATCCCATTCCCAATAGGAACGGAGCTCTTGCTCTGTTTGCAAAGATGAGGGGTCCTTTTCTGTCGCATTCATTTATTTTGACTGCAGACAGCAAAATCCCAATCTGCTTTTGTGTTTTGATGGGCCTGGATGCCAGAGCCGTCACGTTCAGGGGAAAAAGGCTCTGGGAAAGCGGTGCCGGGTTCCCATGCCTGCATCCCCCCGCACTGTGCTCTGCCCTCCGTGGTCGGGACATGGTGTGTAAGGAGGCAAAATCAGGATTCCTGAGCGGGCTGCAAATCAAACAAATCCTTTCTCAGTTTCCTGCCTTTTTCTTCCTCCCCAAAGGATACTAAGGCACGGAACAAACAATCCATGCAAAAACTGATTTGCATTTCCATTAAAACCAGATAAAAACAGAAGTGAAAGTTAATATGCAGCTCTTTAACGAAGCTGAGAGAATGACGGCATCACCAGTAGGATCGCAGAAAATAAAGATCAACACACAGGAAATATCTGGATGTCAAGTCAATGGAAGTTATGCAGAAGATGACCAGTCCATCCTCGGGTTGGCTTTCTGTGTTGCATCCTCATTCGAGCAATTTCTTAGCATTTATTTTAGTTATGCACATGGGTTTTAATCTGCTTTTTTTTAAAAAAAAAACCAACAAAAACCAGAACTGAGTTAAGCTAGTAATACTGTGTTTTCCTTTCAAGAAGTTTTTGCTAAGAATGCCTGGTGTTCAGTGAATAATAATGATCAATAACAGGAAACAAAATCCAAGAATTCAGTTTCTTTGTGTAAGTAAACCTGAGAATTAGCTCCTTGTGTAACAGCTTTCTCAAACAGGATGAGCGAGTAGCACAGGTAGCATTAGTACTAACATGGTACAAGCAGCCCAGAACACGTTTTGATGGCTCTTTAGTATTTTGGATCAGTAATACTTTTTTTGGCAGCATCAGATGTGGGGAATGCATAATCTTTCTGAGCAGCCAATTAAAATAATGACTTGGATGGCAAGTTCCTCTCCTTTTTTTCTCCTGTGTATGGCTGTACCCTTCCTATCAAAGAAGTTGTATCTTAATTGGCAATCCCCCTGCATCTGCTCACTCCATCACCCCCTACAGAGAGGCACAGTGCTTAATTAAAAGGGAGTTTGTGTTTATCTCTGGAATTTCACTTGTGCTTTTGTAGATGTTTCCAAGGTGGATGAGTTTATAGAGACCTTGCTAAGTAATTAATCCTGTAATATTATTTTAGAAAAAGGGGAAAAAAAGCGGAGCTCATTGGAGATGAGAAGAAGCCCCAAGTTGTTGTCAAACTTGGTGTGTGCATTGGAAAAAGGAATATAGTGAGACCCATCAGAGGAGCCAGTCATCCCAGAAGAGGGGATATGACCCCCATGAAAAGTGAAGCTTTTGCTGCACCATGCCTCTGATGTGCTTCTCCCTCTGGAGGAGTGCTTGCTCCTGGAAGGGGCAAGGTTGTTCTGCCTCCCCTCCAGAGAAACTTTAGTTTGCGGCTACTCAAATGAGCCTTTACATAGAGGGACGTTCTGTAGTCATGAAACTGAAGCCGACAGTTTTATAACTCATTGGGTGTTGGGCGCTTTGGAATTACATGTCATCTTTAACTCTCTAAATTACTTGCAGAGGACTATGTGCTTGTCATCAACGTTTTAATGACAGTCACTGCTGAGGTGTGATGGGATCCCCTGAGACAGATGTGAACTTCTTTACATGGCTTCAGATACCAGCGGTCTGGAAAATACTGCTTCTCATTTTAAGAGAGGTTGAGTGAATGAGGTTCTTGGGAGCAGCATTTTCCCAATACCGTGGCTTTTTTGCTACTTCATAGCCTTGCTCTTGTTCTGCCCGAAGGCAGGCATACTGCCAGGTATCCACCGGCTGGACTTTGGGAACTGCTTGCAGCACAGTCATCCTGCCGGGATCTTGCTAGGATTACACTGACCTTGAGCTGGAAAAGCTGCTGCAGGACCTGTCTCTTCTCAGGCCAGGTTCTGCTGAGGGGTTCAGCTTCTGCTGTGCTTCATCTTCAGCTTATATCGCTTCAGCTCGCTGTGCAGCCGGGAGGGGTGCTTAGTATTTTACACCACTGGGCTTTAGAAGATGCTTACAGTCAGGTGATAAAACATCTAATCATTCAGAGTTGGGTCTCTTCCTCCTCTTTTTATTCCCCCCACCAGGCTTTTTAGCCAGAAGACTGCTTGGAACAGTTGCTTGTTTGCCAAGGTTGACATAAGGGCGGTGTAAGCACAGTTGTGACTGGTAGCAGTAGCACATACATATTTCATGTACCCCTAAGGGACAACGTTGTAGTTTCTTACATGCAAGAATGCTAACGTCTCGTGACTGGAACCGTGCTACGTAAATGGGTAAGAAGTAGTAGTGCACGACTGACTGCTCTGACGTTGTTTGAAATGTGTACAAAGTTAGGCATTTCAATTGAATAGAAAACTGCTGAGTGTCTGGGATTGACCCGGTGATGTTCTTTCACGTCTACTTGCTGGGCGCTTGGCACAAAATAGTGTGTTTTAGTCTCTTCTAGACTTTGGCAGTGCTGAGCCATGAGCACAGCACACTCAAGGGAACAAAACAAAAGAAAGAGTCAGTTGGGTTTATGCTGGTGGTATAGAGCCAAAGTAAAGCTGCTGGGTAGATTACTGGGAGCTGTAGTACTTACCCTGCCTGCACTGGCTCGTTAAATGTGATGAACCTCAGAAAAGAAGGTCACTCTATTGCTTTTCCCGCAAGTTCAGAGTGATGTGGGTGAAGCGGTCCTGCGATGGTCTGTCTGACGTGTGGTTGGAGCAGGGACTGGGGCATGAAAAAAGTTTTGGGTATGTTCTACTATGAGCTGCATTTCTGCTCCCTGGAGCCAGAGAATTTAATTGCATGTTTGGTGTAGTTAGTGCAGAGGCAAATCAGCCCCTTGAAGTGCTTGCTTGGGGTGGTGGTGGGGAGGAGGTCAGAAACCGAAACATTAATTGCTTGAAATTTTGGTGGTATTTTTACTTTGGGTTTTTTTATGTTTGCCTTTTGGGATTTGGAGGGAGAGAGTGTAAAGAGAAGCTCTTCTAGAATGGCAGTACTACAAAAGGAACAAGAAACCATTGAACAAACGGATTTTCTGTTTGCTCTGTGCATTGTGCTTTTCAGTTTTGTTTAGGACACATTAGACTCGTGGAGATAACCAGTGAAATTGTCTTGACAAAAATTTCTTTAAGGAGATCAAAGCAAGTGAGTTAGGGAAGACCCTACCAATTGCCAGCTTCTCCAGCCTCCTTACTTAATTTTCTCACAAGCTAATGTGAGAGGAGGAGGAGGAACAACACACCTTCATCAGAATGCTGCAGAGGAGAACAGGGTTGCTATTAAAAGCCCAATAATGACTTGTATCAGTTTATGCAGATTTGCACTGCTGGGTTACTCTGTGCCTGGCACTTGGCAAAGCACAGATAACATTTAAATCAGGCAGTAAGTGTAATTAAGTACTACCCTTCAGCGCATCTCTCCTTTTAAGACATTTTTATACACCGTGATTTAGAACATGACAATTGGGTGAGATTAAAGCAGCAAATTGTGCCTATAAAACAAGCCCTGAGAATAGCAAGGGACTGTAAAATTTTATAAAGGGGAATACAGCACATGCCTCCAATCCGATAAAACTTTTGTGAGCTGGGAGATTAACTGTGAGATACAAATAGGATGATACAGTATGCGTAGCATTCGGATAGTAAATTGCTTGTTATTGTAACAACTTATTTCCTCAACCCGGAAGATTTCTTATTTAACTTTTCCAGAAAGTCTCACCATGGGACTGATTAACTCCTGGAGGTGTGGAGAGACGGTAGGAAGTCAGGCAGCAGCGATGTTCCCTGTAAAGAAAGCAGTAGGGTAAATGTAGTGCAAAAGATTGTCTGTGCTGGAACACATGCAGTCAAGCTTGTGATTAGTTTCTTCCCCGGCTTCAGGTGAGTTGTATTTGCAAAGGGAGAAAAATCCTTGCTGTATTTCAAATCCTTAGTAAGACCCACTGGAAGGCTTTCGTGGGGAACTGGAATTCTACTTTACGTGGAAAGTCTAACATGTTGTCTTCTGTGGTACTTGATGGTGTTTGGCATTTAGTTTCTGCTGTGCTTTGAGTGCATCTGAGCATCTTCATCAGCTGCTCTTGGCACATCTTAAAGAAAAGGCTCTGAGCCTTTTAGAAACTTTCTGCTTTGTCTGGAGTTCTCAAACCTGGTGGGCCACAAGTCACCTCGACACGTCACGCTGCAGCTGTTGCCATGGGTAGCAGCTGGAAGGCAGGATCTCCCTTGGGATCGCTGGTCTTGGTGGCTTCTGCTGTTGATGAACTGTTGCCCGTGTGTTACGGCATCGCCCTTCACAGTCTTTCTTAATGATCTCATGATTCTCCCTTCCTTTCATTCATGCTAGTCCGACCTCATTCAGTCTTGCGCTGTTGTTGTTTGGTGGTTTATTTTTAATTAACATAATTGCCTTTTATTAAGAGCCATTGAGTCTTAAATATATTCAACTTAAATGTCTGGTGAAGGGATGCGGAACCCCAAAGCTTGCTCCTTCCTTCACAGCTGCATTAGTTGCAGAGAGACACTGTGTTGCTTTTTAGTCCATTGTACGTCGGTCACGTTGGAAGGAAGATTGTGCATGTGGAATGGGGAAGAGGATGGTGTTTGGTTTCCTCACTGTCTGATATTTTCTGGCCACCTTTACTCTGCATTAAAAACAAACAAACAAACAAAAAAACCAACAAAAAAAACCCCAAAAAAACAAAACCCCAAAAACTTTGTAAGACTTAATGATGGATTTTATAAGTAAGTAGCAAAACTGGAAGAGGAGGTTTATATTATTCTCAAGAACAGCATTACTATTCTATAATAGGACAGTTGGGTTTTAAACGCTGAGCAGGCACTGCATTATGCACAAAATCTAATGCCAAGCCGTGGACAGATAGCAGAGAGAGGCAGGAGAGGGCGAAGAAACCAGTGGGAGCCTCTGATGAAAACGCAGCAGCGTTGCCAGCTAGCCCTTTTGTGGGCACATGTTGTCCGCAGCCCTTGTTTTATAGAGGGGATGTCTGCACGTTGCGTGTTGCTTTCATGCTTGACTTCCTTTTGACTTTTGGATTTATTATTTGGTGCCATATTTATGTTTGAGATTGTTTTGATACTGTTAGGGAGACGTCAATACTTCTGAATCAACATTAAAAAAATCCCAGTATATAGAAATGTTGACCTTTTCTTCTTGTTTGGTTTGAAAAGTCAGTTCAAAATGGCAAGGTTTGGTACAGAATGGAAATTCCCTTTTCTGTGGGAGGCAGGTAGTCGCAGCCGAAACAGGTTCTCTTGTTTCACCAGTGCGCTGCTCTCATCTGCCATCCCATCCTGCTTTCCCAGGTAGGGCAGGAATTTCCTTCTCCATCTCCCGTTGCTACTTCCAGGATCTTCCAGGATCCAGGAAGGTCCTAGGTAGGTTCACTGCTGCGGCTCTTGCTGCATTCACCTCACGTCACAGTTACAGTGAGTCGTTGGCTCACTGAATCAAACCAAACAGTTTAAAACATTTCGAAACATCTGTAGGAAGTCATTAGCCTAGAAAAGATTTTTAGGAAATGGAAGTCCCAAATATGTGAGCTGGTGTTATGACTAGGTGTCAGCGAACGGCGTGTTGCTTCTGATCCCGATGGGAAGGCAGCTGCCTCTTGCACCCATCGCACCGCGTCTGCTGAGGAACGTCAGGGTGCCCCTCGGTGCACGCTCTATCTTGTCTGCCTTGGACTCTTAATTTGCACAGTAACTGAATTCACAGCTCATTGGATTGATGTTCAGGGAAAGTTTTTCCCCGTGCGGTGACGTTGATACAGTTTTTGCCCATCCTAAAAAAAGCTTCTTTGCCTTTTGAGTGAAACGAGTCCTCAGCCTTCCGTTAGACATGTTCTGTCTCGCTCTGGTTTTGGTGGTGATGAACTGGTCTTTGGGATTTTGCCTCTACTGTTAAGTTATGTGCTAGTGCCTGTAGTCTGTACTACAGGCTACTGTAGTAGTCTGTACTACGGAGGATTAGGCATCCAGCCTGTAGTGAAATTCAGAGTGAGCTGGACCACAGCTGAAACTGCAGCCTGAGATTTGCCTACACGGACTTGTTTGACTGGGACCAGAATCCTTTAGTGCTTCATTTTTTCTCTATTTCCCCCCAGGTTTTAGTGCTATCTCTTGTTGCATAAACTACCTTTCACAAGCATCAGATTAATTTTTTGCATTAGCGGTGGTTGGAAGTAAGCACAGAAACCAGTGGAGTGTTTGATCTGTTTGGGATGGAAAGGCTTCATCTTAAAAATTTGACCTATAAGCTGTATTTGACTTATCTGTATACTCCGTATTAAGATTGGTTTTCTTATTTGAATTGGTTTATAATTGGTCTATTGGGATGGCTGTGCTTGTTGATTAAAAACCAAACCAGTGTATTTTCTTCTTGAAGGTAATGCTCCTAAATTTTTGAAGTTTACATTTAAAACTCTCGAGAGTGATCGAAACGGGCAGAGGTTAAAATAAAGTGAATTGCTTTGCTTTAACTTTGGCAGAAGGCACAGCTGTAGGAATGCCAGTATTCCACCTTGGGTAGGGATTTGTTCGGTCCAACTCTGTTAACGTTATTGGGAGTTAAGCAAGCAAATCCTCTGCCCATAGATGAGGAAAATAGACCTATTAATTGAAACTGCTGCTCAGCAATTCAGATGGTTATTTTCAGCTTTTCCTAGCAAGCATGTGAGTGCTTCTGTATTAAGACATTATAATAGTACCGGGATATGTTGGTGCTCTGGCTGTGACTCCTGTTTGGGCTGAAGAGCTAAATGTAGTTGGGGTTGTCCTATAGCATCTAGGCGTTGTGAGGACGTACCGTATTGCTTATCCTGTGTTGTCGCATCAAAGGAGCTTCTGACTTGTTGCAAGTGATGGACTTACTGAAGCTTCACAGTGCTGATGTGTGGGACCACTCCAAGTAACCTTCCCTCTGCCCTGAAGCCTGCCCCAGCAGGGATTTCATGGCTGGTGAGGACTTCGTGAAGCTGTTGTTCCGTTCCTTGAGGAAAGGCTTGGGAAGTGATGGGGAAGTCACAGTTCTGAAGAATGCCAGTGGCAAATGGTAGCAGTGATTTGTCAGGGATTATTGCTTAATTGAAGACTTAATTAACTTAGATCAGGCATAACTCTTAACTTATTTTAAAACTTAAGGAGGATTAGGACCAAAAATGCTGATGGCTCAGGTGTTCTTTGGCTACAAACCCAACAGCTAGTGCGATTTGTAGTTGTAAGCTGTGCTTGTCTCATACAAGTAATTTTTGGTATCTCTTTCTCCATAATACTGCACAGTTGGGCAGGTTTTTGTCCTTTGAGATCTTTCTGCATTAAATAATGTATACCATTAAAACTTGGGTAGTTTGTATGTCTTGGTTAGTAGTTGATTCCTGGGTTTGGTAAACACGTGCAGGAAGTATATGCAAGGCATGGTATAAAGTCTGGATATGAACTTAAGGAAAAATGTTCTTCCACTTTGAACTCTGTGTTTGAAAGCTGATGCATTAAACCTTCCTGCCCCTCCTCAATCCAGATAAAAGCATTTGGTGTTTGGTAGGTTTTTTTGTTTTGTTTTAAATATCATGTGATATGGGAGGGGAAGTTTTTTCTGAGTAATTCCCTTTACTGTCTGCATTTCAGTGATAAAACCTAGACTGTGAGTCCCTAGGAGTCGCCAATAAATCATTTCACTTAAAGATGTGCTTTACTGCTTAAGGGTCTCACTAAGACTGGATTCTGTAAACATATAAACCCACATTATCTGTTTTTGGGAAGAACAATGGGAACAAAATGTGTTGCTAGGTCATCTTTTTTGGGGTAGATAACTGCTGTGAGGAACTGAATACAGAGGGAGGAAAGAAGGTGCAAATGTGTAGGGTTTTTGCATTCTTAATATGTTTTTATTTAATGAGAGAAGTAAAATGTTAGTTAAAGTATTATGATATTATCCTATACTACCTATGTAGTGCTGCAAATTAAAGTGATGTTGCTGTTCGGTAATCTGTTTTGAAGGAGCTATGTTTGGAAATACGGATCATTAAAAGCCCAGAAAGCAATCTGACAACCCAGACAAATGTTTTGGCAGACTTGGGTTCCTTGGATTTTATTAACACCAGGTATTACGTATCCTTTCAGGATAAAAATATTTTTGCCTTGGAATCTGTGATGAACAAATAATAAACTTGATGGTTCTCAGATAATTATGCTCATGTCTCTTTCAAATTAGGCCCCTTTGAAATGGCTTTCACGTAAGATTGAAGCCAAACAGCAGGTTTGGAGAAGCGTCTCGGTATCCCATATGCTGTCTTTTCTGAAAGAAATCCTTCCTTGTTGCATGCTAAGCATTAGCATCTCATACCTCTTTATATTTGAACATATTTCTGCAGTCATGTCTGGGCAATAAGGCATTGGCGGGGAGGAGAAGAAACGAGTGTACGTCTCATCTCAAAGAAACCTTGGGATGTGAGAGGATAGAGGAGGCACTAGGTGTATTGGGAGAAAGAAGATGCAGTGGGAAGTAATTTTGGAATTTACACTGATAAATGAAACCTGAAAAAAGAAATCCCTTCCTGTGCTGTGTGACTGCTGCTCGGGTGGTGCCTCTCTCTGAAGAGGCATCTGGCCGAGTGGGCATCGGCTGGGCAAGCGGAGCAGCGCCGTGAGCACAGGCAGGTTTCGCTGCGGTCCAGGGCGAGCCGCTGGCACGGGGCCGGTAGGAAAAGCCCCAGTGATGTGGATGGCTTCAGTGGATTTCCAGCCGGGAGAGGTCTGAGGGAAGAGTGCAGCAGGTTATCAGCTGCATCTTTACACCGTACTGATTTCCTACATAGAAGCGTATTCTGTCATCTTCAGCTAAACACGAAGCAAAACTGCACGTGCGGTTGGTTCAAAAGAAATGGCTATCTATTGTTATTATCATCATTAAACTCAGGGTGAGTTGTCAACACTTCTGAGAAATAAAGTTTGTTAAAAAAACCTTCTCTTTGAATGTGTCGAAGACTAGGAGTCAGGCTAGCAAGACCCTTAGCATGCCTGTACCTGGTGCCAAATCAAGTAGACCAGACCATTCCTCCTTCATCAGTGACCTTGTCCTTCCACTGCTATAAATTTAATTAGTCATTCTTGTCTTGTCCTTGGTGCACACAGGGACCAGCTGTTCTTCCTCCTCATGTTAATCACTTTACATGTTTGATGATGGCTATTGCTTGCTTTCCTGGTTTTGTCTTTTTCTACTCTGCTTGTTTGGTTATTTGTTGCACTGAACGCATTTGGAGTGCTTTCTACTTCGCTCTCTCTCCCTCATTTGACTACATCTGTTTAATGAGCAAGTATATAAAACCGAACACTGCCTGCACCCAAATTTGCCTCAGTGCTTAGGAGATAAAGGATGTTTTGACATGAAACATGGCTTAGATCATTACTGCGGCTTCAAAAATATGATCCTAAGCGCTGTTAAGAATTTGACCTGTAGCAGTCGAAAGGCACAATATTGCATCTCCTCTAGGTAGGAGAGGATAGACAAACACGTAATTATCAGATGGGAAATGAGTATGTCTTTTAAATCCAAGCACCCCTGCCCTCTCTGCAACATAGACCACAAAAACTTACCAGGTGGTTCTGGTAGCAGGTTCATATTTTAGGGCTGAGCCAGAACATGGCTTTCCCAAACACTTCTACTCTCTGTTTAAACCCATGCAATGAAGAAACATCTCCCAAAAGAGCGTTTATAAAAGGGGAAGGGAGGCATCCCGATCGTGGTAATTATTCCGTGCCTGTCTGTATCCTTTGGAGTCTCTTAGGACAGCCGGCAGTGTGTTAGCAACTAGACTGATCATAAGCTGAAGAGAAATGGACATTTTGGAGCCAAGATAGCAGAACTACAAGTATGTTTATTTTTGGAAGGATTTTAATGCCAACTGGCAGCACAAACTTGGCTAGGTTAAGGGTCTGGTGCGGCTGCAATAAAACATAAGGATACTGAATTTAGCAAAGGAGCAACAGGAATTATCGCCGGTATTGTTGCTGGGGAGTGCAGATGCAGTCTGGCATTTTATCAGCATAATCTCAGTTTGAACTTCATGAATAAAATTTAATACAGGGAACTTGGAATAGCTGGTGCTGGATTTATACCCAGAGAGCAGGTACATTTAATTTCAGTAAGTACATTGCACTCCTCCTCATTGTTTGTGTAATTTAACTGTTAACTGTTTAGTATCCATCAGGTTTTGCTCTTTCAGAAAATATCCCTGTCATAAATTATATGTTATGCTATTTTCTTCCTGTGTCTCGTTCTCCACAAATGAAAACATGGATTAGTTTTTGAACTACTGGTTAAGTGTTTCAAGTGGAAACATTCCTCATTATGATTCTTCAAATTAAAAGCAAATGCTTTTGCTGTGCCATTCCTGAGTCTAGAAAATTATTAGCTGCAAACTGAGAGAAATAACCCATGCAGTTATGCTACCACATCCAAACCCAGCATGAATAAATGTGAGAAATTGAAATGGCAAAGGGAAATGCAGCAGAAATAAGGGATAATGTTGAGAAGTTTGAAATGGTGAAAACCATTTCACCTACGTTCTTGCTGGTTGTTTTGAATTTTTCTTTTTCTTCTTATGGTTCCATTTGCATTGACGCTTTAACTCGTGTGGAAGCTGTGTTTGGCAATAGAGTCCTCAGCCACTAAAGCAGCTCCCCTTCCAACCTTATTTCCTTCTTAACTATAATTTACTTTTATTTTTTCTTTAATGTTTTACTGCTTCCGAGAGCCTTTTTATCTGGATTGGTATAATCTGAATCGTAACAAGTTTTTCTGTAGTATAAAGTGCAGTTTTTGCAACTTGGTGCTGATCTAAATCCTCCCCAGCTGAGAAAATTTGCCATTTATTTTACAGTTTTCTTCATTCTGTTAAACTGCAGCACAAATTCTGAGGTGCTCGAGTGTGTTCCTTTTGTTTATTTTTTGCAGGATTAGTTTTTTTTTCAGCAATGATTCCTATTTTTGTTGTTGGATGAACTGAGGAAGCCCAGAGGGCTGGGAGCAGGACTAAGGTACGATGCCTGGACAGCCCTTCATGCCAAAATCTTGTGGCTACAGATGTGCTTGCTCTGGCATTGGCTCAGCGGGGAAGTCTGTGGGTGCCTTCAAATTGCAGTGTTGCTTACCAGGTCATATTTCGCCTGATTTTGCAATAAGCTTCAAAAAAACTCGCTTTAATTAACTAGCAACTGAGTAGGAGAAAGGAATAATCCCTACCTGATCAATCACATCCACTTCCCGGAGTAATGAAGCTAAGTAGTCTGGCAGTAAAACCAGGAGACAATACAGAGGATCTGCTGTGCGGTAGACAGCAGAGTGAGATGTGGTGCTTAGCTTGGGCCTCATTCTGTGCTTCAAATTATCATTTAAATGACTGAACTGAAAGTCTCTGAATTGTGATGTCCCTGCCCCAAATCCTCCTGTAGCTTGCGGGTCTGGATTCTGATGCAAGGAGAGGAAAGCTGTGATTTATTCACATTTTTTTCTTTAAAAAAAAAAAGAAAAGAAAAGTGTCTGGGCATGTCAGATTGGCATTTGTATATTTTTTTGCTTAGCAAAGGCCAGAGTCACATTACTAGATTTTTTTTCTTACGCTTTCTTAATAATTTACACTTGATTATGGTTAAATGAGTCTGCACGGTGAGAAGTGCAGAGGGGCTGGTGGCATGCTTGCCGTGTGCTGTGCCATCCAGAGGAATACTCCCGGGCATGTCAAGACCTGCTGCTGATGGGGGACTTGACATCTAGAGTGTTTGAGGGCACTTCTGTGCAGGGGGCTCGTGGGCTGGCCGGGCGACAGGGGTCTGTGATGAACGGGCAGGCACCCCAGTCACCGTGCGTGTGTCACACACGGAGAGCTTGCCTCCAAGCTGCTGCTTAAATCTGTTTCCAAATTCACGACAATTCTGTGAAGCTCTAAATCCCATCCATTTCTCTGGGTGTATCCTGCAAAATGTTGAGCGAGCTTCCTCCGTGAGTCAGTGGAGCTGAGCAGATTGCGTGAGGATGAGACACCTGGCTGGATCCCCTCCAGAGCAGAGAGAACAGAATCCTGGCAAAGTTTCCCTCAACTTCACTGGGAAGAGAGCTGAATGCTCAGCGAGCTTGCGTTGGGTTTGGGCCATCATTAAAAGGATGCTCAGAAATAAGAAGAATCTGCTTGTGGACCAGAATCCTGAACAGAACCTGTGCAGTCCGAAGGAAAAGAGAATTGCCCACCTTGAAGGCAGATTGCTAATCTTATACAGGAAAGATAATCAGCTTCTGTATGTTAGCCATCATCACCCCAGAGGGGAACAATTTTTGCAGTTCCCCTCCCACTTCAGCCAGTCGTAGGTGTCAGTGTGTGGATTTAATTGTAGCTCAGTTGATGAGGAGGTTAGATAACTAAAGAGCCTGTAGTTACAGCTCATACATTTCAGGTTAAAAGAGCAGGTTTTGTAAAATCCCCACCTAGTTCTTCCTATCTGGCAAGTTCTATAAAAATATTTTTAGATTTTTAAAGGTTTCACTGTCCTCTTCATATGTGAGAAAATGTCTTTAAGCAGACCATTTTCCTAATGGTGGCTGTTCTACAGCACTCTGCTTTTTGTTCCAAAACGCATAGGGCTCAAAAAAAAAAAAAAAAAGGGGGCATTTAAACTGTTTTTCACATGTTTTAAATTGATTATTGGTACCTTTGAGCATTCTGGAAAAAGACTTTATAGTGCAGGATGGGGAAGAGAAATAAAATACTTAATAATGAAACATCCTGTGAACCCAGTAACAGTACGTGGTGGCTTTTTTGACCTCTTCTAACCCACATCCCTGTGCTTTTATCTTCCTTTTAGATTCCCCTCTTCAGTAAAGCTCATCACAGGAAGAGCTTTGGAGGAAATAATCTTTTGTAATGTAGGTCTCCAAGCGGAGGGGCTGGGAGGGAAGTGGTGTGGGATGTGTGCCGTACCGGAGGATCAGCTCTGGTTTTGTAACGAGTTTGAAGTCCTTTTTTAACGCTGTGACTTACTGGGTTTTAGAAGTCAGTGCATGTGGACGTCATCCTCGTGTTTGATGGCTCAGCCTATGAAAGGTTCGGAATTTTGCACTGGAAGATCATTGCTGGTTATACTTGTGGTCCGTGGTGGAACCTTTTCTTCTCAATGATGTTATTGCTCTTGCTGTTATGCTGGTGTCCGTAACCAAGATTTCTGTCCCTTTGTGCAAGGTCTATTGCTGGTGCACGCAGAGGGATGCTTGCTCCTTTTATAAAATACATGGAGGAGCTGTGGAGGAGAGGTCTTGCCAAAAGCTAGCCTTTGGCAAGGCGAACTCACTTCAGTTAGAGAACTGGCTTAATGCTGGTGGCTGTGGGAACACACTGAAAAATAGCATGGCTAAATAGCCAAGTGCCTTAATGAACCAGGTGATTTATCTCCTGTGAGATGTTTCGCGCACAGCTGTCCTTCAGCTGGACAGCTGGATGCTCCGGGAGGGCTGCCGGGTTCAGCACCCGGCGGCAGGAGGCTGATCCCAGAGAGGGAGGGAGGTCTGGGACCGGTGTAGGTTCCCGCGCAGATCCCGACCCGAGGGGATCCCTCCCGCACCCTGCCTTCTACCCAGGTCTTTTTGTTATTGCTGCACTTTCATTCCCTGCCTTTTGGCACGCTTAAATCAAATTAAAGGTAAGAGCGGAGTTCCAGCAGGCTTCTGGTTTAGGTCTGGTCTTTCATCATTGAAAGTCTAAAATGCCCTGTAGGAAACTAATGCTTTGTGTAGACCAACTGCAGTCCCATTTGCTACACAGATAATAATAAACCCCGAGATTAGTGAAGGTTCCTTTCTGAATTAAAATATCATTTTGGGGAAAAGCTGTCTGTCTTCGCTTGCTGTTGTGCATAGTCAGTGTCTCTGCCAGCTTGGATTTCTGCCAGAGCTCTGGCTCCGGGCTTTCTCCTGACCCTTACAGGTTCTTAGGAATGTTGCCTGGGTTGTGTATGGAGGAGCCGCCGAGTGCCCTCTGAGGGTGTGGGGGGGGCGTTGTTGATTTGGGGGACGTTGGTGAATTGCAGTTAGTCCGTCCCGCGAAGGTTCAGTTTATCAGGATAGTATTGAGAAATGAAATAATGCTGGAATTGTGGATGTGCTTTCTTTTACCTGTGGCTGTGGTAACTTGTGCTAAGAATCTTTCTGCCTGCTCTTCTCTGCTTGTTACAGATACTGAGCACAATTTTCAAGCTTAGACCAGTTCAGTCTAGCATTTCCTTGGATAATTATCCAGCCTTTAAAATGAAAAAAAAAAAACAAACAACCCACGACCCAAAAAACCCACCAACAAACCCAACCCGAAATCCCTTAACCCTCTTGTGTGAGGCCAGTTTGCAAGTCAAATAGCACCTCGGCTTCTTCCCTGGATCTTTTTACTGGGGTGATTCTGCAGTTTTGAAGCTATGAGGCTGTTGAATGTTTTTTTCTTTTCTAGCAGAGGTGTTTCTGTCCCTAGCTGCACAGCCTGTGAGTGATGCATGAGGAGTTACTTGCTTGCGAATGGGAGAAATCCTTGCTGTTCAACACCGCTCTTGTCCTTTCTCTTGCATGCAAACTTTTTTCCTCTCCTCTGTCTTTTTACGAGCATCTGAGCAGGACATGAATCCGCTGGCTGTTGCCAGTCAGTGATTTTTCAAGCTCGGTGTTTTGCTCGCTTGGCTGTGATACCCATTTCCTCGTCTTAAGTGGCTGTCGGGGGCAGTGAGGCACGGCGGTGGCGGTGAGCAGCGCAAGGGGAGCAGGTGCCCCGCTGGGGAACGGGGGTGACTGCAGACCATCTAACCAGCGAAAGCAGATCAGAGGGCCATGGGAAAGGGATGTTGGCTGCAGGCACAGATCATCGATCTATTACTCGTTCCTTTTTGGCCTAGTGCCTGATGCATGTTGCAGACACTGGTGTATGCCTCTGGACGTCAGGGTGGTTGATTTGCCAGGACATCCACCGATGCTCCAGCATGTGGAACCAGCCCTTTTTCATTTGGTGATAGTCTAACTTCAGTGCAAATGAAGAGAGGCTGTGACTTTGGAGCTGAATGAGTTGGAGAAGCTAGTTTTTAGTATGTGCAGAATTAATTTGATTGATCATATTTGACACCAGTCAAGAAAGAGAGGAGTATTCAGGCTGAGAGACCGAGAACACATTCCAAGCTTTTTTCTCTTCTGTATCCTCTGAATATCATGATTTTTCCCCCTCCTCAGCTGTCATAGTCTTCTAATGAATGCTTTTCCTCCATTACATTTTTAAAAGTGAGATTCTCCCTGTAACACAATCCACAGTTTAAAAATAATTTCTGTGACGTACTGTAATGGTGGCAATTTCAGAGCTGGTGCTTGAAGAAGCTTCTAATCTAATAATGCAATGTGTCCAGCACACACGGAAGAGAGAGGAGTAGTAGGAATCAGCTTATTTTTCCTTTCTTGTCTCTTGCTTCTTCAGCTATTCTGGTATCTTCCCCTTTTAATTGCGGGGCAGAGCTGAGAAATGTGGAATTGTAGTTGTCATAAAACCTAGAAGAAAAGGTCTATTTCCATAATCTTGCAGCTGCTTCTGTTGCAGAAGCCTACTGAAATCACTGCATCCTCATTTCAGAAATGAAAAGTATAGTCTGCTTCGTCTCTTAACTGCTGTCAAATGTTTAAGCTTTCCTTTTCCCAGCACTTACTCAGGACACATTTTCAGTTCAGCTAGGGATGTTATTACTAACTGATGAACAAGCCTGAATACCGAACGTGGCGAGCGATTGACATTTTTAAAATTAATCATAGAAACTTTTCATCCAGAAGATGCTGAGGCTGCTCTGGATGCTGATATACCATCTGACACCGGCAGTGAAGAGTGCTGTGCAATGTCAGTTCAAGATGAGTGGCTATAAAACAGCAAAAAAGAAATATGATTCCTATGACACTAAGTCATCATTTGAGTCGGGCAGACTTTCCTGACTGGCAGACTACTAACAAAAGACACATCCTTGCCAATACCTACACGCTCAAAGTGGTGTAGTTTGAAGCACTTCTCTTGCACAAATTTTAAAACACCGCATCAGTAAGAAACCGTCCAGCTAATTACACAGATTTCATCAACTGATTTTTGTTGTTCTTATTCTTATTGTGATAGTGTATTTCTGGAGAAAGAACTAAGATTGATAACAGCTTTAGCGAAGAAGGTGGGGATTTGAGTACAACTTACAGTATTGGGGATGCAGATGAAAAATTTGCAAAAAAGCCATTGCTGGATTGAGAAACGCAATTCACTCAAGGGGAATGGAGCTCCTAAACCCACTTGTTTCTCTTGAAATGCTTTGATTGAATCCTTGCTCAACGCCTGCACTAAGGCACTGCTGTGGGTGTAGCCATTCTGTGCTCTGCTGACCGTGGCACTGAGCCCTGGCTCCTGGTCCTGTTTCCTTGACTGAGATCAAGCACTTTACGCTTTGAATAATTGAACAGTTGTCAACTTGTCTAGTAGAGATGCTGAATTTTCCCGAGCTGCCATCAGCAGGCATGGCAGAAGTCAAGTGGAGGAGCCCAGCCTTTGCTCATCCTCACCGTGCTGGGTCAGCTCACCACCAAGAAGTTACAAGCAAGGTTTTTATTCCTGAAAGCAGAATTTACTCTGGCTTCCTAGCTGTGACTTGGTTTGATTTCCTTTAGCTGGGTTACTGTTACTTTGCAGGAGAAAAATTCTTATTTTTTTCTTCCTGTTGACTTAGAAATTCTCTTTTGTTCTTGGAAGAGCTTCCTTCCAACATCGGATGTTTTCTGCCGGGTGAGATCATTTAGCAAAGAGCCTTGTCAGCTCTCACTGTGTGTCACAGCAAATGATACCTCAGAGGGCTCTGGGCTTCGGTGGTGTTTACACACACTTCAGATCTACTGATCCTGCAGCACAGAAGTGGGAAGAGTAATTGAAAGGGTTACACTCATGCTTAACACTGTCTTTTTTTTAGCTTGCACTGAAATGAGCTGCTTCTCTGGTACAGGTGATATTGGGAGACACACTGTTAATGCATCCCAGTACTTTCTAGGGTAGCTATTTGCCCTGTAATTCCGACTTCGGTGAAAACTGCCCTATTATGAAAAACTTTATTTGCAACCCTCTTCCAGTATTGTGTAATTGCTTCAGTTGCAGAGATGCTTGAAAAATATTTTGCTGTAGTGACTGGCACGGTGATAAGATGGGAAGCTTTTAGGCGGTTCTCCAAATGGCTTTTAACATTTCACACAGCCTTGCTTGATGTGAGCGCTAAGGGTCTTTGTGGAAAATATGTATGTTATCTACTGCCTTGTTTTTCATACCTAGCTAGTAACTAGTGCCCTGGGATTAGCAAAGGTTCCCCTCTGTATTATGCCATCTCCATGGGAATTTATGCCTCTTTGTCCTTGCCATTCTTCCACAGAAGGAATTGTCTTTAGCTGGCCTCTTGCTTGTACTCCTTGGTGTATGTAGGATGCTCTTCAGCTGAACATACGAGCATGGGAAGAGTATCTCTGTTCTTGTGGATTGAAAGTGCTTCAATGAAACGGCGTGCTTTAAATCTATTAACCAGCAACATCTTCATATTGAAACAAGCACTTGGTTACACGTTGGTTACAAAGGATAATTTGGCTCTTTTTGGGTTGCCTGTGAACTGTTTGAGACAATCTGATTTGTAACAGTATTATGAAGACTTTCTGTGATTAATTACATCACCTTTGAGGGGCAGCAACTTTGAGGCTGTTAATAGTTTCAATGCTATTGATGAACTCAAATACTTAGAGCTCAAATACAAATCCCATGAATGCCCCCAATGAAAAAAAGCAAAACCAAACCCACAAACCCTTGCCTTTGCCTTGTATAAAATGTTCCTTTTTTTTGCTTCTAGAGATGTCCTAAGATCTTTTTTGTATTTAAAATTCATCAGCTTAGGGAAGTTCCCACATTGTGACTAAGACAAGAAAAAAAATCATCCTAGATATCAGGGTAATGAATCTAAAGGATTAATAGGTATTTCTGGATTTCAGGCTTTATAATTCAACATTTGTTGGTTGTTTGGTACTTTCACCTGGCCATACCGAATCTATTTATTCAACATCTTCTGTCAGATTCTCCTGGGCTGTGTGGGATTTGCCGAGCACTTTCAGTAACAGCGACACTACTTTATTTCTGCCCCGGTAATCTGGGAGGTTTGTTCGAGGGCACATCTTCCAGGAATTTTATACAAGAAGCAACAAAAAGAACATTTATCTTAACAGAGCCACAACTTCACTGTCAACTATAAAAGAAAAGCCAACAGATTCCAACTTAGATTAAAAGTCAGCTGCGAATAGAGGCAAATATTCCTGTAGGCACAGGGCATCTCTCTGAAGACAAATTGTTGAAAATGCAAATGGCTAAAAGAGAGTTCAGTGTGATTACTTAGTATTTCGTAAGCACTGTGGATTCACATGCCCTGGGTCAGCTCTTCAGAGATTTACAGAAAAGATTTCTGGAAGACCTATGGCAACTTTCCACATGCCATCTTCAAAATCCTCCCATTTTCTTTGCAGGCAGGTTCACTGTTGTGAAGGGCTCCTTTGGGGAACGGAGAACAGCTGCCGGCGTGCCCCCCTCACGCAGCGTGACAGCGCAGGGCCAACGCTGGAGAAGAAAAGTGACTTTTTTTTTTCTCTTTTTTTTTTTTTTTTAATCCCAGCTCAGAGCTGTCACATTAGCTCTTCCAGTTGCGAAGGCATCCTTGACAGGACGTCACATCTTAATAATGCCAAATACCATCCTGACCAGAGCTATATGAGTAGGCAGGGGGTAATAATCATCCAGGCTCCATCGGGAGGCCATCAGCTAGATGAGGAACAATTGACCTTTCAGGAAAAGCGGTACAATTAGAGGCAAACTAAATAAAGTAGCAGGCAAGGTAGAGTGGAATTGGAAAACAGCACATTTGCATCAGGTAAGAGCAAGAGGATGCTGGGACTAAGGTTTTCTCCATCTTCGGGCAGAGAAAATGCATCCAGAATCTACTTTTCAGGAGGTGGGTTACCACAGCTGTCTTCGCAGAAGGGTGTGATGGAATTAATGACTGTCCTTCAGTTTTACTGATACATCCATGTGCTGGTGGAGAAACTGGTCACAGAGATGATACCATGAAACTCCCCATACTAATTTGCTTAATTTGATAAAATAGTTTCTGATGTCCCTGCTTCACATTCAGGGCAGTCTGAAGTTCACTGAAAGTTGTTACAGATTTTTGCGCCTTCTGTTTGCCTGTCACTTCTTGCTCAGGACACAGAAAACGCGGATAGATTTGAGGATGAGCACCATAAGGAGGTAAGAGTGGAAGCGATGGAAACCCAAAGTTGGAACGACCAGTATAAAGACTCTAAGATTTGACGTGATGTAGAAGGTTAAAATGCTCTGGCCCGAGCAGGTGGCACTGATTTCTTTCAGAGAGACTGTTGTGGTCCTGGGTTGGGAAGAGGGAAGGCAGGAGAAGCGAGCAGCCAGCAGAGAGTCCTCCTGATGGGCCAGAGCGATTCCACCAGTGGGGAGAGTGCCCCAAACTGATCAGCGGTTAGCCTGGCAGCGGGCAGCGCCGAAGGAAGAAGAGCTCTTGAGATAAGACTCGGAGCAAACTGTTTGCAAAGATGCCATTGAAGTCTCTCTGGTTTTCAATCCCAAATTTCAGGAAAGAGGAGGGGGGTTAGTTTGGAGCAGTGGTCTGATGCCTTTAAGGATTTAAATTCAAAGGGGGGTGGAGGTGGGGGACACAAGACAAAGAGAGAGAGATATTCACAAATTCTGTTCGTGGCATTTTATCTCAAAATGTCAAGTGCTAAAGCTCTGGAAATACTGCTTACGTGGTGGATGCAGTACTGCATAATTGAAGCCACTGGAGAGTTAAGGAAATCTGTACTTCTGGCCTTTATTTATTTAAAAATAAAAACTTTGACAACACTGTATGTACTGCTGAGTACATACAGCACTAAATCTAGTGAAAGTGCTGAGATTTCAGGGACCGAGCAGAGATGCTTCCTGTGGCACCGATCCTTCTGATCTCAGAGGTTAACCTTTGACAGCCTTTGCTCTTACTTTTCATCCATTATGTCCTCACCTGAATTCCTGGGGATAAAGACTGATACAATTTTGTTCTGAAACCAGGGAATGTATGTGTTGGTACACATAAAAAAAATGGTGAAGATGTTTGTTTCTACCACTGATGAAACATGGATCACTAGGTGTTGAAATGTTTAAAAGTTTCAACCCAGAAGCCTGGAAGGGTCCCAGCTCAGCAAACTTTAAGGTCTTGTGTTCATCCTTGGCTTGTTTTGTGGGAGGTTTTGGGGTAGGACAACTAGTCAGCCCCAGGCTGGCTTTATTCTTCATGCTGTACAACTTGTCACAAGAGCAGCAGTGTCAACGTGCTGGGCTGGCCGCTGTTGACATTAGGCTGCATTCCCTGTGGTGTTAACAGGTGTAGCAGGAGTGAACATGTTCCTGCACGACAGTCACAGCTCTGGTGGTAGCACAGACACCTTTGAGAATCATTCCTATGGCTGAAGAAGTTACCTGTGTGAACCAGAGTTTCCAAACTCATTATTTTCTCACCTCTGTGGTGTCACAACACAGTGCCACCATCCATATAATTTTCGTAGATGAAGATGCCTGTAAGTTTGTCTGCGAAGGTGATCCCATTTTTATGAAGGATCCTTTTGTCCATAGTTATGGCTAGTGTTTCTGGTTTTAAGCTCTGACCCAGACATGAATGAGTATTTAGCTTCCTCAGCTCTTGGGGGGACCCCATAGAAACGCACCCACCTTTCTGTAGGATTACATCTGAGAGTCTGGTCTGGAAACTGGCGCTGGAGGCTCCCACCCACCCGTCCTTCCAAGACTTAACTGACCCCTGCCACCACTGTTAGAGAGAAAATCCCCTCCAGAAATGTTGCTAGGTTGTCTGTAGGAATATTATTCAAAATAAACCTGTGGGACATGCTTTCCTAGCATCGGAGGAAAGCCTGTTTGTCTGTTATGTTAGAAAGATTGTTGTAGAACAGTTCGTCCATGTGTAAAGTTGCCCCCTGTAATTTTGCCAAGGCTGAGGAGCTGGGGGAGACCTGTTGGCCGCAGTGCCAGGGGCCTTTTCATCCACCGAATTTTTCCGAGTTGCTAGAGGTCAGGGAGGGGCAGATATGTAGTTTGCTCATCCGAACCTGTTGTTCTGCCTTGCTTTGTATAACTAGTGAGTTTTCACACTGCGTACCAAACTTCCAGTGGGAAAATATCCATATTACTTAGCTTAAATAGGACTGAGCCTCCTTGCACTGCAATTTGCCTTGCACAAAAGTCTGAGATAAGGAGTGTTAGGAGCACATCCTGCAGGCTCTCACCTTTGGAAGCTCATCAGCATGACAAATCACCTGGCGTACAGTACAATTTACAATGAACCTTTCTAGTTGTTTACCTTTATGTGATTACACAGCATGGGCTGCTTTTTTTTTCCTTTTTTTTTTTTTTTTTAGGAACGTACTGCATGAGGCAG
This sequence comes from Falco naumanni, assembly GCF_017639655.2. Classification (NCBI taxonomy): domain Eukaryota; kingdom Metazoa; phylum Chordata; class Aves; order Falconiformes; family Falconidae; genus Falco; species Falco naumanni. Next base: position 8,468,911 of record NC_054061.1, read on the forward strand.
TTCTGTTTCTTTGAATTCTAACTTTACCAGCATTTTTTTCCAGTGCGTATGTTGGAGCAAAAAAAAATGCTCATTTTCTTTTGGTCGAAGTAGGTACATTCATTATAGCAACTGGGAGTATTATGCACAACTTAATATTTTTTTTTTTCTCAAGGTAAATATTTAATTGCTTTGATTTTGTTTTGCTCATATCACGGGGGAAAAAAAATATAATACAAGCAAGTTCCTTTAACCATTCTTTTCTATATAAGCGTATGCTCCTGTGTACCTTGCACAACTTGCCTTATGCTAACTCTGTCCTTACAGGCCAGCGCTCTTGGAGATTTCACTTCCTACAGTTTCAAGGGTGTGTGTGTGTGCGTGTAGATGTGTATATATATTTATGTGTGCATGTGCGTATGTATACACACACACATATATATATATAAAAAAAATCTTGGCTTTCACTTTAACTTTGTTTACTTTCAGCTCCAGCAGACTGGATTGAATTGTAGCTATATTGAATGCACTTCTATATAGCACCTTCCCTCAGGGATCTAAAACAATTTTCTCACCACTGCTAGACGCTGAACTTTCCCTACAAACTTGCAAAGTAAGTAGGATACTGCTATCTGTGCTGTAGGGTAGAAAAATTAAGAAAAATGTTGAATGCAACATACTGTTTGGAGGAGAAAGGGGTAAGATTTTTAGCTCTTGGTTTTGAATATTAGTGTGTATTCACACAACCATGCTTTTTCTGGGAGAAAGGAATCTTTTCTAGTTACAACGTGTGACTTTAATGTGCCAGAATGAAGTGCAGTATTTACACGTGTAGCACCGTAACTGCATTTTCAGTCAGTATCAAGCATAGCTTTTTGATAGCGCAGGAGCAAATGGGTAAAATAAGGAAGGAATAGTAATAAGCATTTTTGAGCAAATAGGGAGTGTGTTCCTTAACTTGACCTCAGAGGCTGTAGCTTAACCAGTCACAGTGTGGGGCTCCAGCTTCTGCAAAAATGCATTTAAAAGTCAGTTCAGCAAGGAAAAGGGGAGAAAATGGCTCCAGTTTGCAAGTGCCTGTCCCCTGCTCAGTAGCATAGCCTCTGCCAAGGCAAATGGGGGGATGCTGCTGTGCTGAAAATGAGTGAAGTCTGCTCATCCATCATATCTAGCGTGAAGGTTGGCATGTATGATGGCAAGGACAGAAGATCAGCTTCACAGAACTTGTTTTTGTTCAGTTTCTATCCTGAACTTGCTGTGTGTTTAACAAACAAAGGGAGAGTGCAATGATATTAACTGTTGTTTGGCGATTCCACGGTGGTTGTGTTCCTAATAAACTGTAAAAAGAAAGCTGACTACAGGAAGGCTGGTGGCTAGGTTAATACACACTTTAGTAGAGTCATTTTAAAATAATCCAAGCAAAGAAAGGAGATTTATATAAAAGTACATTTCCATTACTTGTGCCTCTGGCACACTAATGTCTCATCCAGCATAGCAGAAACCCAGCAACGTTATTCTTCTTTCTTTTTGTAATATCCATGGCCTTTAATACTGGTTTCCTCTCTTAATTTTTGAAAGATTGCTTGTTAATTAAGGACATAAGTGGCTCAAATGTGAGTCTTGACTGGAAAGATCTTGAAGCACATAGCAAGAGTCTTGTAATTAGTTTTTTTTAATAATGGGTAATTTTTGAGCTTGTCAATATTCAGTTAAAGTTTTGATGCTCAGGTAGAGTTGAATGCAATCTGCTATAGATGTCTTCATGGCAGCTACATTTTCTCTCTCTTTTTCTTAGCTGGAAACAGTTGGATCAGTGAAAGAAATCCACTTTGAAGCAAAGAAACCAGAGTATAAGTTCAGTTAGTTCTTTGAATATTTTTTTTCCTTCTTCTCCTCCGCCTTTTTTTTTTTTACCCACAAGAGTCAAGATCGGTCTTTAAACACCACAGGTATGGCAGCACATTTCAAACCCTCTTCTTGTTACACTTTTCCTAAGAGCTTAGCACCTGGTGAGCATGTATGTGGAGTTACTAAGAAAGTCTGGCTACTTGCTTTGGTACTGAAATAGAAGCAGCTTTCTTCTAAAAATCTATCCCAAAGGGCCAGGACTTAAGTATTTTGTATTCCCACTACTTTGGATGGGAATTTTTCCTTACTAAGGAGTTTGGCATTTGGCTTGCTTCTAGAGCCAGGCATTTCTTTTATGTAGGTCCATTAATTTCGATCCTGCTAGATGTGTATTCCTAATTGCACTAAGTCAACATATGTGAAGAGATCAGAGGAAGGAACTGATTCAGAAGGGGGATACTCAGTACTGTGTGCTTTGAAGCTGTGGGATTGAATGACTATCATCCCAGACGTAACCTTCAGATTAAGTGAATGTATAGCTTTTAAGAGATAAGTGGTATAATTAATGATTAATCAGTGTGCTTTGTTTTGCATATTTCTGAATTCTGCAATCAAGGTTTGTGTGTAGAATGGATTTATTTTTTTTTTAATTTTCTTTCCTCTGCAACTCATCTTTGCTGACTGCACCCGCTCGCTCCCTGATGTCTGTAGGCTCTAATAAATAAAGGAGGTAAGGCAGACAGCTCCTTAAGCAAGAGCTCTCCCTCAGCTGGTAATGCTGTTGAGATCTGCCTAGACTATAAAAGGCTCAGAAAAGGGTACGAGCCTTTGGCTGAGAGGCATAAGAGAAGTGAAACAACTTTGATGTCCCCCCCTTCTTCCCTTTTCTTGGATGTTTAATTGGCATTAGAAAACAGAGCAGGTCATTGGATTCATAAGCAAGAAAAGGACTGTTTGAGTCAGAAATACTCCTAGGAAGTTTTCTGTTGGTAGTGTTTGCACTGATGTTATGAATTCCAAGATATTTAGTGGTTTTTAGAAATACCTTAGCTGTCAGAGTGATGTGATAAAGCCAGAATGTGAGTTCTCATCGTAGAAAATAAGTTTGTCTACATATTGGGGAGAACAGCCTGAAGATGTGACAGCTTTGGATTTGAATGGACAAAAAACCCACCAGACAAATAAAAAGACCTCCGCAGCTTTCATTCCCATGATGTTGCTGTCATGTATAAATATCCAGCAGAGAGAACTGGTTTATAATTTCTTCCTTATTACGTGAATATATTTTTCTCCAGCTCCTGCTTCTTTGCTCTCAAAAGCCTGCTTGACCCATTCTCAATGCCATAACTTTACAGGTCAAAGAAGAGATCCTATATGATACAATCCATAGTAATTTGCCTAGCAGTATCTACATCAAGCTAATGTCTTTCTGTTGACACGTGGAGTACTTGGCAAGTCTCTAGGTAATGACAAGAAAAAAGCCACTTGAAATCATGGTGGACAGCTGCTTTCTTTCTTTTTTTTCTTCCCATGTTTGAATATTGTCTGCTGGCAAGAGCCTGCGACTTGAAAGGGGAAGGTTCAGAGGTGAGAACTGCTGGACACGATAGCCCTAATATCCTTCAGGAGTACAGGTACTATGGTCGTGGGATGAAGAACGTGATTCTCCCTTCATCTTTAAGGGAGGCAAGACTATATTCTTCAAGATCAATCATTTCCAGACCGGACAAATCAGTTAATTTCTGTCCTGTTACCACGATGCTGCCTTCAGTATCCCTTCCAAAAAATCGAACTACATAGAGTAACGGGAGCAGCAGTGGCAAGAATTAAAACACCACCAAGGTTGGGTCACTGGGGACACTGCTGTCTTGTTCTCTGGCTGCGCAGGGAAGGGGAACACCCTTCTCCTTGTCCAGGGGGGATGAGACGAGAGCTAATGGGCTTCAGCTGCAGCAAGTGAGATTGACTGTAGTGACAAAAACTTTCTAGGGTGAAATACTGTGTTAGATTGCTTGTGGGGGTTGTGGCACTTCCATCATTGTGGGTCTTTAAGAACAGGTTAGAAAAACATCTGTCAGGAATGATATCTGTAGAGCTGCTCCTGCCCTGGGGCACGGAGATGGACTAGATGACCTCGTGAGGTCCTTTCCAGCCCTGTTTTCTATGATCTCTAATCCAGGACTTTTCATTACTCATCCCTTGAAGCCCCAAAGGTGACAGTACTATCACACTTCATTTTTACCCTTATGCAGTCTTTTTTTTTTTTTTCTGGATGGATTTTACTCATTTTGAGAGACTGGCTTCAACTACATTTGTCATACGATTCTCCTTTCGTATAGGTTCTATGTTTTTTCCCCAGTCCATCCCCTCCAGGCTTTTTCTCTCTATTTTTTTTTTAATGGATCCTACTCGCTTCCAAACTTTCTGAAAGCAAAACTTGCCCAAAACATAGATCTGTTTTGTGGATTTGAAATTTCAGATTGGACAAAATGGGTTAGAGGAGCTGTTAAGTACCGGTGCCATGCTCGGTGTTGCAGCAGCTCCAGGAATAGGAACTGGTTTTGCCTTGTTGAAGTCAGATGAATGTGGACGGGGCGGATGATGAGATGGGGAGCTGCCCAGGACAGAGGCTGCTTTGCTTGTTTGTACAGGACTTGGCACAGTGTGGCCCTGAGCCTTGAGCAGGAGCCGCTCTAATAACCTTACTAATGATGGGAAGCGCACGAGGTACCAGATGTGTGTGTACAGTCCGCACGTGGCATTGCTGTAGGGTGGGAAGGACTAAGGTTTGAGCTCTACAGTGATAAAGCCTTGACGATTTAAAAAATGCAATAGGTTAAGACACCCAAACCAGTGCGATCCTGCAAGCGGTGGGTTTTACCAGGTGTCATAGCGGCAGTGAGTATCCCACACAGCTGCACGGTACTCTCTGCGTGTCACAGCTGGATGTTTCAGGAGCTGGTGTGAAGCACAAGGTTCCCGTTATATTTGCCCCTTTTCATCTCTTCCTGAAATGCCTTCTCTTAGTGGCGTGTGATGGTTTTTAAGTGGTTTCCTTGCAGGTTCGCTTTAGGGCTTCCCCAGCTCTTGATTTGGGTTAGTGAAGTGGAAGATTGCACGATAAAAGCGAGGGGTCAGGCTCGAGGTGAACAAACATCCTGCGTTCCCGCGTCGCACTTTTCCAGTTCAGCTCCAGGATGCCTTGGTCTGTGGAATAGCTGTGTTGGTTCTCCACTTGTCTGAGCGTTAATCGCTACAATCCAAGCTGTAGAGAGGAAGGTGCTTGGAGCAATCCCTGCCGTGGCACCTGCCCCACTCCTGCCACCTGGGCTTGGAGAGGGACCTCATTCTCAGGATGTCACGATCATTTCAACAACTGATGGAGACTTTGTTGGCTGCCTTCCTCTTCCTCTGTGGTTTAAACTGACAATCAGAAGATGAGAAATCCCTGGAGGCATTTTGCACAGGGCTGCACAATGCAGTGATTCACCTAAGTGTTTTATGTTCCCCTGGATATTTTATGTTCGGTCAATGAATGCATATTTGCAGCGGTGGAGTGCTGGGGGGAGCCCGTACCGGTCGCTGCTTGCCTCTGCTACGTGGGGCAGTATATTTGCAGGGTTTTCAAGTTTAACATGGCTAATAAAATTATATTGAAATAATGAAATTATTAACCCTCCCTCCTCCTAACTTTTTAAAAGTTGTCTAACCGCATTGTGTTGTTTTTCTGAGGATCTGACCCTTTTGTAACTAATTATTCTGCACTAGCTGTATGTGTGTTCTGAGCAGTATTTGCTCCGTGGCTGAATTTAATGCGTTCTGTTGAATTATGCAGTTTAAAAATAAAAAATGAAGGAGGGGGAAACTCGCTTTGGTAGCTCTAGGCCGCTGGATGCCGTGTCTGCTTCAATCCATCTGCTCCCTCCAAAGGGCCTGGCCGCTGGAACCCACGGACCCCTTCAGCGAGGCTGTGAAGGCAGAATTGGAAAAGCATGTCTTTATGGAAACTTTGATTAATTTTTCAAGGGGTGACCGGAGCTGCGTGTGATGGAGCTGTCAAACACCGTATGTCCAAAAGCCCTGTCATCTGAATTTCAAAGTCAAAGCTGTATTTTAGGAGACTTGCCCTTTTCATCCTATCTGGTCTGTGGGGGAGTGTCGCTGGGGCCGAACCCTGTTTGGCTGCGTGAAAGAAGCCTGCCACGCTTCCTTTGCCAGGGACTGGGAGTGTAAATCTATTTCAGGCCTTTAAAAAGGTCAGTCAAGGCTGCTAGCCAGAACTTGTGTCTTAATTCAGTGCTGTTAGAATCACAGAGAAGTCCCCCATCTCGGGCTGGAGGGCAGGGAGCGAGGGGAGTATCGGGCGCTTTATGAACTGCAGAACACTCACTGCAAACCGCTGCCGCAGCCCGGGTGTCCCTGTACACCGGGAAGGTCACCGGGGCTCGGCTGCTGTGCTGGGGCTCCGAGGTCAGGATGCTGTTCCGCATGTAGCTGCCCGGCGTGGTACCTCTGGGAGGGAGCTGTGCCTGGCTGTGGGGGCTCCCGCATCAGCGGAATTTGGGCTTTGCTGCGCAGCGAGGCGGGGGGGCGGCAGCGGCGTGGGGGTCTGGGGTCCAGTTTGGGTTTGTTGTGGTTGGTGGGTGGGCGAGGAGCTGAGCTGGGTGCCCTAGTGTCCCATCCAACCTCTGCTGGTGACCCCTGAGAAACTCTTTACTCTTCTGAGATAATTGCCCTAGCGAAAAGTTTGGGTGGATTGCTGCTGGAGGAATAGGAGCTTTATTTCTCCTTTATTCCTACTTTGCTGTAATCCTTCACTTTATGCTCTTATTTGTAATCTAACGTGCATTCTTTTAAAATTGGAAGGAGCTGACATCAGCAGTTTGAAGAGCCAAAGGAAAGATTTCTTGTAACGGTAATCAGCCTGGCTAATTTCCCAGAAGCATCTAGACCTGCCGAGGTGGGGAGCAGCCAGCGTGCAGGACGGTCTCTTGCTCCATAGTCAGGTCTAAATTAATGATGCTTTGTTGATTTGCACTGCAAGTTTGATTCTGGGTTTTGACTGGTATCTTGGAGTGCAGCTTTCAGTGATCTGGAAAATTTTTTGTTTCATATTATCGTATCAGGAGGGATTTAATTTTTCTGGCTTCTTGACCAAATAATCTGTTGAATGTGAAAAGCAATTTTAATGTTATTTCTTGTTGATTATTTTCATATCTAAAGCCCTGTGATCTGAAGAGTAGTAAGTTTGTATTCACTCTCCGTCTTATAAGTAGGTCTTAATTTTAATCTTGTAGGGTTTTAAAATTGAATCGGCAGAAATTGCAGAAATTATGTTTATATTCACTTACCATATTACTAATGGATTTTCCAAATCGATTCAGCAAAAATTATGTCACTAGGATTTGATTAAATCACGCAGCTTCAGCTTAATTCTTTCCTAGCGTGTTAAATTTTCATATGCCAATGTGAAAAGTTTTAGCAATATTAGCCTCTTATCTAATAGCTCCCTATTTCTCGATGTATTTTGAGAGCATGGTGTTAAGTTTATATTTTTTTAATTAAAATCTTGACTGCTAGTAAAATGCACTTGTCAATTTTGTAGTTAACAGCTGTATTAATTTTGAAGTTATAAATAAATGTGGAAAACTTGATATCTTGGTATTACACAGCAAAAAATAGTTGTTGCAGTAGGGATGCTGTTTGCTAATACGCATCTCCTGTTAGCTCGTCGTTGCTTTTATTCATTTCATGCGTTTTGGTGGGCTGAAATGCAGTTTGCGATGATAGTGGTTGGAAACAGTTAGGGATCTGTGAAACGCACTGGTGGAAGGAGGTTTGCACAGCAGAACATCCATCTTCACTGGCACTAGGTCCATCTGTCTTGGAGTTGGGTGCACTGTGCGGGGCTGTCCTGGCAGGGTGGCGTGGTGGGTGCTGCACCGTCGCTGCGTGCATGCTGTAAGTCAGTGGTTAAAGAGATGAAGGTAAGGAGGTCAGCTTGCCAGCACTGGTGTCTGTCCCAGCTGCTCTCCCAGCCTTTCACAAGTACCGGCGAAGCATCGTCGCCTTTCCATCATCACCTTTTCCATAGCACCGACTACCTTCTAGAAATAGATTATGCAGGGTGGCTGGCGTGCACGATTGTCTTCATTTTTTTTCTTCCTTCCTAGATGGCTCTGAGGTTGTGGGTGGTTGTGTGTTGTGTTTTTTTTTTTTTCTTTTCTTTTTAAATTTATCCTTGTTGTATATGCTTGCTGCTGAGGGCAGGCCAAAAAAAACACCCCATGAGACACAAAATGAGGGTGATTTATGCTTATGTTTTTGTTTAAGCAGTTCTGAGGTGTGTCCAGCTAGCAGGGGTACCAGGTAAGCCACTGCAATGTTTTACTTGTCAGCTCTGTTATTGCTGCCTGCATTCTTATTGCAAAGGGGTAATTTTGAGGGTAATTCTTAGCTCCTGTACATTGTCAGGGAGCACGAGAAATTCTTCCTACTTTGAGCAGCTTTTTACAGGTCTGCTCTGCAGGGGCAAGGAGACCCCTCCTGAGGGGCAGGGAAGGTGATGGCCTCTGCAGATGTGTAGAAATTGAGGATCCCTTCCAGGCCGCTGTGAAAAAAAAAACCAAACAAACAAACAAAAAAAACCTCCCCCAAAACCACAGGCCGCCCCCCTCCCCCCCAAAATAAAACAAAACAAAAAAACCCCAAACAAAAAACCCACCACCACCAAACCCCAAACCACAACAAAAAAACCTACAAAAACCCCAAACCCACCAAACAAACAAAACCCCCCAAACAGTCAACCCCCCCCCCAAACAAACAGAAACAAAGAAACAAACCAAAAAAACCCAAATTACCTGCAAGCGGTTCCTCTGCGAGCCCTTCCCTGGCTGGGGGTGCAGCATCTCCATGCCGCAGAGAGGCTGCGGGTCCGACCCGTGCCCCTGCAGCTGCAGCCCAGCCCAAACCTCGCTCCGTGCTTTAGCCTTTGGAACTTGGCGATGTGCTGAAGTTGAGCCCTTTTTCCCCCTTCTGAAGACTGGTTTCTGTAGGACAGATTTATTTATTTCTCTCCTAAATGAGAGAATAAATAAATCTTTATGAAAAGCAGATAGGTCTATAAATTTCTTTCTTGTCTTTGTTAATGTCTTTAATAATGCAAGGAGCATTAACAAGAAAAAGTGGCCTAGGATGTGATATTTTTTTTTTTTTTTTCAATACCGTTATACAAACCTAAATTTAAACCGTGGTCTCACATGAGGTAGTGGGTCTGCGTTGGTATATCTGAACACCGAAGAAAAGGCGTAATTACACCTCAAGCCTGAGTGAACTACTACACCAGGGCAGCTGTGAGCCCCCTCTCTTGCTGTACATTTATATGAAATCCTTCGTCCTGGGATTGCACCTCTGTGGGTGGCTCCCGTGCTGTCGGTGGGCTCTGAGCCCTGGAGCCAGGGTCCCCCGGCTGGGAGGGGGTTATAGAATCAAGGTTGGATACTGTTGCGGTGTAACGCGATGTGGTGGTCTGTACTATTTCAGGAACGTCTCGTTTTTTCCGCAGAGGGAGCACCAGTGGTAGGTTAGCTGCCTGGATTTTGTACTAAGGTGAGGCTGAAAAAAAAAATTCTGAGAATTTCTGGGAAAAAATGGAGCTGTGTTTTGCACGCAGGGAGCAGTACCGTCCCTAACGTTGTAAAGTTGTGGAAGTCCAGTGCTCGCTGCTGCCCAGATGTGCCTTCAGTTTGCTTTACTGTTATCAAAGTAGAAAGTAATAAACCCATGCCAAATGCCGAGAGAGGCTCCAGGGGATTTCTAGGAGCACTTGCCACATTTCATGTCTCCCACGGAGCCGCTTTGGCGGAAAGGCGCAGGCTAATCGCGTGAGCATCGCCCCTGCTGCGGGTTTGATGCACGGCTCCTGGGAGCGAGTGCCTTCTGTGCGCTGACTGGTTGGGTGTTGGCTTCAGCAACCTCAGCGTCGCCCTGTGACCACGTTTTTGCTTTCTTTGTCACCTTGAGTTGCCTCTCCATTAGCAAGCTGGGTGAAGAGGGTAACAATGTAATTGGACAAAATGTTTCTAAATTAGTATTGCAGTTCTGGTAACGGGTTTGCAAGGGAAGAGTGGGCATTGACACCTGCGGTAGGGTGTGGGAGAGAGGCGCACAACGTGGGATTAAAGGTCAGGTTAGGCTAAAATGATTTAAGGGCATGCAATCAAAAGCAAATGATCATTTCAGAGGTAAAATCTACCATTTAGGCTAAAAATTAACATCAGTTTCTTGCAAGCTGTAACAATACCCTGCTGGTTATGAAGACTGCCACCGCTTACCGAAGTGAGATGCTTAAACCGTCCAGCCAGTGCAGTAAACATCAGCAAGGGCAGGCTGCTGACCTGCAAAAAGTTTTCCCTTCTGGAGGAGTAACTCCAGAAAAGGCAGACTGCTAACTTGACTTTTTGCTGGTTTATATTGTGCGATATCTCTGTAGTTTTATAAAAGGTCTCTCCCCACTGCAGGCACATCAGCTGTTACCACCGAGCATGTGTGTGTGAGGGTTGAACCAAAACATTTAAAAATATATTAGTTTGGAAATTAAGCAACTAGGTGTAAAAAGTGTCTGGGAAGATTAAAGAGGAACTAGCTGGGGAAAGATCACAGAATCATGGGATGGGTTGGGTTGGAAGGGACCTTAAAGATCATCTAGTTCCAACCCCCATGCCACAAGCAGGGACACCATCTACTAGACCAGGTTGCTCCAAGCTCCGTCCAACCTGGCCATGAACAATTCCAGGGATGATAACTTTGTGTCCAAAAAGATTATGTGACTTTCTATTACTGTGATCAAAGAGTGAGCCTGTACAGGTAATAAGTTTTGTGAAGGTTTTATAAAACAACACAACTCACTACGTTGCTGAGCTTAATTCAGTAATAGATGAGTTGCCTTTCTTTTCGGCAGCGTTGCTATTTAAGTAGATCATTCATTATATCATAACAGAGATCCTCCAAAAGCTAAATAATTCAGGACAGGCACTGGAAAAAGAGCAAATATGCACTACAGTTTCAAAGATTGCTATTGCTGAAAGCCACCTAATTGTATTCTGCTGCAATTAATAATCATTTTAATGGCTTTGCATATTTATGAATGTATAAAAATATGTAAGACAATACACAGGCTAGGATAAAATGTTGGTTCATAAACTTCTGTTGCTAAACAGTAATTAAACATGCCTCTAATCACAGCATCATTTTTCATTTTGGATAGGTTTGGGTGGGATGGGAAGGTTTGAGAAAGAAAGAAAATGTGACAATTTAGAAAATTACCTGGCATGAAAGAGTTCAAATCACGGATATTTAAAATGAGGCATATGTTTGCTTCTCGTTGGCCTGCCCGTTACCAGTAGTGTGTATTTTTGACTTGATATACCTTAGGTATGTGGAAGGGCGTCGGTTCTCATCCCCCTTTCCCGTGTGAAACGGTTGGTGAAGTTTCTGGCTGCTTTCTTCTAGTCTACGTTGAACAGGAGGTCCTACTGAAAGCCTAGAGAAGCCCCTCCTGGCCTTTACACGAATGCTAATAGTCTCTGAGGTTTTGAGATTAAAACTTGTCTCATTGGTGTGCAAGCATGAATTCAGGATAGGGGCACAGAGAGTGTTGCTGGAAGTTTTGGCCCGAGTGGAATTGCTCTCCGCTTACATCCATGCAGCTGAGAGATGAGCTTGACTGGCTGAGGTTTCTCTCCAATCTGCACGGTAACTGCCTGCTTTTATTAGGATTTTTTTCCCCCCCCTTTACAGCCCCGTGCATTACAAAATGTTCCTGCTTTGTTTTGACTTGACCTTTCATAGTCACTAAAAATCAATAGACTTTAATGCATTTATTAAATAAGGAGGATTCTAGGGATTAACATGCAGGATTCACTGCTGTAGCAGGAAGAGAAGGCAGAGTGGAATATTACTGCGCAGCCAAGGCAGGCTGCTGTGGTGACGAGCACTGTGCTCCGTTTCTGGTCGGGGCTGGCGACTGCCTGCTGATCAGGCAGCCCAAGACACCGCTGCTGTCGTCATCTTCACTCTTCAGCTTCCTTCAAAGGGAGAATCTTGCTCATATCTTTTTCCTTTTTATTTCTTTTCTCCTATGAAGGGACATGATTTTTTTCTCCTGCTTTGGTTGGACTGTACGTGACATCCTAGGGAGAGGGAGTGATGGAACTTCAAAGACAGGTGGATACCATTTGAGCTTCAAAGAAATTGAAGTGTTTATAGTGAAACGTGCTTTATGGATGCCACACAGGCCTTTACACCCTTCAGGTCCTGACAGTTATGGAGAATAGGATCCAGCTGATAAGAGGATGCCAGATTTCTGATGTTAGTAGGGGCCTTGAAAGGGGAAGCTCTCATTTTGAAAGCATTGCTTGAGAACCTGAACAGATTAGAATAGGAGAACTCTTTTTAAAGTTGTCTTTTGAGGTAGGACTTCCCATCCACAGTGCTGAGAAAGGAGATTATGCCTTGGACCTAGATAAACCCTTATTAGATAAAACAAACATTTTAAAGCTCTTTTTTGTTTGCAGGTCTCGAATCTTTTCAGCATTTGTAGCAGCAATTCTGCATTCGGCTCCTCTTATTCGACTAGCCGTAACGTCTAGTGCCACCTGTGATCTTCTAAATTTGCAACCAGATCCCTTTTCAGATTCATGGTGTTGGCTTCTTACAGTTGCGTTGCGTTACTGTGTTTCTTACACCAGGCCAGTCAGTGCAACGTCACTTTACTGGGGAGGACCAGCAGCTTGCATGTAGTACGGCACCTCTCACTTTGCAGCTTTACTTCTGACCTGCGTGTGATGAGTTTTCCTTTGAGAAAGTAAATGAGTTCAGTAAGAGCTTAAGGTGCCGTGCTGAATAACTTCAGCAAAAGTGAAATGACTCTTGCCTGTGTTGTTGCCACTCAGGCAGAAGTTCCCAAATTCCTAAAGAATTTAGCTTTGGGAATCTTGGTGGCTGTACTTTGCAGCTTTGATTGTGAGATGGGAGTAACTTGGATTCCTGAAGGTTCACTGACTATAGAAAAGTCTTTTGTTCGATCAAACTAAGTCAAAAGATTTTAGTGTAAGCAGAGAGCTTTCTCCCATCTTGTGTAACGCTGAACTGCCTATCCACTTGTTCTGTACTGTAGTTTTTGTTGCCAAGAATACGCTGACTTTGTGACCTGGTATTTTTGAGCAATAAGGTTTGTGTAACTTCTGTGCTCAGTTTAGTGTTCCATAGGGTGTGTATACTTATACATCCTTTCTGTTTCTAAGCTTAGCTACCCATATTTGTGCAATTCTCTGGTCTGCATGTAAGCAAGGGGTGGGTGCATGCCATCAGACACGCATGCATACAATTGTAGAAAGCCAATCGGGTACATTTTTTAGGTCCTTTGGAGAAGGAGTAAGAAGCAGCTGAGCTTATTCTTACTGTCATCTAGTCTGTAGCCCCAAATATACACATATTGGCTAATATCCCTTCTGAATGGAGTGTAAATGCTATTTTATATATATATATATTTCAGCAGGAGGTTGGCTGAGCTCAACAAACCTGATATACCAACTTAGCCGATGCATGTGTGTTCACCATGTTAATGATTTTGAATGTGAATTTAAGGTAGGCTTTTCTTTAGCATTTTATCAACCCATCCCTTATGAACTAATAGTAGAGAACATGGACGTCCTGGCACGTCTTTTCTCTAAATGTCTGTCACAAGGCTTTTTATGCCTCTTATGTGTGTTAATAAGGGTAACGTTATCCTTGCCTGTTTAATGCCAGTAATTCTCTTACGTAGCTGACGCTTGGTAATGTGTCTTTGAAAAGATTACAGGTTGACCCTTACCCCTGACCAAACAAAAAGAAACGCCCAAACCCAAAATCTGTGAATGACAAGCTACCTATGGCATGATCTGCTACAACATATTAAACCCAAAGTACATATGTAAACATTTTTCTTTCAGTACGTGACAACCCTCACACAATGGTATCTTCATGTGTCAACGTGCATTCAGATTTCAGCATATTAAGAGTGATTTAGAAGGAAGCAATGTCAGTCCATATTGATCAGACTTTGGTATTTCAAGATTAACCCCCTGCCCCCAGCTGCTTTATAGGGAATAATGCCTTTTTAAAAAAGAAATTAGAAATAACATCTTTCATCATAAGCAAGAGCCTAAATAAATTCTTATGCTGAATGTATCAGACATGGGATTTTATAGCATTTTTGCTTTCCTGGGACATAATCATGTTTAATCTGCAATAACAGAAGAGCAATAGATATGCACAGAGGTGATTAGATGATCAGCAATTGATTGTTTTCTTCTTAAAGAGCAAACTTCTTGTATTCCAAAATGTGAGATTGCTTTCCTTTTATGGGGTCAGCATCGATTGTACATAAAACATGTGATAGAGGGTGTCTGGAAATGATAATTAAAATTGTAGAGTTTCATAAGTGAGCATCGATTATATTTCAGGGCCATACCTCTCAGTTAAAGAGTAAACAACAGTCGTTCAGCTGGAATGGTCTGGGGCTTTTGCAGCATGATGAGGAGGGGGCTTGAAGAGACAGTTCGGGTCCTACCTTTGTAATTTGTTGTAGTGAAAAGCAGAACATTAGAGGTTAATAAGATTTAAGAGAGGAACCTACCTGGTTTCCTCTATTTCAACTGCAGGCAGCAATTTTTTAGTGATTAAAGCTGTTAATGAAGTACATGGTACTTTCTGTGAAACATAGCTTAGGTGCCCGAAGGGAACCTTCTGGTGCTGGACTTGGTTGGTAGGTGGGGAAAGGGCACCAGGAGGGGTTGCGCTGCTTAAATGGCAAAAGTTGGCCTTGGGTGTTACACGAGTGGGGTGTATCAATGCGCTGAAGGTCAGAAGAAAAATGTGTCTTTTAGACAGTTTTCTTAAAGAAAAAAAATAAGGGGTGTGTGTGTTCAATTTCATGAAGCCAGTAAAAGCTAAAGCTTGCAGTGGCGAAGCATGAAGTCCTGCTTGCAGCAGCGCTCCGCAGTCTGCTTTGCAAGGTTGTCGGCTTCCTGTAATTCCATCCTGATTGGGATGTCATCCTGACACCTCCCTCCTGACACCTCCTGATCGATACATCTCACCCAGCAGCCACGTCAGCTCCCAGCGTGCACGATTGCTTGGTGCTGGCTGAAAGAGACACACATCTCGGCTGCCCCTTCGGCTCGTCCCAACGTCCCAACATCCTCTGGCAGCGTTAACGCCAGGTAGTGTAACCAGGCAGATCCTGTGAGGTTGAAAGCCACTTGTCTTCAGGGCAGCCGGACTGTATTGGTGATAACTCCCCGTTACGATGGTAGGCTTATCTTTTACAGGCAAAAGAGCTCTTACCAGGGATTTGGTGTTGCACTTCTGTTTCTGCGTGCCAGAGTTGTTCCTGAAGCGCTTTGCAGTGTTGCGTGCTGTATGTACAAATGCATCAAAATAACTTTCCCTGGAGCTGCTAGGATATTGCTAGAAGTTTTCACAACAGTTGGCATAAAACTAAATCAATCCAAAGCCCTTCTAGCGGCATGTGTTATGTGTGGAAGCAGGTTTCTTCTATAAACCTTCATCCTTCAGGACACGAGCCAGGCGGTAATTATCAGGGGTTAGAAAGAGCTTGCTCCAAAGGATAGCTTATACCACGGCTCGCCATCATGGATTTTTCTTTTTTTAATGCTTCCTTAAGAAGCGTTTTGTATTGGGTCCTCTTAAAAGCAGAGGATAGGGTATTTGATTTGCTCACTGCTGAGTTTGCATGTCTCTTCCATACCAATTGATGCCACAGATCCTCCGTTCCAGTTACGGTGCGCTCTTCTGGCTGGCCCCCATCGTTGGGTGCAGTGCTCTAGTGAGTTGAATGAACTGCGGCTTGGTTCACAGCAGAAGTACAGACTATGCTTTCTGTCTTCAACTTTTTCATTTGAGTTTACATAGCCTGCCTGAGGCAGGAAAGCACGGAGACCAAGGTGCCACCAAAACCCTGTCGCTTAGCAAAAGCGGGAAATTAATTGGGTGGAACATGTCTGGGCGATCGTTAAAGGATTGTATGCCCTGCTAGCTGTTAAGATGTATGCACTTACTCTGCAGCAAATAGGAGAGTGCAGAAGTAATTTAGCACTCAATAAATTAAGTCAAATTATTCCTCTTCCACTGTAGGTGCATAGGATGTTGACATGGTTCAACAGGCTGAACTGTGGCCTGGCTTTGATGTTGTCCATCCACGGGGTACCAGCCCCCTGATCTGCTGTTGCGTGCACAGGCTTGGCACTTACTGTGGAGGTGGGATCAAACGTGCTTAAAATGTTGTTCAGTCTGGTTTCAAAGAATGCCAAATGAGAGAAAGCTTATCGTGTTCTCTGATAACCCCTCTGAGCCTATAATAATTCAACAATTAGGAAGTTTGCTTCTTATTTGAAGGCTGAATTTGTGTAACTCCACTTTCCAAACGCTGGATCGTAGTTCATCAGCATGGCTGGAAAACTCCCTGTTACCAGTACCTCCACTTGTGAGTAGCTGTGGATAGTGATTAAATCATCTTGTAGCCTTCAAACTGCAAATTTCAGCAACTCTGGGGACTTAAGACCTCTGGGCTTGGTCTTTGGAAACCCTGCTGTTTGATGTCTGCCTTGAAGCGTAGATGCAAAAACTGGAGTACAGTGTTATAGCAAATGTTACATCAGCACCACCTGGAAAGCTCAAATCATGGCCTGTTTTCACGGAATATTCCCCTTTTTGTATGTTCAGGGTTGCAGTATTTTTTGCCACCTCATTGCGTAAAGAGCTTGTGTTGTGGACATCAGCAGGAAAGAAGGAATTGTCCGTCTCATGTCTGTACATACTGTGCGATGCAGGAAAAATATTTTTTTGTATCTCATTTTGAAAGCTTGAAATTAAATGGGTCAGTCAGCCGCAAAACCTGTTGGTGTAAATCAACAGCAGTTCTGCAGAATTATGTCCATTTACACCGTGTCAGAAAGTCGCACGGGAGGATGCAGTAATTCTTACTACTACAGCTGCACTCTGCTAGAAGCCACACAAATTGTTTTAAAGAGGTCTTATGTCTTTTTACTAGTAGATTATGTTTAATTAAATAAAAGTAGATGCTAGCTTTGGCTTATTATGCACTTGTATAGAAGGTATAAAAATAAATTGTTGTCGTGAGATGAACCAGTGCGTTCATTGTGAGATGTAAAGGAAAGTGACAAGCCTGTAAGTATGTGAAAATTGAGAGTTCAAGTGTTTTCTAGGAAACTGTAAGTGTATGTGATTTAACTGGTGGAGGGCGTCGTTGATTTCAGGGCACAGCGCTTTCGTTGCCTAAATCACAAGTGCTGCCAAAAAGTTTCAAAGTGTTTTTTGGCTTTTGGTGGGATATAGGCTGAAATAATACCCGGTTGTTGGTCTTGAATCACTGGGTATCTGCCCTGCAAAGGTCGCATCAGTAATTTAGAAGCACTAACAGGGTTGTATCTAATTCCTAGGCTACTACAGACAAGCTCATTCTATTTTTTCAGAAAATTGTACAAAGAAACTTAATTTTCACCACAAATGAAAATACTAGCTGCCTTTGGGAATAAAGTTATTAATGGTCTGCGTATTTATGTACTGCTGCTGGTAGTCCCTGCCTTGCCTAGCAAGATGTGGACATGAGACTATCTTATGTCCATAATAAATGATCAGATTAGCATTGTGATCAACATTAAATGATCAGATAGGAGTAATGGGCTCTATAGGGCTCATTTCCCTTCTGTACAGTTCTGCTTGCCAGTGTTGGCACTTGTGTTATTTGGAATGACCTTGGCTGTGAGGTATTTTTAAGTGCCAGGAGTTTGCTGCAGAAAAGCTAAATAAGCCCAGTTATTATTACTGTAGCAACAAAGGCGAGCCTGGGGAACATGCGGTACTCGAGGTGTTTTAACCTGATTGCTCACAAGCTGCCTGTCTGTTTGATCCCTGGACTAGAAGGCAGTGTCATCCCTGGAAAGGGAACGTGATGCCTTTAGTCGGTTATACCCCCTTCCTGTAAGAGCAGCTCGGCGAGGAAAAAAGTTTTCATCACCTCCACGTTTGCATCGAGAGGGCAAAATCCTGTTCTGTAAGACTGTGAGCAAGCTTCTCAAAACCTGTCTTGCTGCAGTCAGGGTTTTATTTATTACCAGAAGAACTAACGTCTCAAATGCAACTGCTGTGTTTTATTATTAAACAGCAGAGTTTTCAGCTTGGGTTTTAAACCTGGTGTTTTTAAGTCTGCAACCTGTCATCCAAAGGACATGGTGAGAAGGGCTTCCTGCTTTCTGAATTAGTATTTAATGTGTGGGAAGTATACATCCCAATTGAAGTTTGTCTTCAGAAGCCTCTAATTAGGACAGAGCGATTTGATTTTTTCCAGGAGGTACCTTTTTGGTTTCCTGAAATAACAAGACAGCCACAAGGGTGCTGCAGAGCAGGTATCACAGATTTACTGTCATTTTTGCAACAGTCAGAAGTGTTTTGGTGGTAATTGAACTCATGCGTTTGAATAAATAAATATTTTTTACTTAATTTATGGTTTTCATGCTGAAAAAAGATGTCAGGTTTGAGGTATAGTGACTGAATTTTTTTATTTTATTTGCAGCGGCATGAAAATTTTCAGAAAAACTGAGTGATGTTTTAAGCAACTTCCCTGCAGGATGCGGAGGCACTTAGGTATTATTTGCCATGTAACTTTATACAACAAAGCGGGAGCAAAGAGGCAGGAGAGCAAAGTGTGAAGTGGCCTCTCGGGGGGTAATGATACGGTATGCACTGCGGAGAAAAGCAGGCGAGTGTTTGAAATCACTGCAGTCACCCCAGGATGTGTGAATAAAGACAAGAATTGCCCTGTATCTGGGTTTCTGCCGCAGCTGAAGGGCTGCTCGTGTTAGTTCACAGACAGTGTTTTATTTGGTAACTCAGCTGTTGTGGTCCCGAATTCTGGGCGCAGAGGCGAGACCTTACAACTGATGGTTAAATTTCAGAGGGAGCTCCTGAGCTGCGCTGTGGAGGAGGATCGACGCCCAGCTGGAGGGGGTTGGTGCTTGGTTCTGTGAAGCAACAGCCATGGCTGAAACACCTTTCGGCCAGAAAGTTCTAGACACACTTCCATAGGCAACACTTTTGTCCATTAATCTCCTTTCCAATGAGAAAAGCAGCATGTTGGTTGGATTGTGGAAGGATCCGTCTTCCTATTTTCCTGATTCCTGTTTGGAAACACCTTGAACCCTCTTAGCCCAGCAGATGTGCGCCGACGAGAGAGGTTTCTGGACGCTGGGGTCTCAAATCCGTGATGTATTATTGTGTACTGGATGCGCCTCGAAACCTAAAGCTGTTGAGCAAAGTCCCCAGGCTCGTGCGGCGTGACGGCAGCGTGGTTAGTGGGGTGCTGCATGGGGTGCCGAGCTCTGGCTGGCTTTGTGGTTATCCTGTAAAAGTGGGGATGAATTTCAAGGCAGAGCAGCAGATGTGAGCCTTTGCCCTTGTGAATTCATTGTTGTTCCCTGGCACGGAGTTCCGCTGTGTCAGAAGAGCGGAGCTGTTGGTGCAAAAGGCAGTAGGTAGAAACACAGAGACTTTTTGTTTCTGCCTGAAGTCACCTCGTCGAGCTCTCGGGCTGGTGTCTTGGCAGCTGAGCAAAAGGCTGTTTATTCTACATGACTCTCAGAACAGTTTGGAATAGCTTCCAAATACAAATCAGTGGCTTGTTCCCTA
Organism: Falco naumanni; assembly: GCF_017639655.2. NCBI lineage: Eukaryota > Metazoa > Chordata > Aves > Falconiformes > Falconidae > Falco > Falco naumanni. The sequence goes on from NC_054061.1 coordinate 8,488,504, forward strand.
AAAAGCTAGTCAGAAACTTTTATCGCATCTGTCAGTCATTGCTCTCGCTTTTATGGGTCAGCTCTGAAGAGCCAGTGCAATTAGAGCATCATGTGTAGTCTCCAGGCGAGCTTTGCAGCTCTGCCGGTGGAATGCAGATTTTGCTTATAAAGTTTTAAATCATCAACTGTATACTCGCGAAGACCTTCTTTGTTTAGCTAAGCCACTTGCCTGGTCTCAAAATTGACAGAAGAGAATCTTCCTTTCTTCCCTTCTTGCTTTCCCCATGTCCTCCAAAATTTCATAATTTGCGTACTTTTCCCTCTTTCTCCCAGAAACGTAGGTTCTATTTCAGCGAGAACTATAAAATTGCAGGTCACCTCCTTTCCTCGTCTTTTGCAAAACAATTTCATGTAATTACGGTCTGTTTGAGGGATTTGTTGATCCTTGCAGGATGAAGTGTATTGCACTCCTCCTGCATCTCCTCCCCTGGAGATCCCCTTGCGCATTGGCTTTGTGCATTGCGTACCTGCTGTGGCAGATACTCTCTCCCTGTTGGTGTTAGTAGCTCTCTTCAGCAGTCTGTTGCCACTGAAAGCTGTAAAACGATGGAGGGGGAGAAGGGAGAATAACTGCTTTAACATCTCTTGCAGGGATGAAGTCACACGTTAGGTGTGTTGCGGGGAGCACGTGCTGCAAGGTGTGATGTGCTACTGCTGCTGTTGTAGGGGAGCTGCAGGGAGCCAGATGCGGAAGTGAAGATGTTCCTTCTTTGCACTGGCCCCTTCCGATGTCACGCTCCCCAAGATCTGCATTTTTTCAAAGTCTCCAACTTCCATTGCGCTTATAGAAGTATTCCCCAGCTCTGCGGGGAGGAAGGGGATGACTGTTTTAAGACAAAAGTGCCTGAACTTTGGCGCTTAACCCAAAACTTCTTTTTTTCTCATTGGCTTTTAAGTCCCTTGTTTATGGAAATAGTTTTTCCTTGTAGTCTCCTTTTTCCTCTGGAAGATAAAACTGCAGATTAAGTAACGGTACCCATGGGAGCTCTTGTGATGGTTATCGGCTTCTTTTGAAATACTGAATTGTTCTGTTTCACAAACTGTAACACTGGCAAATAGGGATATGGAGATATAAATCTTTGCAATAGTGTCTATTCAAACACTGTTTGAGAATTATTATTTTTTTATTTTATTTTTAATTCCTCACTCATGTGCCTGAAGGCAAATAGTAAAATCTTTTCAGTTTGAGAGGGACTATTAACAAATAGATGGTATTAGAGAGCAGCAAAATGTGAAGTGACTGTTCTGTGGTTCCTCCTGTGCAGTCTTCACAGCAGCTTTATAACATGGGTCAGATCTGCTGTTTCTTTTCAGCCATGAATATCCATCTAGGAGCAAAACCAACATGTAAGCTTCATATATATGTAGGTTTAAGTCAGAATGCTAATTTAAAATTTGAAAATCACTTTCGGTGTTTAATTTATGGATGTCTTTATTAGCTCAGTAAACGGAACCAGCAAGAGCAAAGCAGATTGCTGCTGCTGTGGCATTGTGAGAGAATTTATTTTTTCTAACTCAGTTGAAAGGAGTTTATATGAAAATAACCTGCAAGAACAAATTACATGCATGATTCAGTAATTCACTGTGATTATGAACTTGTCTAGCAGCACAGGTTTCGTCTTGGGGTGGGGGAGAAAATTGCAGCTAATTTGTGGCAGAAGTACGGATGTCAAGAAGGAATGAATGAAACGGACAAGAAGGAATTCTTCGTTCCAGGAATGTGTGTTGCTCTTTTCAAATAAATTTTTTATTCAGTTGTGTTCTGCTGCTTTACCCTTTCCAAAATCCCTGTGTGAGCATTTGGGCTTTAGCTCCTGGAAGAGACTTAACTTTTCTGCATTAAGAAATTTGCATCTGACTTCTGGGGGTTTCTCGTGGTAATGGTTCCTTCTTACCAACCAGGCTCTTGACATGTTTTTATCCCATGGAATAAATAATTCATAAAGGTTAAATATGACTGTTCCGACTATTGTTTTTGCCCTAATTTAAAAGTTGACTTCAAGTCGGAAATTTTTTCATTGTTCTGGTCCCTTTACTTTTGTCTCAGTTAATGGTCTTTCTGTTGTTCAGTTGTGAATTAGTACATTGCATCATGTTTGCAGATAAAATTTTAATGAAAATTCTTATGTGAGTGTGGTTTTCCAACAGAAAAAAAATTGATTGCTCTGAGATAGCTCAAGGGAGAGAACAACACTTCATGGAACCTGGGATCACAAGTCAATTTTGAATATCTTAAGTGCTTTAAAAAAGCAGTTAGGAGAAAAAAAATATTGAAATCTCTTTTGAGTTATAGATCATCTGTTCTGAGCTTCCATGGTCTAAATGTACGTAACACACGTGGTATTTTGTCTCCTCCCAAAATTATGGGTGAGGGGGAGAATCAAAGAAGAAAATATGGTTTACTCATCAGTAGATAAGGGAATACTCATCCGTAGATAAATGTATGGTTTCCCCCAGCCTGCCTTCGGAAGGGGTGGTATTCATGTGGGATTGAAGAAGGGAGAAACCAATGGCTTAACCTTGGAAAAAAGCCGCTTGCCCTGAAAGAAAACTTGGTAGATGCCGTCAGCTGTATTCCACTTAAAATCTCTCCAGATGTTTGTGGAAATGTAAGTGGATTTAAGTATCCTTGAGAAACACGTTGATGCAGTTGGCTACGTTCAGGGATGGGCATACATCTTTCTGCAGCCTGTTTTGGAACTTGATTAATACATGGGTTTCTTGCCTCCTCTTCTTGCTCTCATTAAAACTTCTGAAATTGTTGGGAAGCAGGTGGCACCTTTTGCTTGAACTTTATTCCTTCGATGTTCACTATGGATAGTTTTAAATTTACTACGTTTCAGCAGTGTGATGTAGCGTACAGGTGGGTCAACCAGGATTCTGAACTTCAGAAAGAAATGTGAATTAAATCCCCGCCCCCCGCCCTCGCCCCCCCCCAAAAAAAAAAAATAAAAAAAATCTTGCAGTTTTGTTTCTGCTCCTGTGGGCTCTGTCATACCAATTGCTGTGGAGTAAATTATTACTAAATATTAGGTGGTAGTGGTGATTATTTCAAAGATAGTGTGATCTAGAAGAGACAGCTTGCACAGGAAAAACGGTCAGTCATATTAACAAAACTGGCAATAAATGCCACAAAACATCATCATCATTTTATACCCCTTTTGGTCATGCTGTTGAGCTAGATGAACTATGTCCTTGTTTGTGTTTCAGAGAAGAAATCTGAAATATAGTCACTTCAGGGAAAATGCAAGTGCCTTGATTTATTGATGTTGTTTTATCAATTTTGCACAGGTTTTGCGGGGAGGAGGGAAGGAAGGAAGATTAGCAATTTCAGATGAAGACAGGCAGAAATGTTCACAAATGCCTGTCACACCCCAAAAGCAGTAATCAAATTACTGCCGCGAAGCAAAATGATATAATTGATTATGAAACTTGAAATCAGTGCCTAGAGCATGAGGAAAGCTGACAGGGTGAGCCAGTGTATTTAGAAAGAAGAGTGGGTGCAAATCTGTTAAATATGTTTTTAAGGAGAAGGAATCTTCTGCAGCAGGATACGGTATCAGTAATTTATGGGCACGAACAAAATGCTACATCAGTGATTTATAGTGTCAGGCGGGGCTATTACCATCGTAAGAGTTCAGAGTTTAATTCACTTCCCTCTTTGAAAGAGGAGAATTATCTCCTGGAAAACTCATATGAGTTGTTTCAAATGGTGTGCGAGGACCCTTCTGGGTTAAGCTGGAGAAACCATTTTAAAGCAGTCAGGCGATGGGCATTGCATGTTCCTGTTCCTTAGACATACAGTAGCCATGATCAGGTCTTTTTTTTCCTTTTTTTTTTTCTCCTTCCCTTAAAGGAAGATACTCTCTAACAGAAGTGCTAACTAACTAGGTGACTTCTCTTTCCAATACTATCAATCTGTCACCACCTCTCCTTTCAGTGCACCCCTTGCAGCAAAACCAGAACTCTCGTGGCACAAGAGCATTGTTTTTTAAAACACCAGCGGGTGGGAGAAACTGTAATGCTGGCATCAGAGTAGGGTTTCTGGTGTCATTTCTATGTTCAAAAAACATCACTCTCCTCCAGTAGAGGAGACTGGTTTTGAGTTGAGTATCACAGTTAATACAGCAGCTGCTGACAAAACAGATTCTAGAGTCGGTAGGCGTTTGCTTTAGCCCTTTTTCCCCTAAATCTCCGAGTTCACGTGCCTCTGCAGTCCCTGAAAATAATTGATACTACCACAGTATTTTATCGACATCTATCAGTGTGAGAAACCAAACTCAGCAAAACCTAGATGGGAACAATTCATAAAGTTCACGGAGGACAGGTAAGATCGGGGTTAGCAACAGAGAGGACAATTCAGGTGCGAGCCACGATCCTGCTGCTGCAGTCCATCACGGGAACAGGAGCACAGGGTTGCTGGTCGCACCACGTTGGAGGGGCATTGGCTTGCAGTCCCCGTAGATCACATCTCTCTGGGCAGGGCGAGCAGGAGCAGGTCTGGTTCCTCCTCTGGACCTGCCTGGGAGGTCCTGCCTGCCTGCGGAGCCTGCCCTGGCTGCTGCGCAGGAGGGTCCCTGCAGGGCTGCGGCTGGCTTGCTGTGACCTAGCACTGTTGTACATCTCCTGGCGCATCACCTGAGACAGCTGGTGCCTCGTGACCTGTGCTGGAAAACAAGGTACTTGAGGGTTAGGATGAAAATTTTGTCAGTTCAGGGTATTTAAGTATTTTCTTCCTAACCTGTGAGGACGACTCTGTTGGCACAGCCTTGAGTCATTTGACTTCCTTAAAAGAAGAAAAAGAAAAAAAAGAGGTGCTCCATTCTGAGTATCGAATGACTTTATTTCTCCTGAAGATGCTAAAACCAGAACTGTTAAAGTACAGCTTGCGTGAAGACCCCAGGAGTTAGGCATGGCATAGTTACCCATTTTATGGATGAGGAATGAAGCCCAGATGAAATTCTAGTTTTCAGGTTGGTGGAAGCCAGAGGCTCCAGGGGAAGGGAACTAATCACCCCAGAAGCAAGACTAGTGTAGGTAAAAAATGAGTCTCATTGCTTCCTTCATTAGGAAACCTGTTTGCAGTCCCAAGCCCCAGTGACTTCAGCCATTTGCCACTCAGTTCTCTAAATCTGCTTTTTGAACGCAGTTTCTCTTCCTTGTTTGCCCTGCAGAGCTGCTGCTTGCTATCTTGGGCATCCTCCTCTTTCTCAGTTTTCAATTAATCTCTCCCCACTCAGATCTCAGTCTGTTCCTCTGGCTGGCACAGAGCTCTCCCGACAGCTCTCATCTGTGGGAGGGAGGTGTGATTTAATGGGGAGGAAAGAGGAGCTGAGTGCTTATGCCTGTGACTGATATTTGAGCTGCGAGTTTATTGCCGTGTACACACCTCACCTTGCTTAAAGTCTGCTCCTGTATCTCGGAGATCTCTTCCGTCTCTTGCAGCTTGCTTTAGACTTTTCTGGATTAACTTCTTGGCTTCGTCTTCTGCTGCTGGGGGTAAAACTTGAGGCAGGTGCAGCGCTTTTGCTCTGACCTTCAGTATTGCTCCCACAGCTAATATGAAATGCCATGCCAACCTGGATGTAATTTTCCGTGGCTGCTGTAGGCACTGTAGGCAAAGCGTCTTATTAATGGAGGAACCACAGGGGATTCTGATTGTGCTGTGGCTTCTGATCGTCACACTGGCTTAAAGGTAAGTTATGCTTGGGGTGGTCTGGCCGTATCTCCCAGTGCATTTCACTTGGGTATAAAATAATCTACGCCTAGATGCTTTTCCATTATCAAAGCGTTTTAGGTGAGTTTGGAATTAAAAGCTCTCTGGGTAAGATTGGTCTAGGGGAGTGGTTTGGGAGGCAGTAACCTTACTGGGAGCTGGAGGGGGGGGGGGGGGGGTAGAGGCTGTAGAAGGAGGGGGTTTCAGAAGATGTGGACAGGGAATTCTTGCTGGGAGTCTGGGAGGGAGGTGTTTCAAGGATGGGTTTGGATGGGAGTTGGAGCCCTGGTCTGGCGTCTGCTAAGAACTGCGTGTGCTAGGTGGGCTGGGCATCGCGAGGTGGAAGCCTCATATTCTAGAAAGCAAATGGTTGGGCTTTGTGTGAAGGGGAAAAAAATTAAAAGAAACTAAAATTATTCTTCTGGTCTAAATGCTTGGTTTCAACGCAGCCGGAGTGATTGCAACTTTCAAAGAACATTTTCCCCAAGACGAAGTTTCAGCTGACATAAAAGCTAGCATTTGACATCTTTTTCATGTAATGACTACATTAACAAAAGAAGTCCTCGCTGTTGGCTGCCTTTGTAAAACAACTCCAGTGAAGTTCTTCATTCTCTTAACTCTTGTGTGTGACTTAGCGTCAGCGCACACGCGGTTGGTGTTATTAGAAAGTACTCCATATGGCTGGACAAAGGCTCTTTGCCATTTTTCATTTCTGTTGCAGCGGGCAGTTTTAATACGTGGATGTTTGCTGCACTGCAGCAGTTGATGTTGCTGCCCCATCGGCAGCGAGGAAGGCTCGTGCTCGGCTCGTGCTCGGCTCCCGGTGCGCAGGCATCGCACCCAAGGTGCTGCAGCAGCACGGTCTGGAAAGCCTGCAGTGACAAAGGAGTTCCTTGGTAATTAGCAATAAGTTTTAATCGTGGTTGCAAACACAAATTCAGCTACTTGCCAAGGGTTCAATACTCTTACAGCACTGAAAATTGACCTCACTGCTGGAAGGTAGTGGCCAGGGTCTGTGTGTTGAAGTGTCCTGGTGTTCCCGGTTTCCCTGATGTGAGGATGGCCTTCTTCAGGCAGGTGTTTGATTGCAAAGTATTATGGTCGTAATCTTTTTTCCAAAGTGCCAAAACACAGACGTACCTGTGCTCTCCCTTTTCTGTGTGGGATGTACCCAGTTAGTTAAACCTCACGCCTTTATGGGAAGTCTGCCTCACCTCGGAAAGGCTGAAGTCCACAGCTTTTCTCCAGTACTCAGAGCACCTGATAGGAAGGCTGGTTTGAAACTGTCTAAAGAGTGTTTCATGTGCTGTGAAATTTCCATAGCCATCCTGATTTCTTCAGTCTCCGAAAAGAATGCAAAGAATGGAGCAGGACTGTATAGGGAAGGAGCTGATCTGTGTTTTAAGCCATTCCGCCAACACCGCCTGTTGGGGTGTGTATGTGGGAGGAGATTTCTAAATGGGAAACTGTGATGTGAGGAATCCTCGGAGCCATGAGGATTGTGTAAATGTTTTCTCTCTAAAGCAGAAATAGCCTTCCTCTACTGAGAAAACTCGCTTTGCTTGTGAGTGAGCACAGTTTGCAAACTGTGATGACTGGAGGTGAAGCAAAGGGATGGGGCTGTTGATCTGTAGACTAAAAAAAAACCAACACCCCAAAAGAACATTTCTGTACTGTTTTGGTATATTTTATAAAAATTTTATCTTTGTTGCCATCATTCAGATACAGCTGACTACAGGTGTAGGGAAGCACAAAAATTTTGGATAAAGCATAAGTAAGAATTAATGTTTGTTTCTTTACCGTGAACGTAGTCTGGATAGGTGAGGAAAAGGAATGTGAGATAAGTGCTAGACATTGGCTTCATTCATTACAATTTATGTTTTATTAATATTCTTGGAAATGACATTTTTCATAGCACTTCATTGTAAACTGCTGCTGAGGCTACGGGGGTCATATTTCCTACTGGTATAAATCGGCGTAGCTGAATTAAAAGCACGATGATTTTCCACCAGCCTTGGAAGCTGCTCCAGTTGGGCAAGGAAAAGTTATCTCCCTTTGTCAGACTGGATTGCAGAGCTGGGCTTTGCTCTTCTCTGCGTGTCACTGTGACAGATAACACGCCTTCAGTGGAGAAAAGCATATGAATAACCAACAGCTCAAAATTAAGACCAGACAAATTAAAATCAAAAGTTAGACCCTTTGCTGGATAGTAGAAGATAATGTAATGTAAGGCCAGGCTACCAGGTTGATGGTGCATTTCCTTTCTTTATACGTTTTCAGATCATGATGGAATGGCTTTCTGGGAGACTTGGTTGGAAAATGATGGGCTTAATACAGAGGTAACTGGGGGAAACTGGCTTGTGTGACACAATCAGATTAAATGAACTCTTGGTTTGTTCTGGTCTTTAAAATATCTGCTACGCAGTGGTAGTTACCTTGCTGATGATGGTGTAATATTCCAATCCGTTTGGAAAGCAATGAGGTGAAAGTCTCTCTGAGACAGTTTACGCTGTCCTTTGAAAATGTTATTCCACATCGTAAGAGAAATCTTGGCTTTGTGAAAATGATGCTGTGTTCATATTAAAGCTAAATCAAGGTTTATTCATTAAAGCCTGGGTTTTTTTGTACGATGGACGCAAACCACAAAAGTAAAGCATCTCTTGGCTGTGAAAGTGTGATTGCGCAGCAGATGAGGTTGTGTAAACTCATCACAACGTAGTGTAAGGCAAAATATGACTGAGAAGCTAGTTAGGTTAAAAAAGCAGGAGAGCTGGGTCAATATGAACGCAATGACGAGTTGTGCCCCAGTGTCCTGTTGCGTCTCTTGATGAACTGAAGTCCTGGGAAAGTCATGTTGACATCTGCTGCCTCTGACGTGGATAAGTGAATGTTCTTCGCTGTAGCTGATGTTTGTTGGAGGCGACCAGAAGTGCCTATGACAAATGCTTCTGCAGGAGACTGGAGGCATTCCAGGGTGTGCGCTCCACATATGGTGTGCTCGAAGACATCATTTTGGATAATTGCTCTTGGTTTATTTCTGAAGAATTCTTAATTTTCCTATAGAGAAACTCAGTAACAAGTATCCCTGATTGGCTCTGAACACCTGGATCCAGAAGGGTTAGTAGAAGCTTAAAGGGGCAAAATTGTATTTATTGAACATTAGTGCTGAAGACTACTGTCTCTTTCTGTCACGCCCGTAGGAAACCAAATTTTGAAGGGAGCTGTGTTTCCCGGGTGTGAAGTCATTAGCTTTTTTTTTTTTAATATATTTTTTTGTGCTCTTCAGCTGATCATCTTCATATGGTGTAGAAAGAGAGTATCCTGGTAATCTCTTTAGAAAACTGTAGCAGCCCTGCTTGTTCACATGGACTGAAAATCTGGCTCTCCTGCAGTCCTGGGCAAAACTCAGAAAATTTACCAGAATTTCACACAAGGTCTACTATTACCTGTTCTTCCTACTCATTGTGCAAGCAGACCCCTCACCAGGAGACTATATGTCTGGGAAGGGACCTCCTGGGTCATTGGGTCCATTTTCCTGCCATCATAAGCAATCGCATCATATGAGCCCTTTCATTAACTGATCAAACCCCATTTTAGAGGTGCAAATACTTTTTCTCCCTACTACTCCCACTGGAAAACTGGTATAGAACCTCCTTGTCTGGTTTCTAGCATGTATTTACGCACAGCTGGTTTGCACCCCCTTGTTTTTATGCCAACACTGTCCTTCAGTGTAAATAGGCTTTTGCCCCCTGAGTGCTTCCTATCTGGTGTATCCATAAGCAGAAGCTAAACCCCTTCCCAACCTTCCCTTTGGTCAGGCCAGCAACGATCATCCTCTTAGTCCTTTCCACCCACTCCGGAGATAAAACTGAAATTACCCGCATGAGAAATTCTTCTCAGCGGTCGCTAATGCTCTAAAGAGAAAAAGCTAGAGGAAACTTTAAAGGGCAGCTAAACTGAGCATCTTTTTAAATTTAACTTCTGTTTCATCGTCTTTTTAAAGAATGTCATCAGCTTTTTGTTTTGTTGAAGCCGTGGCAGCTGCTAACTTTCAAGCTCAGCAATATGAAGGCCATGAGGTTTTTTTTGTGGTTTTTTTTCATCTTAGAGGTTCCCTGAAGACAAAGTCAGAGGAGAGAGAATTTGGAATGTATTTTTTCATGCAATAGAAGTAATTGGGGCTGCGTGTGTGGTGTATTGTGGAGAGCACTGCTGGTGTGAGATGTCATTGTAGTCCTTGTGGCAGAGTTGCTCCGTGTGAACAGGGTTTTTGGTATTTTGGTGTGATCCAGAAGAATCTGTGTTGTCTCTTTACCACCTCTGTTCAAGGATTTATCGCTTGAAAGAAGAAAGCTGTGCTGGATAGGCTGTAGCCGCGCATTTCTTCTGGGCAATGAGAAGTCAAATTTCAGACCGCTCTTTGGCAGGCAGGTGATAATAGCTTTAGATTTAGAGAAAAAAATGACTGAACAATCTAGGACATGGAAAAACGGCTGGAAAAGAGATGACAGAGTGAGGGAGTAGCGGTGAAGATCTTCTAATTGTAAATAGATGTAAAAAAAACTGATCGGGGATATTGTTTATTGTCTCTTACAGTAGAAGAATCGGGAAGCATCATAAAAAAATTCAGGTGACTTCAAAAATATGCAGATGATGATTGTTCTTCACAGAGAACCTGGAAGGATAATCTGATTCCTGGAAGTTTCTGTGGGTTCAGGATGTGGATGTGGGAAAACGCACTTGTGGGTTTCACGTGCAAAGACAGCCTCTTACAGCTCAGGAAGCCCTTGGGCCACAAGGTGGGATAATTTTGGGAAAGTATCATGGTATTTGTGTCCTATGACGTTTATCCCAGGTCAAACAGTATTTGTGACTGGAATGTTTAGTTCAGTTAACCTTTGGGCTTGTCAGGTCTACCTGTTCTCAGTGTGATTTTGTATGTATTGTATGTTCTGGTATGTCTTGGAAAGTTTTCATCTTTACAAGAGGTAAATATTAGGACGATTATTTTGACAAATATCATTTAAATGCTGCTGTGTGGTGTGTTGTCTGACATGCAAGTTGGCCCTAAACTTCCCAACTGAACTCTTTAATACTGAAGCAATCCAAACCTCACTTGCTGAGAAGTTGTTACAGGTTTTATGGGGACAACTGCTGGAAGGATTAGATAAAGAGCCCTGAAAACATGGAGAGGGGAAGAAGTATTACATTTTGTGTTTAAGCTCAAGCCTCTATGTTTGATTGCAGGAAGACGTTTGAAAATAGTTATACCGGAGCTCTGAAGGATTCTTCAACCTACTGATATGAGCTCTGGGAACTGGGCTGTAAACTCCTTGAAACCCGAACAGATGTTTTGTTATATAGCTTCAAAGCTTTGAAACACTGTTTTCCCCACACGCCTTTCTCTATGTGAGGAGACTTTTAAGAGCTGCTGAATAAATTTTATTATCTTTTCTACAAAAGCCCTATCCACATGGAAGAGGCAGGCTTTGAACAGTCGTGGGCTCAGTAGTGAAACAATAAAATAATGCAGGCCCGACTGAACAAAAAATGGAATAGAAACGGCAGAGATGCGTGTCAGCCTGTTCAGGACCCAGAGGGGTGAGAGTTTTGAGCTGCTTAGATAGCTTCTTCATGAAGATAAGTAAACACAAGGGAGCTATCTTGGCTTCAGCTCAGCTACATTAGATAGAAAAATTCTTAATGGTGGGGAAGAATATAGATGAGCAACAATCCAGATGTTAGTCATGTTGGTTTATGTGCGTTTAGAAACACATCTGACAGTGATGAGGGGGGGTTGAGAACCTAGGGAGTTTTGAATGGGGAAAAGCGTCAAGGAAAAAGGGAGTAAATTTAAGTTATCCTCTATCCTTTCAGCCCCTTCCCACACACTAACTGGCGTGTGGGTGCTGGAGGCTCTGCTGTACTGGTGTGGTATGAATTCCCAGGAAATTATAATCCCTGCTGCAGGAATTTTATCAAACTTAAAAAGATAAGACAAAGAGAAACATCTAGAAATAAGGGACTGGGACATAAGAAATGAGAGCCAGTTCAGCTGAATTACCATATTTTCAACCTGGAAGTCTAGGGTGCTTTTCAACACCTATTGCCTGCCGTTACTTGGACAAACACACCAATATTGCACTGCTGTGTTACCGTGTTCGTTAACAATTCTGCTTTGTTTTATAGTTTCTGGGGGAAAAAAGAATCTCAAAGTTTAGGTGGTAGTTTTATTAAAAAATGTGTTTGTATTTCTCTGCAACAGGGGGTAGGACAAACCACTTTAGGTGGACTCCGTGCAAGAGTTGTCTTAACACTTTCCTTGTTACAGTTCGGAGCGTTTGTACTCCTCTGTTCAGGCTTTTGTTTGCCTTGTGTCATTGCAGTCAGTTGAGAGCGGGGCAGGGAGAAGACATATTTTTATCATAGAGATTTTTCAGTTTGAAGATCTGAACTGGTTGTGGAAGTGCTTTTATTTTTTTATTTATTGTTTTTTTTTTCCCCTCCCCTAAAGGGGAATGCACCCTTCAGTCACACGACTGCCAGAAATGCTGCCCCATTTTTTTAAACTGTCAAAGGCAGGATAGAGTTTATTTGTAAGGTCCGGATCTGCCTATAAGTAATAGCACTTCCCGTGGGGAAAAACACTAACACAATTTGTGAAAGTTATTTTCCTTGATGGTCAAATAAACTCGATAGCGCATCAAGAGCAGGGTACCTGGATGTGATGTGACAAACGCGGCAGTGTTTAGGCAGAAGGTTTTTCTTAGGAACGTATTGAATTTTCACGTGGATGGCTTGACTTAGAATACCAAAGCTATGATTTCAGAAAGACAAAGAAATGAAACTGTAGGGTAAAAGAACAAACCCAAAACAGCTCCAGAAATATAGGAAACGTGGCAGCAGAAGCATCCTCCCAGGGAAGATTATATCCCTTCAAATTGCCAGAGCCTCTTTAGCAGCTACTTCGCATTGTAGGTTTATCTGGCAGAAGGAAGATGACAGGGTTGCCAGCCTGCCTAATGATCTTCATCTAACATTTACCTTATTGAGAGGGGAATAATTCTGTTAAATTAACATCCTAGCATATTTGCTGTCCAGCTAGCTGATTAATTAAATAGCCTGAAGAAAATGTTTTATGACTCGTTTATCCATAAAAATTGCTGAATTTTCCACCAAAAGGGAATGACTTTTCAGTAGTTGTGTGCTGCGGTGCCCTATACCCCTTGACTGTAAAAATATCTGTATGTATACATATTTATATATAAAAACAACAACTTTAATAAAAGCTGCGTGTCTTTGGGAAGTAGGAGAGCACACAGAGACCGCTCTTGGAGCGACCCCGACTCGTGCAAGCACCGGTGCTTTGCCGCATGGCGTGTGCCTCCTGCTCGGAGGAGGCACAGACCGTTAATGACAGCCTACGAGCCTGTGACACTTGGATCACTCGATCAATCAAATGTGGCACCTTGTGCCAGCCCGGCCAGCTGTCCTCTTCCATCAGTGTCCGCCAGTGCCGCACTGAAGGCTGCAGGTGCCAGCTGCCGTCCTCAAATAACGACCGGACCTGCCCCGGGGTGAGTGTATGTAGGGAACCTGTTTAGATTGAATTTTCTGTCTCGACAGTCCCTTTTGAGTTTCAGTTTAGAAAAGGAGAATAAACAAATTACAGGCTAATAAACAAAGCCGTGCGTCTGTAACAAGGAATCCGAGCCTGGGGATTTATGCTTGTCTCGCAACAGGTCTACAACAGATACCACTGTAAGTGCCTGTGACAGCAGGAGATCGTAGAATTGTTGAGGTTGGAAAAGACGTTTAAGATCATGGAGTCTAACCATTAACCCAGCACTGCCAAGTTCGCCGCTAAACCGTGTCCCTAAATGCTACGTCTACACATCTTTTAAATACCTGCAGGAGTGCGGTTGAGTCATTATGCTTGGTTTGACCGACATTCGTAATGTCACAGTGAAGTCTGTGGTTCACAGATCTACCTACCCACTGACATTTTATGTCGTGTCTATGAGTGCATGTTGGGTGTGCAAAAAAAAAAAAAAGTCAAGACGACTCTGGTTTGTGAGAAAATGCATTATGAACATGATCATTCAAATGTTCCATAAGCGTATTTGCTTTTTTTGGGTCATTTCCAGTGTGAAAGAGACAAGCCCAATATGCAGATGTGGAGAGCGTGTCTGTGAGTCCTGGCTGAGGTTCTGATGCTGCCGCATACCCTGAAAGCCCCCATGTATTGGAGATCCACCACGAAGGGGTGAACAGTGGCTTTCAGATCTGCAGGCAGGGACACTTCTGCGTGCTTAAGTCTTGAGGACTCCAGAGCTTCAGAGCTTGATCGTGTCAGGCTGAGGAGGCTTGGGCAGGAGGCAGATATGGCCAGTCAGGCTTTTACAGTGGAAACCTGTGTTTCAAGGCTAAAATAGTTTCTACTGCTGCCATAGCCCCCAGACTGATACGTGGGAGGCTGTATAAGCTGTGTCCACACAGAGGGTGTACTGCCGCTCTGGATTCCAGCGGTTCGGAGTGCAACAGGTTGCCCTCATATGTCTACACGTAGTTTTTCTCTGCTGTTATCATCGCTAGATCCTTGTCCTCACTTGAAGCTTTTTAGGCTGCTCCTTCTTATTCTCCAGCATGTATGAGTTTTCTATTATTTGCTTGCTGAGTGCAATTGCTTGCAATTTTCCAGGTTGAAAAAAATGAAGCTCCTTTGAAAAAAAAAAAAAAAAAAAAAGGTAATGGAACATCCTCAGGTTGAAACAGGCCCTGAGCACGGCTGATGGCATAGGGCCTTTAATTTACTAAACGTCAGTGGTTTGATGGCAATTCAACATGACTGGTGATTGCCTGCATCGTGTTACTGCTGTGGCTGAAAAGGCTGTTTACCTTTGGAAGCAGAAAGCTCAGCTGAGCAACACAGAGCAATCTCCTGTGACCTGCTAATAATTTTTTTCCAAAAGACTCCCCAAATGCTGAGGAGCATAAACCCCTGGAAAAAAAACCTTCTCTTTGCGCATATGCTTGCTTCTGTATCTGTTACAAATAGGTCAAACCAGAAAAATGGTGTTTGGGGGCTATATTTGCAAAAGAACACGTTATGTCAGGAGTTTTCTTTGCTGCAAAGTGATTCTTAATTTGACCAGTGGAAGACATTTGTTTTTCCAGAGATTTCTCTCACGTTTATCGTCCCAGCTTGACCCAGCACTGAATCTTTCTCTGTAATTCTGATGTTTGTTGTGGGACTACTTAGAAGTGTGAGTGGCCCTGTAGGAGTTGGAGAGCAATGGTTCAAAAAGAAAAAAAGCCATCTGGTTCTCATTAATTTGCTGAAATGATCAGAACATTTTCTAAGAGAGACCATGCTGTGTGTAGAGAAAATAGAGGCAGGGCTCTTCCATCTATGCTAACAGCTTGGTGCAAGTGGATGCAAACTCACATGCCAAAGAATGATCGTGTTTCTAAAAATGAATTTGGGGGTCCAAGGTCCTTAGATAATATCAGACTTGACGGTCTTTTATCCATAGACTGCATTGCAGGCAGTGGTGGTGTTCCTTTCCTCCCAGTGCCGTGCAAGTGATTATGGAGGGAGTAATGGGGTTTTGTGTTAAAAAGACAGCTAGGATTTTGCATGCTCTTCGAGGAAAGATGCTAATAATTAAAAAAAACCCCAAACCATGGGGTTTAGAGGTGCACATCTACAGGCAGTGCAGCTTAAACGGAGAGGTACCAACAGTTGTGGTTGCTGCTGGAGCAGCAGCCCCTAAATGGCAGGCTGTGTAGCGTATCACGAATGGCTGCATTTCTGATGTGTCTCCTTCCTTCTAACATTTGTCCTTTAGTCCCCGTCTTCTGGACTTCTGCGGGTACAGAGTAAAAGTTGTCGAAATCCTCGTGTGTATGCTCTCTCTCGCAGCCTGAGCAGTTTTCCAGGCTCCTGCAGTCTTACGTGGCCCATCTGTTGCTGGTGCAAGCGTTAATGTACATGACTTGCATCGCACTCGTGGCTGCTGGTGAATCTATCAAAGAGATTACTAGCTTGCTAAAGATGATTTTATAGACTCTGCAGCTGGCTTGTTTAAAACTAGATTACTGTCACATTTCGAAACATTTAGCACCATTGGACCAATGAGGAATAATAATTTAAAGAGGCTGACTAGATTTAATCAGTTTTTAGGAGATGAGACTTAATCAAACATAAGAGGTTGAGAAGGCTGATAGAGCTAATGAATTTGAATATGTAATACAGGGCCTGCCTGAACCGTAGCACATTTTCTCTGGCCATGGTTGGTTCATAATAATGAAGTGTTTGCGAAAGTTATCAAGTCAATAGGTTTTGTGCAAGGAACCTCGGCAATGGGAGGATAAAATTACCTGAACTGAAACTCAAAGTAGACGTTGCATGAGATTTCTTTCAATATGAGAATTGAAAGAGTTAATTTTCAAGCTCTTTTCGCAATATGTGAGAGAAGAGAATTGGAAACTACCTTGAAGAAGAAAGATACCCTTGTGAGCTGTGCACTGAAGCAGGTCTCTGGGTGGCTGCTCTCAGTGTAGACCTCCAGCATGTACTTACAGGATAGCCCTGGGCAGATGTTTTAAGTTCCCTGGCCCTCAGCTCCCCATCTGCAAAATGGATGTGCTAAACCTTTCCTACTTTTTTTTTTTCTTCTTTCTCTTCTGTGTGTAATTGTTATAGTTAGAAAAGTGTTAACTTTGTAAAGAAAGACCAGCTGTGGTAGATGCTATACTAATGCACGCTACAACAATCCTCCCCTGATACTACCAGTCTAAATAAACTGCATTATATTGCTTCCACCTTTAATCCCCCCAAGCCCAAAATACACACATGTACCCTACACCCATTTTTTAATCTTAGTCAGGGACAGGGGTAGCACGAAGATGAGCATTTGTGTGATGAGTAATCTCTTCTGTAGTTTATAAATTGGGGATGCTTTAAGTGAACAAAAAAGTAACTGTATAAGCTCATCATTTGAAATCCATGCTTGTGTAGGTCAGAACCTGACCCACCTCTTTGTGTTTTCAGTGGGAGCAGAATTTTGCCTCTGTTTCTTCAGCAAAGGCAGCAGTTGTAAATATTTTTCTGTTTCTGTTGATTTAATTGTGAGAGATGCTGCTCTTTGCCCATCTCCTTTCATAGAATCATAGAATGGTTTGGGGTTGGAAGGGACCTTAAAGATCATCTGGTTCCAACCCCCTGGCCACGGGCAGGGACACCTTCCACCAGGGCAGGTTGCTCCAAGCCCCGTCCACCCTGTCCTTGAGCATCCCAGGGATGGGGCATCCACAGCTGCTCTGGGCAGCCTGGTCCAGTGCCTCGCCACGCACACAGTAAAGAATTTCTTCCTTATATCTAATCTAAATCTACCCTGTTTCAGTTTAAAGACATTCACCCTTGCCCTGTCACTACGTGCCCTTGTAAAAGGTCCCCCTCCAGCTTTCCTGTAGGCCCCCGTTGGATATTGGAAGGTTGCATATTGTCCCCGGAGCCTTCTCTTCTCCAGGCTGAACAACTCCAACTCTCTCTCAGCCTGTCTTCACGGGAGAGGTGCTGCAGCCCTCTGGTCACCTTCATGGCCTCCTCTGGCCTCGCTGCAACGGGTCCGTGTCCTCCTTATGTTGGGGGCCCCAGAGCTGCACGCAGCACTGCAGGGGGGGTCTCACCAGAGCAGAGCAGAGGGGAGAATCCCCTCCCTCGCCCTGCTGGTCATGCTGCTGGTGATGCAGCCCAGGATTCCGTTGGCTTTCTGGGCTGCATATGGAGATTGCTGGCTCATACTTGGATTTTTATCTACCAGCACCCCCAAGTCCTTCTCAGGGCCGATCTCAATCCGTTCTCTGCCCAGCCTGTATTTGTGCTTGGGATTGCTTTGACCCACACGCAGGACCTTGTGCTTGGCCTTGTTGAACTTCACGAGGTTCACACAGGCCCACCTCTCAAGCCTGTCAAGGTCCCTCTGGATGGCACCCCTTCCTCCAGCCTGTCAACTGCATCACACAGCTTCTGGCATCGCTGGCAGAGCTCTGCGGGGCTTTCGAAGGTTTTTTGGTTCACGCTCTTCTTTAAAGAGAAGCTCGTGTGACAACAGGAAGGGCCAAACCTTCTTGTAATAAAAATTCAGGCTTTGGGGTGCCCAAGATGTTCCTGCCCCCTGCAAACCCTCTTTCGGCTGGAGTAGCTGGTGTGGAAGTAAAAGGTAACTCCATCCTCCTCATTCAGGTCAGGTCCTTCACTGCGCTGGAAGAAGGGATAAACTCTATTAACTGTTGACACCAAGGTCTGCTCTAAAAGACAAATATGCCGTAGGAGCATGATGAGGGGAATTGGGTTGGGATAGGGATTTTTAATCAGCATCAGGCCTGACAGTGAACTAACACCACAACGAGCTGAATGATTGAGAGTCCTGAAATGGCAAAGTATTCAGTAAATGCCGTGTTTTGTGTAATGGTGTATCAGTTGCTGAAGTTGTGGCTTTGCTCTCTGGTTTTTTTTTTGTTTTTTTTTTTTTTTTCCAACCAAGATCAGAAATGCCTTGTTCCATTTTAGCTTTTTGATATGCTTTTGTCACAGTGCTCAGTAATGATGGGGCTGCATGGTGTCTTTCTTTAAATCATTGTGCTTACATGACAGGCTTGGTTGCTGAAAAAACATCAGGAGTTATAGAGTGCATTTTTGTTGTTACTGCATCAATATGGTGAAGCTCTACTTAAAATTAAATCTTTATTATACCATACTTTATTATGTCACTTTTGCATATTTCAGTCCAAGCTGGCTATGGTCACTGTGAATTGTGAAGGGAAATGTGGCATCCCTGCCTTCTACCTGCAGGTTTGAGATGCAGAGACATCCATGGTGAGCTTTGGTTTTACGGCGAACTGTGAACCTAACTTAACTTAGCTTTAGCCAATAAAAGCTGCCGGGTTTTGGGTATTTTTTTATATTTCCTCTAGATCTTGAAAATAAAGGCACCTTGAAATGCAGTTGAATCGCTTTATCGTAGACTTCTGTCTTTGGATATAATTAAATGCACACTAGACACGGTAGTTTTTCTCCACTGACTCCAGAAGGAGCCTCGGTAATCACTTTGAGTAGATTACTCTCCTGTGTAGGTGGGTAACGATGAGCATGAGGAGCCCTGTCTCAAGCAGAACGGAGTGACCCCAGCTTACTTCTGAGCTCCCAGTGATCACCATGCTCCTTTTCCGTGCTCTGACAATGTAACAACATGCACATTTTACTACCAAAATTATTTAAACACCATGGATATTGCCAGAACTTGCAAAGTCTTACTTTTCTGTAGTTGTGTCTTTCTCCCCAAAACACCCAGTTTTAGCCCTACTTACTGTTCTGCATCTGCAGCGTAGGAAGGTGCCGGTTGTGCCAGTCTCATTTTGTTAGAAGCCGTGCACAGTCCTATTAATTTGTAGTTTTCTTTGTGTTTCTAATAGTGGCAGCATGCAGAGCTAATCAGTGGGCTATGGGAAGAAGGCACTGATCAGTACAGACTGAATGTGAATATCTTCGGGTGAGAAAGCTGCGAGTGTCCTGTTGAGTTTAAAGAACAGCCCGCGGAAGCTGTGATGCAGCAAGTAGAAACAAGCAAATCAAGGGTTAGAGGGGGATGAAGTCAGTTCAGTTGACTCTTTGTTTTCTATGTATACTCTTCTAGAAATGATTGTTACCTTGTGGATAGCTAATCTAAATGCAGAGGTGCTTAATTTTTGCTCCCCTAAGGTACAACAGCTTTCATTAGCTCATCCAAGCTTCTACTGAAGTGGGCAAGTAGATTTGGATCATGTTGTCTTTTCAGCATAGCAATCTGGTTTGATGCCTGGGAATGTAGGAATTAAGCAGGGAGAACTGAAGAGTCATTCTCAAATGGGGTTCTTAATAGCAATGCACGTACAGAGTTCAGACATTTTTAGCTGTTTTCATTTCATATGGGTAATGTCAATGGAGGTGGAATGGTTGTTGACGAAGAATCTCAGAATTGGATTGTTGATGCTCAAGGCGGTAGCTTTTCTGTTTAAAATGACGTCAAATGTAAGTACAAACAGACATGAAATGCAGGAAGGAGCGACTAACCCATTTCTGGTTACATGGGTTTTCTGCTTTGAGGGTAGGGTGGGTAGCACAGAATGGGGCTTGAGGTCACCTCTTTGTCCTGCTGGTGTGGGGTTCAAGCAGAGCTGGTTTAACAGGAGTGGTTTATGGCCAGACGCACATTTCATCAGTAGGAATATTTCTTCTTATCCTAAGAAGCGGGGTATTTCTCCAGCCGACAGTCATTGATATACAACGTGTATCTGTTGCACATCCATTTCATGAAAGTTAAGAGTTGAGTGCCCTTGACCTTTTCCACCAGATCTGTCTCCTGACAACTGTCTGCCTTTTCTTCATAGGGAAGCCCAGGTGGTTCTGCGTTGATGACTTCAATTGTGCAGGCATTTCAGCCCGGTGCGGTTCCTCCATCCAGATCTCTGCCCAAATCCTTGCTCTGGTGCAGGGGAACGAGGCCTATGAGGAACAGAAAGCTGGGGAGATGAGACGGAAAGGTTTTCATCATCAGGGCTAGTTTATGCTGTTGCAAAGATTTCCTAAAACTACTGCTTAGGTGTTTATTCCAGTCATCAAACCTGGAACGAGATCCCTAACTGGGTGTATGGTATTTTCCTAATTTCAGTATATAAAGCGTACGTGGTAGCGTGGTCCAGTAGTGAACGACTGTGAACATCAGTGTTACTCTTTACAAACCTCAATTTTGATAGCTGCATGATTTTGCACTCTGAAGAACTTTCCAGCAAGACAGCAAGTGGCCTCAGCGTTTGCCATGTAGGGTGAGGAAGGTTTGCTGTCGGGTGCAGTTCAGCTGCGGGGTTTTGAGCTAATACTACGTTTCTACTTTGGGGAGAATTTTTGCTGCGCTTCCTGCATTAACTAGTCACTATTGATATCTCCATTTCCCCCGTGCTCCCTCCTTGACTTTCTGGGAAGGTCACATGCCTGGGATTTACAGCTTTTTTTGTACATGGTGACTGTTGTAGCAAAGATGAATGGGAAGGGAAGCTCTCCTGTGTTCCTCTGCCTGGAAACTTACTCAAGGTTAGAGACCTCAGGTGACTTTTATTGTTACCTTTTCTGACAGCAGCCTCTCAATATGAAATATAAACCAGAATATAAACCCTTGGAAGAGTGGCAACTAACTGGAGATAGAACTGAAAGGACTGGCATGGAGATACAAATTGCTTATTGTTTATAGTATTGGTCTACTTAGAGCCCACTTCTCTCTTGAGAGCCTGGCTTACTTAAAGAAGAATTGCTACACTCGGAGAGAAGTTTCCTGTATCATAACAGTGTTACAGAAACATGTTGTGAAACCAGCTGCCATGAAATTGAATTACAGGTGTTGTATTCTTCTCTGCTTAAATTGCTCTATTATATCACAGGCCTCATCGTTTTGTTTTGAACAAATAACTGCAATTTGGTAGGAGCCTAAGAGATGATGCTATAAGCAGTCAGGGGTTGTTTAAGGCTTCCCTAATGATGGAAAATTGTTCTTATCCATCTAGAGTCTGTCGTCTTTGTCAAAATGCATGTGCAGTGAATGGAAAAGGAAACTATTTCCTCATGGTATCTTTTTCCTAAGCTTTTTTTTATATTTTTTCAATGTGTGAAACAATCCCCTGAAGGTTTTTAGGCTAGTCAAAGCAATATGGTCATTCGTATTCAACTTTGACACAGCTCCGATACATCAAATCATGGCAGCGGACGTAGTGAGATACGTTACTTTCTTCACTTTCAGTTTGCTGGAATTCAATAGATGGTTGCTCAACCTAAAACATCCCAGGTTTTTGTGGAATAAGGTTTCAAAAGATCCTTCAGGAAATATTTAAAAATAACTCTCAGTACAGAAAACAAATTATTGGTTTAGGCCAGAATTTAAAATTATGATGCCCAAGTTTAGATTCCTGGTTGGTGTGGTGTGTGCCCACCCTGTGCTCCCTTCTGCCCACCCCGCTCCTGCCCACCTTGCCCAGTGGCCTTTTCCCTGATGTACCCAGCAGTTTGCCCTGGAGCTTCGTGTACCTGAATTGCCACACTTGGCTTGGAAACAGCGTCATTCCCACCGAGAAGGGATGCTTGCCAGAATGTTGGACTTGAAAGTTAACCTTCCTTCCCCTGCTGTATGCAGGTCTATATTATGCTATGAAAGGCACAACATACCGAAATTCAGAAAGAGAACGTGCTGTGTCATAGGGCTCAAGTATCCCATACTCCAACCTGTTATTAGTCTGAAGATTTGTTAGAGGGTTACATATGTGTATTCCTCCAACTGCCACAGGTTCCAGAGAAAAAATGAGGCTAGGAAGGACAGCAAGGGTTTGGTTTGTCCATCCTCTTGCCTGAGGGCAGGACCTGCTTTATTCTTGACAGGTGGCTGGCTAACTGTTCTTAAAATTCCTCAGCGACAGAGATTTGCTTACTTGCTTCGAAGCGTCATTTGTGGAAAGGCAATTAAATCTGCCTGAATGATCTTACTTTGCCTGTGTCCCATTAGCAATTAGGATCAGTTTTCTTGCTTGTTCCAGGTTTTTTGCATGCAGGCTTTTTGCCTGTGACTTCCTGTGACTTAGCAATCATTGCCTGACCCCCACCCAAATATGATTTTCCAGCATCACCTTTTAGGCAGTGTATGTGCTGGGCCTGTGATGCTCTTCCCACTTGATTGGAGGTAGTGTGCAGGTCCCCTTATATTTCAGAAATTTCAATTTCATGGCGATCTTTAAATAGGGAAAAAAAGGAGGGGGCAGCTTTTGGAATGAATTCTTTTGAGGGCATATTTTTGCTGATAAACCTTACGTTAGGGACTTTTCATAAATCCTTTCCTCTTGTCACTTGAAGTGAGATGTGAGAAGATAAAACTGCTTCACAAAATTCTGTGAAAAATTAATGTGTACTGTAATTTAGAAGATGTATTGCTGAAGGGCATTTAAATGTTATGTTTTTGTTTTCTGCAGATTCCGTTTTAAGAGAAACCAAATATCTAGTAAGGACTATTTCAGAAATTCAATGAAGTGCTGCTGATACTAAAAGACAGAAGAGAGGAGAAATGAGGGGCATAGACTGCACAACCTAATGAGGGTACATAAGCCTAACGATGCAAAATTGCGGATTGCACAAATTACAAAGCACTGTCCCTTGCATTCAGACTTGCTTTTAGCACTCTCAGGGCAGCTCCAGAGCTGCAGCGTCAGTTCGGGACTCAGATGTGCTGGCAACGTGGTGTGGCTGGTGCCAGTCACAGCATCCACGAAGCTTCCAACTCCAGCCAGCATTGGCACACGATGCAGTGGTATAAACCTTTCCAGATTCTGAATTGTGCTGCTGGATTAAGTTGCTGTGGTGCAAGCTAGGGAATAAATCCGTGGGATGCTGGGGAAAGAACTGATGTTGCAGTGTAATACCACAAATGCAGGTTCCCTTGCCTAGTGCACCCTTGATTGTCCACTGTTGGAGGCAAACTGGTGTGTAAGTGATGGTACAGCTTCACCTTCCCCAGTACGTTAGGGAGATGCTATCCGGGCTTCTGCTGCAGCCAGTGAAATATTTGGAGCAGCTGCTGCGCTGTGGTGGGGCTAAGTGTCCTAACCTGGGTAAAGGGGAGTTTGATGGGATAGAAGAATCGGAGCCCAGGGTTGGAGGTAACAGAAAGTTAAAAAGGCAGTTTTACAAATGAGTGTTTACTTTTTCACTGCCTGCTCTTCCTGACCCATAGAAGCTTCCAGCTGCTGTGTCAAGTTTATAAAGTGTTAACACAGCTGTAGCCAGAGCAATGAACTATAACCAATAAACAGGAATATTTGTTTTTTCCCATTGGCTTTTGCCAAGAATTCAAGCAAAAGTGTAAAAATGTATTTTTCTTACTAGTGTTGCTTTCCATGCCTAAAATCCATCCGTATGTCCATGTCTGTCTTACCTGTGGGATGTCAGTTGTTCCTCCTCCTTTAGCTTGTACAGGCCAAGGATGAGATAGCAGCCTTGGCTTTGCTTCTGTCTGTTCTGCTAATAGTGAGATACCTGGCAGTCTGGTGCAGCTTGCGTACCTTGGGGATGTGATAACCAGATAATTCTTCTTTTTATAGTTGACTATTCATCTTAGTAAACTGGGATAATTCAGGGGAAGTGTTAGTTCCTTTTTCCTTTAGAGAAGAACAACGCGTTTTGCATTGAATGCAAAATCATTTGAGATAAATGATGAGATTACTCAGTCAAAGCAGAATAAAAACTGGGAGAGATGTAGTTCATTGTTTTATTTTTTTTCAAGTTGCTGACATGATGTGAGAGTTGCTAATGCAGTATGAAGTACAAATGATATGCAAAATTCCCTGATAACTACCTGGGAATTCTCATTCCATCAGCAACTTTTGTATTATCATAAATGAGACAGCTTGAAAGGCACTTGTTGCATTTTGTATTGCATGCATAAGTCATTTGCACTTCAAATGAACTGGCCTAGATTATTTTTGATTTTTTTTCTGCATGGCTTTCATAAGCAATGAAACAATGCTGAATTACTACTCTCTTTCACGTTTAACAATTCAGGAATTGCAGAGTGAGGAGACATGACAAATGAGCACCTTGGTGCAAGCTGCCTGGCAATTGGGATTGTAAAAACTGGGTTTCAGAGTCAGATCGGGATGTCTGCTCACCTTGGAAAATGGTTGAATGTGTAGACTTTAATTGTAATATGGTTTTGTGTTCCAATTATAGCTGGTACTTCAGCGCTCAGGGTGTGAATGACTGTGAAACGTGTTTCTCTGTCTCTTGGGACCCCCAGGCTGAACCCCAGTGGCCAGGTTCTATCTGTGGGGCTTGAGGAGATGTCGGGGGAGAGGCAGGAGGGCAACAGGTGTCCTTCATGGGCTCCAGAAGTCACTCGCACACAGAGGGGACACAGCTGCAGTCACGTCCAGTGTCCCTCCTCCCTGAGTGGTGGTAGGTTGCTTGTTCCACCTGTCCTTTCCCCTGCCCCGCTGGGCTCTGCAGGGAGTGTCCCCCTGCCCGTTCCCTGGGAAGTGCACTGGCCGGGAGCTGGCCGTGCTGGTGTGGTCTGGTATGGATTGCACACGCCTCACCTCCTGGGTCATTGCATACAGCCTGGTTTTCTCCCCTATTTCTTGAGGCTAGCTACTCTCTGGTAGCTTGGGCGCATTTGTGCTGACCTTCACTCAGGTCTACTTTGGACCCCGTACAACGTTCCTGAGGTTATATTCCTTTAATATTTTCAGGTCAGATTGCCTGAAGCACCAAAGAAGCTGGGTTGCAGTCCATCACAGTGGTACTTTCTGTAGCAGGAGCTGAAGGGCAAGCGTTGGATGGCATGAGGTGTGCAGGCTCACCCCAGGTAGAGTGGTCTTTATCATAGCCTTCCTCCACAGTCTACTGAAGAGTCTGTTTGAGACAAACACTATCACAGCAACATCCAGCCAGAGTTTTCTGGAAATAGCTTGTTTCCCCCAGAACGTACTGGGAGGAAGCTACTCTACATCCAGTGTGAATGGTCAGAGGCCACGTGCTCAGGAGCGGAGAGAGTGAATCACATTGGTGAGTGCAGTTTGGTCTCCATCCAGGAGGTGTAGTAAAGCTAAAGGAGTCTCTCCAAAGCTTCAGGGCTTGATTCTCAGCTGTTGTAAATCAGCACAGTTCAGTGTAACTAAGGCTGAGGATCTGTCCACGTGACTTTATCTTTGCAGTGTACAGCAGATGATTAAGTACAAATGCATGTTGAGGTGATGTGTGCAGTATGTAAGGATGAAGCAGGAACGTGCCTAAAAGCTTCCTAATATGCAGTTTGCTCAATCCATGCCATTTATCTCTCCATCGCCATTCCAGTATCTCTGTATTAGTCTGGAAGACTCTTCTTGCTGAATATGATGAATGTATAGAAGTCCGGAAAGGCTGGGAATGCTCACGGTTGCTGTGTTAAAAATAATTATCCGGTGTTTCTAGTCCAGATGCAATCTTGGAAAGCATGAAAACAGCCTGGGATGTATGCTTGTGGTGCTAGGAGAGGTCAGCAGGAGGTAGATGCTCACAAAGTAATTGGACTTCTGGGATTCTGTTTTAAGCGTTACCTTCATATAAAACAATGTACATACCCAGGACACAGTTGCTGTTGAGTCGTTTCCTAAACTGACGGTTGTTTTAAGATAAGAGATGTTTTTATTTCACTGAAGCCCTTTTTCTCCAAGTCCAGAAGTGCCTGAAAAATATTATCTCGTGGAAAAATACCTTTGGGTATGTGCAAAAAATGGGTGAGTGCGTACTGCAGTGCTAGCCGGGCGCTGTGCATGCCTCAGTCTCCTTTCTGAATGCTGTTTGTGAAGAAGAAAAACCAGCTTGAAATGCAAAGGACGTGAGCAGCTGCGGGTTTTATCTAACACGGTACAAAGTGGCCCATCGTGAATTGAGTTAGGTGTTGCTACCTGCGGGGAGGCACTTCATCCTCCCTGTGTGGCTGGAGTGATATAAATGTTATGTGTTGACTTTTAATGAATATTCATCAGTATGTGGAGGTCTTTATAGACTGTCATTACAGCCTTATTGTATGCATTAGGGGGAGAAGGCGGCTCCCGCATTTGGTGTCTGATGTTAGGCAGGGCAAAATACCTTAGCTTATGAGCCTGGAAGGGCTAAGACTTGCTGGGTACTGAAAGAGAGCTCTGCATTGCTCAGAGAATACCAAACAGGGAGTGTCCAAGGTCAAGCAAACATAGGAAAATAAAAAAGAATACTGAGTAGGTAGTAAATATTGTACTTAGGAGGCTTCTTTTCTCATCCTATAAATTTATGGCCTCAGTGCCTGCGCTTTCTGTCTCACATCGCTGTTGTTCTGGACCTGCCTTGGTGGTTGTGTTCTGACTTTTTCCATTGTTCACAATACCTCTGTGCCAGCACAGTACAGATATCATTGTGTGGCAGCTTTTAAAGCCCCCTCCTCCCCCCCAGTTGCTGCTTCCCCCCCCCCCCCCTCCCAGGTGATGCTGCACAGTCCTGGTACTCTGATAGTCTCCAGTTGCCTGTAAAAGGCCCCTCGTGCTTCCCAGTGCTCTTCCACAAATACCTGGAGCTTCTGTCCTTGAGACACCCAGAGACATTTGGGTCCTGCCACCTGAGGCAGTGCTGTCCTTTTTGGCAGCCAATGGGTGAGAGATACAGCGTGGATTCTGCTGCCGACTCTTTTATTTGGATTCATCATCTCTGGACTGAGAGTCCAGCCTAAACTACTTGTCTAGGTGTCCTGTACAACGAGTGGGTAGAGATGGTTATAGATGCTGCAAGCGTTGGGCACTGTCTCTCTTCTCACTGTTGTTTGGGTAGCACTGATGTCCTGGTTGCAGTACTGCAATTGAATTGTAGAATCTTAGAATCATTTAGGTTGGAAAAGACCTTTGAGATCATCAAGTCCAACCCAGGACTGCCAAGTCCACCACTAAACCACATCCCTAAGCACCACATCTACGTGTTTTTTGGATACCTCCAGGGATGGTGACTCCACCACCTCCCTGGGCAGCCTGTTCCAACGCTTGACCACCCTTTCAGTGAAGAAATTTTTCTTAATATCTGAACTAAACCTTCCCTGGAGCAGCTTGTGTCCGTTTCCTCTTGTCCTGTTACTTGTTTCTGGGGAGAAGAGACCGACCCCCACCTGCCCACAGTCTCCTTTCAGGCAGCTGTAGAGAGCGGTAAGGCCCCCCCGAACCTCCTCTTCTCCAGGCTGAGCACCCCCAGTTCCCTGGACACACTCCAGCACCTCAGTGCAGTGAGGGGCCCAACACTGACCCCGGTGTTTGTGGTGGAGCCCCACCGGTGCCCAGCACAGGGGGACTGTCACTGCCCTGGTCCTGCTGGCCACGCTATTCCTGATGCAGAATTGTTCAAAGTTTATAAAGTTGGGGTCTTTTCATCCACCTGACTTGAATGGAAGTAAGCTGTTTTATTGCACTAAAAATCCGAATTTGGCTCAGAGACCATGATCTTATATTTAACCATTCGCCACCATCTAATATAGCTCTGCTGCCAGATTTTGCCTCTTCTTGCTCTAGAGACATGGCTGCAAATATGGGTGACTGTTTAAAACCACCCTCTCTGTGACTAGCACACTACTCGACATTTCATTTCCATTAAACCATGGAAGTCCCATGCGGGCTTACAACAAAGCTGGATGGGAATTCGTATGGGTAGATTGTGCCCCAACCACACCAGAAGCGTGTAATGGTGTTTGTCAGTTAACTGATGCTGTGGCTGTGACAAAATGTCTTCATTAGCAAGCAGTGCTAATGGCAGCACTATGACTAATCGTGCCCACTCCCTTGACTCTAAAAGCTGGAATCTACCTCATCAAGACCACGGTTGGATTTTGTACTGCTACTGTTTCTCAAGACTGACTCCACTTAATACATTTTAAGTGTGGTAAAAGACATTTTCAGTAACTGGTTAAATATTTGGGGTCTTCTGGCCCAATGAGTCACAGACCGCCTGAGAAATACATGCTTTTTCAAAGTTTCCAAGCAACCTGAACAAAATTTCCAAGCATTGAGTGCAGCAGGCCAGGTGCTCATGTGGCCATCACCCGGTGTGACACTGCCTTGTTAGGGCTTTGATGGGCAGCGTGAAAAAGTACAGTTCATCTCCTGGGCCAGGTTCAGATTTTCTTACCTTCATGGTATGAACTTTTGATCAAAGTAAGATGGGAGAGACTGCCCAAGATGACCAGACAGAATGAAATGAGGGAGGGTACAGCTTTCCTCTGATTGCTCAGCTTATCTTCCGTTTATTTTAGCAGCATGTGGAAACACAGAAGCGCTTGCACCATCCTCTGAACTTGTTACGCTATTTCAGAAACTTGATATCGCACCTTCTGCAGAATTTCAAAGGTCATTTCCCTGCCCTGAGAGGTCTGTTGGGTGCAGACCTCTCAGCTAAACAGAGGGACACAACTACTGTTGGGGCACAGTAAAATGCTGGTGACAAAATGACCACAGAACACTACGACCCAAGGAAGTCTCACGCACACGCAAGGACATATGCACGTATATGCACTGAACCTCAGGCTTGCGCTGCAAACAAATGGTATAAAATGCCATGACAAATGGTATAAAATCCATGAGAGACTATGGATAACGAAGACCTTTTCACTGTGGCATGCTTACAGGGTAGAGAGCCCTTGTGGAAACCAGGTATTGCCCTTCCCTGGGTGTTGGGCTCACGTCTTGAGAGCCGTCTGCCGCCCGAGCCCGGCACTGCTCCTTTGGGAAGGCAGGGCTGGTCCTCGGGGCTGCCCAGTTTCCACGGCAGTGTGGTGGGACCAGTGTCCCAGTGTCCTCCAGCCGTGTGGGACCGCATCCTGCCCTCACCGCCACTGGGCTGAGCTGGGGGGAGCAGCTCCAGTGCCAGGGGGTCCCTACCTTCCCTTCAGGTAGGGAATTGGCATCACTTTCTCTAGCACAAAATTCACAGATTAAACTGAAACCAAAAAGCGTTATCTTTAAACAGGGTAGCTGCACTGAATGTTCCCATGGCCTTGCTTAATGCATTATTACAGCATCCTTGTTACGGCGAGGGGAGGTGCTGGGGTGAAGAACGGAACAAGATAAAGCAAATTGCCTCCATGAAGTAGTTACTGAGGTGGATCAGCCAGATTTGTGTTCTCATGCTTGGCCTGTTCATTGCAATAGGTTTTGCCTGTGACATTGTTTGTAGGGTAACTTTGCATCCCAGCTGATTACTCTCTTTCTTCTCCTAATACCTCGTGTTTGTATAAAATGCTCTCTTTTTTCTTTTTTTTTTCTTCTTTTTTTCTTCTTTGGATTAACAGCAAACCACTGTTTCTTTGTTGGGTGATAGAGAAGGTTTTAATTTTCCATGCTGAAAATCACCCAGCAGCTGTTTAAATGAAAAATCTGTTTTGTAAGAAAAACAGAACCAAACAAAAATTACCAGTAGCTAAGAAGTACTCACAGCATCTGTTGTTTAACTCTAGCCATGTTGCAATTAACAACAAACCATAAAAACATATCAGCATTCTCCTCCATTAATATTTTTTCATTATATTACTTTATTATTCTTTCAAGTGGGTTTTGCGAAAGTACAAAATGACACTAATACTTAATAAATGAATAGCCAACTGTATAAGCTTATTATCATCCTCTCTGAGTTCTATCAGAGATGTATATTTTTTCTTAAAGTAAACAAAGAAATTGATACAAAATTATAGCACTTTGAGGAAAAATGTATATGAGCATTGGTTAGACTCACACCTGTTCAGCCACGTAAAGCTTAATTGCTCATGGTTTTGTGTTCAAGAGAGCTTCCTATCTCACTCCTGTAATGCTGTTAAATTTGGGATCTGTGGATTATTATTATTTTCATACTTCTCATTTGCATTTTCATATTTCTCTTGCTAGAGGGATCCAGAGGTGTTGCCCAACACACAGACATATGCTCTTTTGAGTTATTACAGTGCAATATCCTATCAGCCCAAGTTTTAAACCTGTTTTAGCTGAGCGTAAACTGGCCTGAGGGTTGGCTTAAAGGGGGGAGCGAGGCAGTGCCTGGTGCGTGCCCCCAGCCCACCTGCCCCCAGCCCCCCTGCCCTGCTGTGTGAGAGCAGGGCTGCCAGCTCCTGGGTCTGGTGGGTCTCCTAAGTGCCCACACAGCCTCTGGCAGCCATGTAGCTAATTAGCTTAAATACAGCGCCTGAGCTTAGGTGACCTTAGGTGACACAGTGCAGGTGAAGTCTGGGGCTCCCAGGTTTTTTTAACGCTACCTGTCAACATCAGTGTGTGCCAGGTCTGACTGATGGCAATTTTTCTAATTTGTGAAGCAGAATAGGAGGCGCCTCATTCTGTGGCTTCCGCTTGCAAAGAGTCGATTGAAGCATGTGATGTCTATCCACGTGTGCAGAAACATCCTCCCCATATAGTTGATGTATCAAATGGAGACACTTAAACTGGTACTCTGGTTTATGCTGATCATTTGATGCAGTCGGGGTGTGTTTTAATTTCTTTGGGTTTTACTCTTTTTTCTTTTTTTTTTTGTGGTGGGAAGATGATATGTAAAGTATACATGGCTCTGGGTTCCGCAGTATTAAATGTAAGGTCTGTATATAAATGCAGCTAATGAAATTGGGGACCGTGTGGCCTCAAACCATTTAAAATAATGGCCTGAGCAATCTCACTCCATTACACTTGAGTGGAAGCAGTTCACGCTAAAGTGCTGGTTCCCTGAGGAGCCAGGGAGCCCTGATTGAATCTTACTTGCAAAATGGACAGTGAAGATAAGTTTGTTGCAGGGCAGATGACAGCTCTGACTCAACAGAAATCGCAGTGCTCAGGGGGAGGGTTGCCTTGAGCGTTTACATGCATTTTCCTTTCTTTTTCTTTCACTGCTGTCTTCCGAGCTTTGCAGCAAAGGCATCTGCCCAGGGTTCCTGTTCCCCAAAGGCACCGGGGTACAGCACCCGCCTGTGGTGCCAGCAGGGTCGTGCTGGGTGATGCTGGTCTGCCTTGCTCTTGGGTGCAAAGTCTTTGGGTTTTCATCCTTCCAGCTCTATGATTCAGAGCAAATAGCGTCAACATGGGGGGGGGGGGGGGGTGTGGAGGTGGGGTGGTTTTCCAGCATTAAAAGCTCTGTCCTGTCTTCTGGCATACTTTTATCAGAAGCCTAATTTAAATATGCGGGGATTTTGCTGACTACCGTGAAGCATCAATAAGTCCTTCTAGGAATGGCCAGGCCATCGCTTTAAACCAGTGATTCTCCTTTTTATCCTGTTGTAATATGTATCAAAATACAGGAGTTGTTGGGAGGTGATTGACAAATGAGTTTTGACACAGGTTGGTGAGCTGATGTGTGTTTTGCCACAGTTTGTCCAGCTGGAGTGCTGCACATCGCTGGCAGGTGTGTTATTTTCTTGAAGCCATCCCCTCTTGACCGCTTGGCAAGAAACACTGATTTTCCCACCGCCACTGCTCAGTTAGCAGCTGGAGGAGAAGCCTGAAAATGCTCCCGTGCTTGGTTCAAGATTCACTGTGGATTTTAAGCCTGCTTTCTGTTCCTGCCAGAAAGAACCTGACACGTATTTCTGCACTCTGGGGGAGCTGCTGTTCACCACCCGGCAATGTAATACATCCCAGTTCTTGCAGAGGCAAAAATAAAATTGCTCCCAACAAAGACCTGTAATATTTAAATATAAATACATTTGACAGAAGTGTAACTGCATGCATATCAGGGCAGGACAGTACTTGACTATAATCATGAAGACTGACTAGAAGAAACAAGACTTACAATTAAGTAGAATGCCACAGAAATCAGCTTGCAGGCTACCAGCCAGTATCGAGAGGAAACAGGACTTCTGCAAGACAAACAGCAGTTCCCAAATGCTTATCTAGCAAAAACACATTGAACAAAATAAACTTGACTCTTCCCAGTGAACGTTTCATGCTGATGAGAAAATTCAGTGACTTCTTTGGTGATGGAAAATAACAGGGGAGAAAGAAATTTGGGAGGGAGAGAGGAGGAGAGTTGGAGATGCTAATCTGGAAGAAAGACCAAGCACCGTGCAGCAACGAGACTGCAGCTTCTCCATGAATCTCCTTCACCCCTCATCCATCTCAGCGTTGATGTGGGATCGGGTCAAGGACTCGTGTGATGCGGGAAGCAGCCGAATGGAGCCGCAAGGTGTGTCCTGCTGGACCCGTGTCCCCCTGGACACAGTGGATCATCCTGCTCTGTCTCATCACCATTGTTGCTAACTTTCTGTTTTCTGCAGTGGTGTAGGGATAGCCAAGCTCAGCCTTCAGAGGAGCTGTGGCTTTTATCATATAGATCCAAAAAAATCCCTATGCTCATCCAAGCTCATCTGAGAGTGCAGCTTTCCCCAGCCTTCCCATGGTTTTACAGGCATTTAATAATTTTACCGGAAGAAACACTGCAAATCCAAGGAATTCAGATTTAAGCTTAAGTACAGTATAAACCTCACTGAGAAGGTTATTTTGCTGTATGGTTCTATCATACTGAGGAATTAATTTATTAAAAGTGCAAGAGGAGGTAGGTGCTTCTCTCTGCCACATAGTTTAGAAACATATGGGTGAACTTTTTACAGGAGTCTAATGGTACTTATGAATTTCCTGGAATTGGAGGGTGATGGGATTTTGGGGGAATATTCAAGGCCTCCCACTTCTGTGTGTTTTGTTGGAAGTGGCACATGAGCAGTGATCCCACAAACGCAGGTTGCGGAGCCTTGTGTTTCAATACCAAGCTTGAAGCTTTCGGCCTTTGGATTCACGTCACGAGTTTGGGGAGGGAAGAAGAAGGAGGAGGAACACTTGGAAAAACTTTGATATTCTGAATCCAGGTGGTTGTAGTTCATAGGTTTAGTTAGCCTGGCATACCCGCTGGAGTAACCCCAAAAATATTCCCTTAGATGGCGTGTGTTATATGTCAGCGTATGGGCACTGTTAAATTCGTATGTCATTTGAAAAATGTGATGTTTTTAGTGCATAGATTGCAAATTATCTCATGCTTTTATAATCAGCTTCGCCAGGGTAAGATGCAGCTAAATCCAGTACAATATTTGTCCCAGCGTTAGACAGTTGTTGGTTCATTTAATCACAGCTGCAATGAAGAGCTCATTTCTCTCCTCGGTTTGTTTCAGTTTAGTTTCTTTTGCCTTTGAAGATGTGATGGCTGCTGGTTTGGGGGATCACTTAGTATTCCCGTCTTGTGAGAGGCATGGAGAAATACTGGGTAATGCAAATACTCTTGAAGCTGTGATTCACCCTCTCAGATCATATTAGGATTTGGATTTCAGTCGCGTTAAGGACAAGAATTATGCATAAAATACATTTCTCAACTGTTTGTAAGTTTGGTATGGCTTGGATCTGAGCTTTTGGTTCATACCTACTTGAACTGCAGGCTAATAACTCGTAAAAGGATGGAAATATAATCCAGTAGCCATATACACTGCTACCGTTAGTTTGAACATTTGTAATATTTAGCACACCGTGACACTGAATGCACTTTGGCATTGTGAGGACTGAAAATTTTAGTGTTTCTGTGTTTGAGGGCGACTCCTCTAGGCTGGGCAGGTAATCTTGAGTAAGGGGGAGCAGGAGACGGGGGGGAACCCCCCGCTCCATCACTGTCTTTCAGCTGGACTTGCCTTCGAGGCTGGCCCATCGTGTTTTGTGGTTTCACGCTGCTTGGTTTCTGATCTTCCCTCTGTCCTTCCACCGCAAGCATCTACTTTATTTTAATCTTCTCGACAGGACCCTCTTATCTGTTCTTAGCAAGCTCCATTTAACCTGGTCTGCCTTGAGCAGGTTTGTATTTCTGCCTTCTGATTCCTTCCCAGGGCACGCTGTGAGCAGGCCCCTCTCTCCCATCCAAATGTAGTATTTTGAAAATTTTAGACTCTTTGCATTTAGGGCTTCTGTTCTCCTGGAAGTGTGAAACCCGGAGCTGACCGTAAGTGGGAAGCTTTGTTGTTTCTCAATCCTCCACTCTTCATTCAAATCCAGTCCTGGCCTCCATCAGCCCAAGACTTCCTCCTTTGCATTTCTTCTAGGAAAAAAAATTTTTTTAAAAAAATCACCGCTTATCATATTTATTTATTTATTTGTAAGTCAGAAGCACGGGAAGAGGAACTGAATGACATCTTGTTGTTAAAAGTTTCTTAGTAAGAAATTTCCGTGCATCATAAAGCATCTCCCCCAGGGGGTAAGAGCTGTCCCTCGACTGACAGTGTAGTCTTGGAGGGATTAGGCTCCTTGCGATATCCAGCAGAGAACAGGGTGTATCCTGCTAAACCTGAGTGTGGTCTCTCTGAGATCACAACGCGCACAAAGGGTGGGTGACGGCAGGTGGCTCCTGCAGGAGAAGGTGTTCTCCAGCGTGCCGAGGTGGCTGGGGACCCCGGGCAGCAGCACCCCTGGGAGCGGAGCAGGCTCGCCCTGCCGATTGCCTCATCAGTTTAGATGGTTTGTTTCAAAAATCATTCAAGGACTGGAATATTCCTACTTAGCTGGAAGAGAAGAGCCTTTTACCCGCTTCAGGCGTTTTCTTTTTGAAAGCTGCTTTTGCCAAAGCATGGCTTGGCCCTTACATTGGTGAGCCTTGTCTATTTTTTTGCTTTATAGCCTCCTGCCCGCGCTGGCCGGCGTTTGCAGGGGAGCGAGGGGCAGAGAGCTGCCGCTCGCTGCCTGCTGCCGAGGTTGCCCCTCTCCTTTTGAAGACCAGGCTGGCCACCGGTTCCATGCGAGTGGTAGAAAATGATTTGATCAAGTGAATTATTGCAGGGCTGGTGGTAGCCAGCAGCCTCTGCCTGAAGCCTGTCTTTCGGAGCAGGGAAGATTTATGGATAGCTCTGGCCAGTGCTGGGACACGCCGGTGAGCGGTGGTCCAGCTGACTTCGCCGCACGTGCGGGTGCCTGACTTTAAGATCTTTTTTGGCAACTGAAACGTATTCCTGGGGAAGCCTGAAGTGGTCAAAATGTTGTTGTGCGGTTGTTTTTTTGGTTTGGTTTTTTTTTTAAGCTTCCTAAAGCACCATATACTGCAAAGGATATATGAAATTACAGCATTCACGCTGTCTTATTATTTTTTCAATACATGGTAGAAGTACTACATACTGGTATGTATACTAGTAGTATATGTACTAGTTCAGTATCCTCTTCTCCCTCGTGGCTGAATCCTTCACAGCAAGGAATTGCACTTTGTTTTCTAATTCTCCTCATTTGACATATGCCTTTGAATGATAATTTCCACCCTTTCTTGGTAAATACAGATTTTTCTTTTCAGAAAGCATTTCGATGCTATTTTAACATAAAATAGAATTTCTATCTTTATGTAATTAAATTATGCGAAGTCAGAAGGAAATTGGATAGGAATAATGAACCTGGCATGTTATTTCCTCTTTTCTTCTGTTGAGGTACTTAAAAAACAAAACAAATCCACACACAAAATACCTCTGGAAAGGAAGCTGTTGTCTGATGCAGCAAGGGATAAAGACTTTAAACTCTAATAAATGAAGGAGACTTATTTTTTTCCCCGCTGTCAATGCCAAGAGGTCACTCTGAGACCCTGGCACTGGAGGTGCCTTGTGTGGTATTGTTTTTGAAGTTGCAGTAGGATTCCTCACTTTTTAATAAGCAGAAAATTGCACGAGAACTTTGACAAATGAGCATCACTATCCAGTGACCTACCTAGGGGTGAAAAGGGAGGAAAACCCCATGAGAGCAGGATGATTAATTGGCTAAAACATCAGATCATGAAAAAAACAATGTGGAGTCCTGTTTAAAGCACGTCTCAACTGGTAGCATCCACACTTTTTTTTTTTTTTTAATTGTGTTTAATATTGCTGTAATGCATCAAAGGTATGTAATGGTCTGCTCTTCAGTTCTAGATGTATCCTAGTAGCTATTTTTCTTTGTTAACATAAATATTAGCTATGAAGAAGCAAGTGTGGTTTAAATTTCTCTTCATTCCAGACAAAGTATATAATTAGCTTAAGTTTATCCTTTCCTAAGGGAGAAATACTGCAGTTGGTCTTTTGTTTCCCTTCCTCATTACCCGGCATTTGGCCAGAACAGCGTGTTGCAGCCCAGCAGCAGTGGGGTGTTTTGCACGTGTGATGGTCTGGATATACAGAGCTGGCTAGAAATGATACCAAACTTTTGCCTGGATGTGACTAGAATAATAGGCAGGTGCACTACTGTTAAACGTCCATTTTCATATTATGAATGTGAGCTTTCTATTTCTCCACTTGACACCCCCCCAAAACAAATCCCCAAAAACACCAACACCAAATCAACCAACAAAACATCCCCCCCCCAAAAAAAAAGACCTCAAAACCCAAAATACCAACCCCCCCACCAATCAACAACAACAACAAATCTTTATTTTTTAAGACAGCGAGCTAGCTAAGGTGTGCTGGGTCAGTTACACAGGCATGCTCCTTCCCATGCAGCACAGTGACTGACTCTCTGTCCTAACTTTGGGCGACTTAAGACACCTGCTTGTTTTGAATTTCATTGCATCTTTTTTCTTCTTACCTAGCCCTTTACTTGTTATTGTACCCTGAAAAATGGGGATTGAGACAGTTTCACCTGTGTAAAGTGTAAATTACATCACGATTGGTCTCTGAGTTAACATCGGATCTTGTTAGGCATGTGATTTGAACATGTTTTATGCACATGAAAACATGCAAAAAATATCTTGAACTTGTAGAAGATGAGCTTGCTGCATTTCAAATAATAGTGGGTACTTATTGTATCGTATCTGTTCCCAATTTTCTTCAAAGAACAGTTTCTCATTGCTGGTTTTTGTTGTTTTGGTGACATAATGGCATAGTTGGGAGCTGTAATTTGCAGCTTTTTCTTTCAGAACAAACCATCCAAAGATGTTTTGGATGCAGCTTTGGCAGCGCGTCGATGATGCTGGTATCCCTTGCGATGTTGACGGGAGGCTGAGTAGGAGCCTGGGACAGGGAGGGAGAGGAGAGGGAGGGCGGCTCAGAAGCATGCGGAGCACTTTGCAGCCTACGCTTATTCTCCCAGGGGATACAAAGCTCTGCGTGTTGCTCTGCTTCACCGAAAAATAAGGTACACTCTAAAATGCGAAGATTAGTTTAAAAGTGCTTTGATGAATTAGAAAATTGATTTTAAAATAGGGGGATTTTTTTGGGGGGAAAAAGACGGTGTTTGTGTTCAGTTCCTCATCAAAAGCATGAAATAGAACAAGCAGCAGCACATCTCCAGGTCTGTAATAGCTGTTTTCCTTTTCAGTCCTCTTCAGAACCAAATCAACAAAACACTAGTTTACTTTTCCTGCAGCTTTAGCCCAAGTTGGCTATGCCTTTCAGTAGACTGAAAAGAAAGTGAAACATACTCCTGGGACTTCATTCAACCGTTTCTTTATGTGTTTTTTATAGTTTAAAGTAGATTCCGCACCCCCCCCCCCCCCGTTTGATCCAAGGACGGGCTTTTCCAGGGTATTCTGATACTCACTTTTTTTTTTTTTTTTTTCCCCCTCCTTAATATCCCGAAGTATATAGTACTAGGGAAGTGCTTTATCGCAGAGGTATGTGGGTCTACTCTCCCAAACGCGGCAGCGTCCACATGAAGCGGTGTGTGGGTGTGGAAGAACACCTCTGTTCTCTTCCTTCACTCAAACTGAGCTTTCTAGCCAAAATGCTTCTGTCTGCAGCATCCCTGCCTGCCTTGACAATTAGCAGCACATAATCCTGCAAGCGTATAGCCACTTGTGGTCCACCGGCCCCGAACAACTGTGGGTTTTCTCCTCCCCCTTTATTGCCACATATCCCTATATCAAATCACTTATTTTAATGCTTAAATAGATGTATTTAATAATTAAATAAATTAGGAAAACCCGTTTTCCTTCTTTGAGCATCCTGAGGTGTACAGGTGGGCTCTGAGTAACACTGGGTAAAGCCACGTGTGTGCAAATCAAACACTTGGCTGTGTACATTAAAAACATTATCTGATTCTGTAAACACAGGACATTGATGTCTGGTGTTGTAACTGAAATGAGCTAAGGCAAAGTGAAACTCTAGTTTCCACAGAGAGTTGAGAGGCATCTACTTCTGCAGCTTTATGCAGTTTGGAACATGTCTTTATTTTTTTAGCTGCTTTCAGCCCTGAGGGTGAGTGACTGGCAGCCAAATTAACGTGATGGTCTCTAAAGACTCTGAATGGATTTCGGATCATCTTTTGAATGATCTGTGCAGTAGTATTTATCTGGAGGATGCTAGTCATGACGGTTTTGATAAGAAAAAAAACACACTTTCAGTAGAAGAATTTTTCAAAAATATGTATTCTGGATTTAAATAGTATTTTTTGATAACAGTAGCTACTATCTGAGAAAACTGTCAAATAACACAGGAGTTCTTTTATGGGGGAATAGGAGTCAAGGGAAACATGCTGCTTGTAGCATCATACCTTATAGTATGT
The DNA here is from genome assembly GCF_017639655.2 of Falco naumanni. NCBI lineage: Eukaryota > Metazoa > Chordata > Aves > Falconiformes > Falconidae > Falco > Falco naumanni. The sequence continues at coordinate 8,527,321 of NC_054061.1, forward strand.
AGAATGGGCATACAAAGGGAATTAACTTGCATCTGCAGTGGCAAAGGTCATCTGTTCCCTGCACACTGATCCTGAGCAGGGCAGGGAGCAAAGGTGGTTCTTGCAAACTCTTGCTCTGGGCTTGTCTTTGAATAGCTGATGTGTTGACTGAAGATCTGCTGGTTAATTCTGTTTTACAAGTTGGTTATCAGTATGAGGCCAACAGCAACCCGGACTAGTCTGCAGACAGATGTGCCAGTTGTGTATGGGCTGGTCTGAATCTGCCATTTACAGAAGTTCACTGCAATTAAAGTCCTGAATATTAATGAGATGTAGGTAGATAATATTGTCTGATATTTTAGATAGCACTTAGAATGCTGAAAAGCTGCAGGAAGAATTGAGGGAAAGGACAGGTTACTCTTGTTGAGGACAGAGTGGCTGGTGAGGGGATGCGGCTGCATCCCAGTGAGGTGGGTACCAGTCCTCATTTGTTCCCCTGGCCCTGCCCGGCATTGGTGTGTGACTTGGGTCAGATGCCTGGGGAAGCCTGGCACATAAAAGCTGCCTGCAAAAATGATGTAACTGATTCTTTGCCTCCCAGCGATTTGTGAGAATAAATCTGCTAAAGATGATGAGGTGCTTACGGATACTACAGCAACAGAGACAAATAAGGCTCCTTGGACAGCGAGGTGGCAACATGCAGGAGCAGGGGGTGGAGGGTGATGTCTTTTTTTAGGTAGCTGGAATTTGCAGGTAGGCAGTTTCTACCCATGCAACAAGGTCAAAACTGCAGCCCCTCTCGCCGGCCTAAATTGTTCCTGCGTACGGCAAGTGAAGCAGAAGGAAACAGCTTCTTCAGCTCTACTGTCTTTCTCTCTCTCAGGGTAAAATGAAGCTGGCTGCCTCGTGCAGCTGCTCCTTCCTCCACCAGCCACCTCGGCAGTGCAGGGGAGCCAATCTTTCTCCGTGAGAAATCTGAGTGTTAATAATTTCTGGCAAGTGTTGTGCTGAAGCAGACAATTTTGTAACGCCAGCCAGGCGTGTTGAGGAGTTACCCTGGACAGTGTAAGGAAAACACTTCATTCATGTTTGAATTCCTCACCTCTTTGCAGCCTCCCGGGGCACCAGTGTGAGCCAGGGCAGATCCATTTCACGTGGATGCTTTCCCCTGGAAATGTCTCCAGCAATGGTCTGGTGTGTGGTGGCATCTGCTTCTTTCTGTGACAGTATGCCCTGGGTTGTGATTTTTTTTTTATCCCCCCCCCCCCCCCCCCCCTCCTTTTTTTTAAAGTGAATGAAAGCTGGTAAAGATAACCAGCTTTAATCATGCCTCGTGATGGGGTATCTGGTCCCCTAATGTCATTAGCTGGATACGAAGTGTAGGCTAGGTGCATTGAACATGTTTGTTTGCTAAATGTTAAGTCTAGTTAGTTATTTTCTATTAGTTCTGATGGAAATGAGACCTACCCCCTCCCTCCTGCCCACGGTATTTCGAACTATTGTTTTTCTTCGCTACGTTTTTAGGCTCTTTTGCAAATGAATGCTAGAAATTGGATTGACTGGGGAAAAAAAAACACCCTACAAGTTATGATAAGGGAAAAGTGTTGACTGTAGTTTCAGTACTGTTTTATTTAAAAGTCATCGGGGAAAGGAAAAGCAGGGTGGGCTAAAAATGCCAGCATTTCCTTGTGATATTTTTCAGTTTAGAAAAAAATGGGGGGTTTATAACTACGTCTCACTTGAAATCACTGGTGCTAGTCTGAACCCCCAGGGGGGTTTCTCAAGTATGGTTGCCCAGGCCACATAAGGATCTTTCTTGCTTGGCAGACATGAGGTGGGTAAATTAGTATCTGTGCCATGAAAATATAATTAACTATATTGGTTAAATCTAGGAAGACCTTTTCCTGTTCTTTAGGGATGACATCTTAGAGATCTACCCTATTGATTTACCTCTTAAGTCTAAGCTGCTCTGGGGTAAGCATGTATGTGTGGGCTCTGGGATAGCAAGCTGCTGTATCCCAGTTAATCCACAGTACCTGCCCATGGGTAAATATAAGGTAATTCAAGGCTGCTTAACTTAGTGTTATGAAAATATTTGTAATCATAAAAACATTTTTAATATCAGTATAGTTCTTCTAGAGCAACTAGCTTCAAGGGTTTGCGGAACTCTTTTTAGATCTTCGTTGCGTTGCATAAATAGGCTATAAACACCCAATCAAGTATCTTTTAGTCTTTATGTTCCCAATGCAGGGATATTTTTGTAATAGATATTCTTGAAAATTGTTGAAAGTAGTAGAATAGTCCTATTTTTAAAACATAACTTACTCCATGCAAGAAGAGATCAACATAGTGCTATTCAATGCTATGTAAATATTTGTGTTGAAATAGAATGGTCCTTTTAAACAAATAACTCTGAGAGTAGGTTTTATTTGAGCAAAGATTGTGCATGTAATAGTTTTCACCTACCAGTTTAGCGATGCATCCAGATTGTAATTTTATTTGCACGGCACTGTATCGTACAAGGCGGCAGTGGCAGAGGAAGCAGTCAGCATTTCTCACTACATGAAAACAACAATTTAAACACTCAAAGGTATTTTGCTAGTGATGCTTTCCCTGTCTTTCTCTTCCTAATGGATCTGTGATTGATGTTATTGTCCAGTTTGCAGAAGGACAACTGTGTGGCAATTCACGCTTCGCTAAGAGATTTCTAATAAAGTTAGAAAAAGCTGTAAAGCGAGATTAAATTTCAGTAAGAAAATGAATATTATTACACAGCTAAATTAATTTATTATTTTTTTTTAATAATGAGATGTCTAGATGCAGTGTACTCTCAAATGGATGCCCTTCAGAAATCTGGAATGAAATAGTATTTGTGTTTAATACGATACTTAATTTTTATTTCCCTCTTTTTATTTAGAATAAAAGTGAAAGTGTCACATTGCTGTAGTATTTGCAGATTACTGCATTATTCTTATGAGGTGGTAGGGTGTTTCATATTTCCCCTGGCAGGTCTGAATGACCATTGTTTAATGACTTGAATTAAAAGTAGTTTTTCCTTAAAGGCTGTAGAAGTAAATCTGTGCCAGAGGCACGTTTCGAGAGCGGTGTCCAGCTTTCTGCACAGAGTTTCCCCATGCCCAAGCAGGGCAATACAGTGATTGATGTCTGTGTTTAGTTGTCCGGCTTTTAAAATTCTTCTCCTCCCTATAATTTCCATTTGTTCTCACCTGATGTCATAGAAGGTGGTAGTGAAACAGCTGTCCTAGGATCTGATAGGAAATATTTTGTCAGCATATGGTGGTAGTCTTAACTGGAGTGTGCTTTGAATACCAATAGCTTTTCCTGCTGCTGCTGCGGAATACGGGTGGTGGGGATGACTGCCAGGCAAACACTGAGCGCTGCTTGAGAGAGGCACGGTGGAGCATATCCCAAATGCAAAACCCCGTCACTGGGATGCTTCTCCTACTCAAAACCAAGCTGACTGGGTTTTTTTGGTTTGTGATCGTTTTGTTTTGTTTTTCGATTGTCATTAAAGAACACCTGCTAATACTGAAAACCAGATCTGTATCATAAGCTTTGAAACAATTCATACCCTGAAAATAAAGTGTGAGCCGAAGCTGGTTGGTAGATCAAAGCCCAGGAGTGTCTGGGCACGTGAGCTGCTGGCTGGTGTGTGGCCGCAAAGCCGCCCGGCAGAGCCGGCAGGACACGCTCGTAGACGCGCAGCCCTTGTTGTCTGATTGCAAATGAAGTGGGTTATTGTTTAGTTAGCGAGTCCCAGGACACTGCTGCGGTATTTCTTCTCGAATCCTGGTGCCCGGCATAATAATGCATCTGTTTGAGTTATGGAAACAGTTTACAAGAATATCCAAACAAATCAACTCCTTGGAAAACATTTAAAGAGGAAAACGAAGGAGAGTGTCTGAATTGAGACGTGACTGTTCGTAAGGAAGGGACAAAGGGCCATTGAGGAGCTGAAGGATGGGACACGTGAAGATTTCAACAGAGCACTAAATTAATTCTATTTTTTATTATTATTTTGCTCTTATTAAAAGACCCTACTTTTTGACCAGATATGAGCTGGTTTTTAGCTAACTGGACCCAGCAGTCATTTTGCACGCTCAGCGATTCACCTGTCTCTGAGAGGCAGAAGCACGTACGTGTGGTTGGTTCTTTTCATGCAGCTTGAACGAAGCAGACAGCTCCAGTGCTGCTCTTCAGGGCTTTGACATGAGAGTTCCTTAATTTCCTTACGAGATTTAAATCCTGCCTTCAGATACACGTGCGTGGCTTCTGGCTGAAGTTCCTGCTGTTGCAGTCCCTAGGTAGTAACAATCCACATGGATTCGTTACCTTCACTGGAGTGACATAATCAACTTGAGCTGAGATCCAGCCCTTAAGGGATTCTTAGAATTTTAAGCTAATTTGAGTGTAACTTTCAAGCCGATGACAGATGAAATTAAATTCCTGCTTTAGGAAGCGCAGAGCGGCTATTTTTGTTCGTCTTATTCCCATATTCTTGTAGCCCAGTTGTGCATGAGTAAGCATATCAGAATGAATCCCACAATGCTGATCGTTTCTGGAAAGGGATGCTGCATGTCAGCTAAGAGAAAATACTGAATTATTAAGTAGTTTTCTAAATAGACGGCATTTCAGAATAAAATTGAGTTGAGTGGCAGGTGCAATTGTTACACTGAGGCTAAGACCTGAGATTTGCAGATGGAATAGAAACTATTTTTATGTGGAACAACAGCATGAGTCTATGAAACACTTCTGTTCGATAAAACCCTCACTGAAGTCACCAGAACTGCTTTTCCTTTCTATGGGAATGCTTTGTTATCTTGAACCGACGTTTTCACCAGAAGGAACCTAAATTTTATTTCAAGCATGATGTTCAGAAAAGCTTTCTGATCTGTAAAGGCAAACCCATGAAAGACTCATATATTTTAGTGTATTATTTTAAAGATGGGGATAAATAATCTTCTATAAAAGGCATGTGTAACAGGCAACGGATGATATTGGGGATGGAGGGTTTTGACCTGTCTGTGTAATAAGATCTCTGTCTCTAATCAACTAAATCAAGCTTGTAACTGGCCATTAAGACTCGATGCCTTTTAGTGCCTACTGGAATTGCCATTTTGTTGGTCATATATTCTGTGATGCCTCGGGACCGTTGCTAGTTTGCTCACATTAACGCACAATTTCCATTCTGCCTGTCCTTTAACCTTATTTAGAAACATCAAATTTTTGAACAGGAGCGCCTGGCAAGATGGTATGTGGTGTTTGGAACTGCTCCTGGTTCTACTGGAAATCTCGGGTGCCTGGCAAAGCGCTGTTGTAAAAACAGCCAAGGGATTAACTAGAATTAATTTACTTGCAAGGTTTGAGATGAAGAAGACGTTTTTCTCTAGATCAGGGGCAAGAACTGTTTTCAGTTTTTTTGCCGTTTAGGTGGTTTTTTTGGTCTTTTCTGCATAGGACCTGCTGCCCTTCTGGGATCATCTGGGCATTTTCATCCAGCTTCTTCCTTCCTTCCTTCTGCGGCTGTCTGTTTTCTTCATGGGGCCTTTTCTGGTTCAGACATGGGTCCTTGGTACTAGTTGGCAATTTGCAGTTGGGAGCACAGTGTAGTTGGGAAACGGCGGAGATGTAGTGGCTGTTGTGGGACGGTGGGACTGAGCATCTCTGCTCTGCAGGGGCAGGGGGCTGCCGGGGCCACACTCCCTCCGCCTGCTGCAGGTTTTTATTCCTGCAGATACCCCTGTACATGGAAGTCGCAGCTGACAGCTACATTATTTTAAAATATCATAACTCTCTCCTATCTCCTTGCCGTGAAATGTTGCTGTTCAGGGTACTTTATGTGCTGGGGTAATTATATCAAAGTGTATATATTTGATGGTAGGAATAGTATCCGTAAATTTTCATTTGTTTGGTGACAGAATGTTGGAAAGGCTTGACAGTGCCGTGGTAATAATCATATACATTTAATAAAAGCAGTTGTATGGTAAGTGTCAACTGAATATTGAAATCATATTATTAAATATGGATCTGCGCATGGCTGCTCACTCTGCTTTTGATCAATTCATATAAAAATGATACATCACTTAATTGTATTCGATTTAAGTTAACACTTAATCTTCACTCAATTACAACTGCAATTTTGGCAACCTATTGTTTAGTAACTGCTGGAGACTCTTCAAAGCAGTCAAACCAAACGCTCGCGATTTATTTAATTAATTATTTTTTATTGCTTTTGGAGAGGCTATGTCTAGAGGTGTTACCTTATAAGGTGAAAGCTGGTGAAATATTTAAAGTGTGGCTGTAGCTAAAATACTGCCATGACCCCCTGATTTGGCTTTGAAAGCACTGTGCTGTGTTACACATACGGGAGTATCTTTAGGTTCACTCTTTGAAACTTTCTGTTCGTGGAGGTTGTATGGCAAAGACACCCGCTCGTACTGCTGAGAGAGCAAGTGCAGAGCCGGCGAGGTGAGGAAGGCTTGATTAATCCCACCTCTGGTCCTTCAGCCTAATTGGTTTGGCTGCTGGAAAACCACTGGCTTTTTCTCAATTGAATGTTCCTTTTCCTGAAGGGCTGCAGAAAGCACTGGAAGTGCAGGCAGCCTTTTTGTGAGAAACCGAGGTTGAAACTAGGGAAGGAATTTAGTGAACATTGAAGAAACAGTAATTTAAATTACGGAGAAAAGGCAATAAATCACTGTGCTTTGTACTCATTCTGAACTTCATCTCATTTAGAGACTTTTCTGTGTTGACAGAATTAAAATATTAATTTGGTTTTCAATGAATCTCTTTCAGCTGCACTTTATATTTCTGCCTGAGGTTTTTATAGATTTTGTCACTTTAAAAATGTATTACTAAGGGCAGGGTTTTAATTATCTGATTTCCTTTTCCATTTAAACTTCCGGACTGAATTTCATCTAAGGATCTTATCTGCCGTGTACTTGATTATGGGATGTAGATCAGTCATACGGAAAATATCTGTTTCATCTGTCACGTACCTTGAAGAATGAAATTCAGAAATTAGTATCTGTGGCTACGCACTTTGAGTTGTCCCATTCGGATGCAGTACAGCTCAGGGAAGCAAATCTGCCCTGGATGCACTCTGCAAGGTAGTAGTGGAGCTGGGCTGGGAAAGGAGCACAACTTGAGGCAAAATTAACTCCATTAAAGTTAAAAAAAGAAAAAAAAAAAAAAAAATTAAATAGGGTAAGGTATTTCCAGTTCTTAAATCTCCAAAAATAAAAGCATGCACTAAAGTCATACTGTGTTGTGATAATATATGGATGGTCTTGGGAAAGGAAGCAGGATTATCCTTCTCGAAGACCTTGCCCAAGGAGTCCCTCAGGCTGCGTATATATTTCCCTGTAAACTGTGCAGGCGCTGCATTTCCAGCAGGGTCAAAAAGGTAACAAACCTACCTCTTTGGTATGGTTTTGCTGTGCAGAGCATCCACTAGCCTTTGGTCTGGTACAGCCACAGGTAGTCCCTTGCTCTGTAGATACCGGACATCTCTGCAGCTGGTGCCGCTTCTTATAGTCTTGTGAATAATTAAATTATTCCTGAAACATTTACTGTGGTGTGCGTCACTAAAGAAGTTCATCTCTGTGGCGGACAAATGCAATGTCCCCACAAAGGAAATGCACCTGTAGCATGGTACAGAAACGACTGCAAAGTGATGGCTGATTGTCTTCAGGTTCTAGGCTTGTGTATGCTATTGTGATGACCTGCAAGGCTCTTTGTTCCAGCATATACAGAAGATAAAATATTGCCGGTTGTGTGTGGCACTGGTGATCTTGCAACTGCTGCATCTGATGTTGGGGCAGGCACAGTCTGTGGAAATGGGAAATGAGGGGCAGGAGATGACACTTAGGGCAGTGAAACCATTTTTAGCTTAGTAAGATAAGCTGGCTGTGAAGATTTCAGTCACTGCCAGGTTGCTCTGCTGTGGAGGATCGTGTGTGGCCTGGCTATGTGCACAACCAGGGTCTGAAATACAAATTTGGCATCTGTGTCCCTGACACTAATTCCACACGTAATGAAAGCTGCTTAATTAGGCCTGTTCCGCAGAAGCACTTACTCTCCACTTGTGTGATGGTTTTCCTGTAAGTAAAACCATAGTACAATAATTGTGATGCATGATGGGCATGTTTAGATAACCCTCCTATTATTTTAGGAAGTGCACTACTTCAAAGAAAACTTACCCCAAGGTGTCCCTTAAACTTTTCTTTTGTATTACCCTCTAGATTACTCTCCTATCTTCTTCCTTTGATATGTTAATTCAGTCATTTTCCCTATCAGGGTTTATTGCTCCTGCTTTTTTCTTTTTTTTTTTTTTTTATGTAATTTAATTTTGTGGAGAGTTAATGCTTATCAGTCTTGTTTTACTATTTGAGAACTTGTGACCATTTTTCTTCTTTGAAATGAAAGTCTGCATACTTTCCTGACAGACTTCTTTTGTGTTTACTAGTACTTTATGTTAGCACTTTTTAACAGTTCTTCCTCATTGTTGTTTATTCTAAAAGCAGCAGCACTGATTTTACTCGGGTTTAGTTTGAGCTGATTGGGTCTTTAATACTTGAGCATAAATAAGAAACATGCATCAAAGCTCTGGAAGGTTTTGGCAGACCCTCTTCTGGGCACATACTTGTTAACTTGAAACTTTAACCGAGATCAGTGAAATTTACCCCCCAGTTTGTGGAAACTACTCCTGTGGGAAACAAAAACTTGTTGGCATTGAAGCACAGTCACAGCTTAAGTGCCTGGCATTAGGTGCTTCTGTCTCTTGGCAAAAGCATCACTGTCAAATACCACCAAAACTTGTACAGCACATGAGATCTGACTCGTTTTTCATCAGCTGTACAGCAAATTAATTTACAACGCAGTATTTAAGCCCCTTTAGCAATAGGTTTAAATATCTATCTACTGTTGTCTCCAAAATCAGGTGTCCAGCTACCCTGCACACAGCCTGAATGATGCTGATTCTTCAGGAGTGGGGTTGCCTCATACTGAATTGTAAAAATCTAGTTCTTTATCTGTTTCTTACTCAGCATAAAGCTGATAAAACAGGTTTTATTGTTTGGGCTTCAAATTCAGCAAAAGTCATACGGTTTAGCAGGAGCTTAATTATGTTTACTGTAGAGTTCAGCCAGCTCTTCCAGGTTGTGGGGTTTTTTTTTGGTTTGTTTTTTTTTTTTTCCCCCTCACAGTACTGCAGAAACATGCTGGCAGTCCAGCTGAAAATATCACTGCTCGATTCCTTCCCAGCAGACGGTGGTGCCCTTATAATTCCGATGGTGTTGATGCACTAATATAGCAGCGCTTCTGTGACCAAAAAAGAGGGGAGGAGGGACAGCCTGTATTTAGAAGTTCGTTGACATGTGGCCCTTCATGTCACTGCGATGAGCTCAGTGAGATGCTGCTGTTGGGAGACTCAGAGGGTTTGTGTAGTCACGCCGGTGGCTGAAGTGTAGCGTAAAGGTAGCAGGCTTTAAATCACCTTCAGCAGGTACGAGCACCGGTCTGTCCGTCGGCATGGAGTCACCTCCCTGGGTTCTCTGCAGGCTTGCTTTCAGGGTATCGGTGGGCTTTGTCTTCCTCTCTATAATACTGATGTATTTAACACTATTTTCCAGCTTGTTAAAAGTGTACTGCGTCTTTGCCTCTGGGCACTTGAATAGCAATTAACAATATCAGTATGTAACGAGGTACTCCTATATAGGTTGAAAGAGAAAGTCCTTCTTTTACTCTTAGGTGTCTAGCGAACATCAAATGAAATTCAAACCTCTTGGGTTACTGTTGTGTTGTTTGTTTTTTTTTTCCCATCCTTGTGCTTTGTGTTGGTGTGAGTGAATCTTGGTGTCTGGGGATTATCGCTGATGCTGATGGGATTGGGTGTCCGTGGTCCGTCAGCACTGAAATTCTCCACCAAGTATCTCTTTGTATGGCTGGCTCCCCGTTAGAAGCCAAGGTTGGACATGCCCTGAACTTTGGGAGTATCTCGACCTTGCTGAAGAACATCTTTTTGGGCTGGAGCTAGATCCAAGAGCCAGCTATACTCAAAGGCACGAGAAGTTTGCATCTGGAGATGGATTTCAAGTCTTATCTCTGCTTGATTTTCCCCGACTCCTCCGTGAGCTACCCTGGACTACTGTGTGGTTGCTCTGACAGGCAAGACAGAGATTTTGTAATTAGGAGCCTTCCATCATATGGTGTCCCTGCTGCGTTTCATCGCCAGCTGTCTTCCCGGGGCTGAGGAAGCTTTGCTTTTACCATGCTTCACACAGCGTTAAACTGTGGTAGAAAAGGCTAAATATTGTAGGCCAGATGCTGCTTTCCCTTTGCCTTTTATCAGCCTAGAGAGTAATTTCACTCCTGGGATGGCACTTTGCTCATGTTAACTGGTGCGTGACTGCAAGAGGCTCCTGTTCCTCCCATTCCTCCTCAGTCCTCCCGGTCCTCTGGCACAGGGAGGGCAGTTTGCAGGGGATTATTTCCATAGCAGGCTGGTTGTGTGGGTCCACCTCTCTTTTTCCATTTTGGCGTATTTTGGTGGGTTTCATGCCAGCTACAGCACGCAGGCAGGCAGAACATGTAGTGGTTTTCTTCTTATTTTTCTTTTTTCTTTGCTTTTTTAAGGAGTCCTTAACATGGGAATGACAGTGAGATCTTTTATCACCAACCTGTACTTTGGCTGGAGCTAATCTCTCTAGATATTGATCTAATAAAACTGAAGTTTTCTGCAGTATCCACAACACCAAGAGGCATTCTTTGAAGATGAACTCCTCCCATCCACTTTCCTTCTCCATTTCTATTTGGAGATCCTCCTTACCCTGCTTTTATCCTGCGAGGGAGGAATTTTCTGAGCCTGAAATGAAGAAGCAGCCCCTGAGGGGACTTTAATACAGAGAGGTTACAGCTCAGACAATAATTTGGGTCAATTTAAATGGCATGTGGGTGTGTGTTTAAATAAATAGCTTTAACCTTTAGCTTACTGATGGAACTGAAAATAGATACAGGGTTGGGCGCATTGGAAGAAATGTGTACCATGGCTGCCAGCATTACTTTGAATAAATAGATCACTCTTCAGGGTTGTCAAGCCTGCACCTTTGCCAGTAAGAGGAAATAAGATTTTTCTTTTCTAAGCCAGCAGCCAAATCTAAAAGAAGTTCTTACCTTTTTTTGATGGCATTGCATTCACAAGCCTGTATGTTGCAATTTGCTTCTGTCAGCTGAGTTTTTCATAATATTCGTAGACCTTTGTGGCTTTGTAATTGCCCAGTTACACCTGTACATAGACTTTCCCTAACCAGTTATATCCTAAAGGCAAGAATTAGAGTAGGTATTGATCATTACTAAATGTTATTACCTTGTTTCAGCCAGGAACTCTGTGAACTGGGGTTTTTTTTTCCCTATTATTTGTGGCTCAAGAACTAGAGGAGAGCTCATGTCATTATTTGCTTAGTTTAAGGCCAGAAAAGCAGTGAACATGCTCTAGTCTGAGCTCTACCGGTGCTCTTGCCCGGAGAGTCGGTGTGGAACAGGTATGAGCTCCTGCAGCGTGCATCTACAGGGGGAGAGTGGAATTGCTGGCTGAACCCTCTTGCTAATATCCAAACCGTGTATCTGGAGAAGGAATATGAGCTTCACTATTCTGAGCCCCTAACAATATGAAAATCTCATCCAGAGTATTGTAATGAGAAGAAACTATGTGGCAGCTACTCAAAATCGTCCACAGAGAGCTGATTTGAAGTCAAAAATTGCAGTTAGTTGGTGGGAGGGGAAGAGAAAGCTTCTCCTTTTGTGAAAGAAGTGAAAAAATCTGTTTAAAAATCAAATGAAAGAACCACAAAACAGATGTAACAGAAGTGTTTTGTTACGGTTTCGAAGCATAGCTGAACCAAGCTTGGAGGTTGCTGGTTGCGCTGCTCCCCCTGCCCCGCAGCCCAGGCCCCCTCTCCCCGCTGATGGCCGCTCAGGCAGGGGGCAGAAGCCCAGGGAGCCCCTGCCGTAGTGGGGGCAGCCTGGGGATGGTGGCTCCTTGGCTGCTGTGCCCTGCCTGGGTGGCACTGAGCATCCGAGCTGCCAGGGCTGCGGCGCGGGGCGGCTCTTTAGGTTCTGCGGCGCGAGGCGGCTCTTCAGGCTCGCCGCTTTGGGCGCGGGGAGGTGCGATCTGCGCGCCCCAAACGCCTCCGGTTCCTGGGGCTCTTGTCTTCCCCCCCAGGCCACTTGGTGAGAGCCTCAGAGCCGCAGAAAATAGCCCGAGGAGTGGCTTGGTGACAGTGACCTTCTGAGGCAAGGGAAAGCTGGCGTTGGGTGTCGAAGGCTTGAGGAAACATGGGTTTGGGTTCATCTCCTCCTCTGTGCACCAGGTGCTGCTTGGAGGTTGAAGTTTCTACCCGTGAGGAGGGAGAAGCTCCTTTTGGAGGGGTTTGGCCTGGTTTATGCTGGTGGGCTGGTATTTTGGCGCTAAATAGCAGTGTTGTAAATGTTCGCGGCGGCCTACAGCACTAACCCAGCTGAGCGGCTGGGTGTCCTCACGCTTCAGAGCTGGAGCTGCACTTTTTTTGCAGAGGCCGGTAACACTAAACAGAAGCGTATGTCGCCCACCCTTAGTAATGATGAAGCTCAGCAGCGTGGGAATTGCCTAGATAGGATGCTGATAAAGAACTACCAACTGAAGCTCTTGTAAAGGCAGCGAGATTCCTTGGAAGAGTACGAAGCTATTTTGAGCTGCTGATTTGCTCCTGTAGCATAAACATAGGCATGATATATTATGCAGATAAAGTTTTGTAGTAACCATCTTCTGATAGATAATAATGGCAAATTAAAATAGAGTCGTAAGTTTGGCATGGGCTACGGCTTTAGTACCGTTCCCTTCTGCAGGTGTTGCTCCAGGCTATACCTGCTGAATAGAAGACACGTGGTTACAAAGCGTGCCAGGGACAAATAGATGCGTTTTCAGCCTTTATATGCGCGTGGTTTGTTACCCTGTGGCAAACGGGTCGCAGCTCTGTGTTCTGTCAAAGGTACCACAGCCTCGACCCTACGTAACTGCGTCATACCATGACAGCATGAAGCTCTGTGGGAAGATGTTTTGGCATACATTTCCATAATGAAATACCTTAAATTTGCTTATGCAAAACAGATTGGAAGTGATTCACTAACGTACGAGCAGATTTTGCAAGGAACCTCTTACAAGAGCAGCACATTGGTCATGAGCTTGTGATTTCACATTTTGTGGGTGTGGGAGGAGCCGCGGAGTTGCTGAGGCTGGGGGACAAACTGCGGCAAGGTGCCACCAAGGACAAAAGCTCCAGAGCTGGAGTCCAGGGGGTTTAGACCTCATTTCACACCAGTGAAGACCATTCAGCGTACGATGGTAAGGATTGAAACGTTGATGCTTGAGAGAGAGAGAGAGAGAAAAAAAATCTTCCTTTTTGGGTTATCTGCCAACTCTGGTGAATCAAGATGAGGAAGAAAATACCCCAGGTGGTTTAGTTGTTCTATAACATTTTGCAAGGGTTTCTCAAGCCTTCCCTGAAGCATCTGCTTTTTTTTACTGTCTGATTCAGGTTTCTGGTCTAAACGGAGCACTTGTCTGATCTGCTATGGCAGATTCCAAATTCTAAATATCATACAGCATAATCCTTAAGGACACCGTGATATCCCCTGCAAGGTGTTTATCTTCCGTGCCCTGGGCATCTTTGTGGCTTTACGTTCATCCCTTGGAGACTTCTGCACTGCTTATCAGTGGAGTATTCGAGGATCTATACAACTAACGAATGCCAGCCACAGAGCGCACTGAAGGCCAGTTGATCTGTTATCTTCATTTGTAATTCAGTTCTTGTATTAAAAGTGGTTATGGTCACTGTTCTCTTTTTCTTGGTAGCAGCGATATTAAACGTGTCCCTACCTGCATATACATGCAGGGAACAGTCTGCCATCTGTGTTTATATATATGAACTTGTATGTGTGCCTGTGTATGGACAGATGGAGGGCAGTTTGTCTGATACGTAACATGGGCAGGTGTGAATTTTCAGTGATCAGCAGAGAATATAAATGCATGTGCCTGTATGTGTAGTACAAATACCAGAAGGCTGAATATTGCAGTATGCGCCTGGGAGGAGCGGCGTGCTCTGCAGCTTCAAAGGCTGTCCTGGCTAAACCACTTGATGTGCAGAAATCAGCAGCCACTTCGCCCTCTGACGCTGGGCGCTCGGGCTGGAATGGGAAGGGCAAGTCTGGGGGGGGGGGGGGCGCGGGGGGGAGATGTTGGTTATTCATGTAACAATTTGTATTAAGCAGGCACTTTCTCGTCATTTCTTTTGATCTTTTTAGACACCCTAATTACAGATACAGTCTTAACAAGGATGATATAGGGCCTCAGGGGCTATAAACTAGGAGGAGAGGTTAAGAAAATTATGTTTATACTCGTTAGAATAGAAGAGAGTCGTGACCAAGGTGTAAAAAATCCAAAAGGTATTGAAGAAGAAATGGTGCCATCAGAATATTCAAGAGAGAAGCTGTGAAGGCAGGATAGGTGGTGGGCAGGTGGCGTTTTGATTGGAATTGGTTGTGGGATATTTTTACAAGGGTGTTGCTCTCGGTGAGGAAAATAACTTATGCTGATCAGTGAGCTATGTGAAGGCAGCTTAGGGCACAGATATGTTGATGGCCAGAAGTGTAGGATATGTCGTGTAGCTTCCTTTTGAGGTGTCTGAGCGGGTCGGGTTTGGGCAGAGGGTAATGAATTAAAAAAGGGATTGAGCATTTGAGCTTGTTTGGAACGTAAACTGGAATGCAAAATGTTGGGAGAAAGAAAACCTCGCACTTTCATATTGAAGATGCTTTGTGCAAACTTGTTAATTAAAGCAGTGCTGTAGAGCTGAGACATTTGGGGAGTCTACTGCACAAAGACTAGATAATTCTGGGGGAGTAGCATAGCAAAGAAACAAGACCTCTGATTAGTTCTTTCCACTGTGGCCCCCTTTTTACCGCTGCCCAGACAGCACCAGCCTTGCTGTGAGGGTCACATCTCTTTGCGTCATTCATCTGTAGCCCTTTATAGGGATAAATTCAAGATTCTCAGTGCCTCTTTGGGTGCCGTGGTTTGCACGATGTCTAAGGCTACCTCTAGTGCAGGGCAGGGGTAGTCTGGCCCCTGAAATCCAAGGATGATCTAGAAGATATTTAGTTCTCCCAGTTTTTGCCCCATTTCTTTAATACCTTGCTTTCAAGGCACATTCAGGGCACATTCAAACCTTTTACCTAGCCATAGTGCACTAATGCATGTATATATATTTTGTGTATCTGCTACTCAGATTTTTTTTTATTAAATTATCTGTATGTGTTTCTCTAGAATTCCATTCAAGATTTAAATCCAGAGCTTTGCTAATCAATGCAACTTACAGCATTTCAATCAGTTTAGCTGTACACGAAATAAATTGCCAGTTCTTGGCTCTGTTGAGTGACTACAGTCCAAGAAAGAGAGCAGTTATTTTTAGACTATGTTCGTTGAATTTGAAAATCTTTTGTGAAGGAGATTGCAGTGATGATTTGAGCAAATACATTTAAGTCAGACTAAGGAAGCTGGCAAGCTCCTACCCAACTCAGACTGGTTCTTGAGGTTCAGCCTAGAGTCAGCTAGTGCTGGTGTAGCTGGAGAGTTTAGTCTTCAGCAGTATGTGGGGGGTATGTTGTTGGCTGTGAGTCGAGGACACAGGGGCTGTGGGTCTAGGAGAGCTTCATCCTGTCCTCTAATTATTCACACAGTAACTGCCTGGAAATGTGGCTGTTCACTGTATCCCTTCTAATCACTGCATGTGGTGAGGGGGGGTAAGGAGTGAAAAAACGAGAGGCTTTTTGTCCGACTCTTCCCCCCGTGGTGTTCAGTCCAGCTGTGCACTGCTGGGTGGGAGGGAGGTGGCATGGTAGGGTACGCCTTGTGTGCTGGAGCAGTGCGTACGGGGGGGACTGTTGTGGCTTCCAGAGCTCCTCTGCATCCAGAGCTTGTAGCCAAGCCCCTTCTGAAGTCAGTGCATCTAGTATCAGTCTTACTAAAAAAAAAAAAAAAAAAGTCATAAGGAACTGGCATGGCTACATGGGGAGCTTTTCACTAATGTGAAACAGTACAAACCCAGCAAGCAAAAGTTGCATGGCTAAGAATACCGGTTGTGCAGCTACGTAGGCTGAAATCAGAAGGATGGAGAGGCAAAGCCAGCTACAGCTGTAAAGGGTTATGAAATGACTTACAAAAGCCCTGGAAGTAAGAAGGCAGAAGTCCATCAGTAAGAAAGGGAAGCAAATAAATGGGCTAGGCAGAGAAGGCAGAAATACCGACTGCCGTTATTTTGCACTGCTCTTCACGGAAGGTTAATAATTGTGTCAGATCTGTAACAGTGTTCCCTGTAACAAGAGGTTACGAGCAAAGGCAAGAACAAGATAAGGAGTATTTAGATAAGCATGATATATTTGGGTCAGTGTGGCCTTCTGAAATGTACCCACCAAATTATTTACGACGACTCTCAGAAGCTTATGGAGAACAGGGCAGTTGTCAGAAGTCCACCAACAGGCAAACGTAGTGCCTGTCATCACAGAGGACGGAACAAGGGACACAGAGGTTTGTAAATACCAAAAAAGATACAGAGCAAATTTGCTGATCACAGGTATGTGCAAGTTCAGTAGTAATTTCTAACATGCTTTATTGAGCCCAGACTGACCTAATTTCCTTCTCTGATTTGGGTGAATAATCCAAAAGAGAGGAAAGCAGCAGCACTTTGTCTGTAGCTAGGAGTCTGTTGCTCTCCTGAGCACCATGTTGTCATATCTGAGAAAAAGCTCGCCTCAAACCTTTAGCTTTCAAACATTTTGATTAGTGGATTGGTAGAAGCTCTTAGCAGAGGTGCACATTCCCAGGTAGCAAGGAATTCACTGGCCAGTAACTGGTAATGGCTACACACCTGGCTTTAACAAAGTCTTAAGAGCAGTTTATTAATGTTTAAGTCGAGTGTTGTTGGACATTTTGGCCCTGGGATGTGAGAAGCATCTGCCTTAATAATTTTCATCAGTTTCTTGGATGACGGACCAGAAAATAGATTTCCCAAGTGTGGATGAGCCTTTTAATCGTTAAAAAGAAAAAAACCAATCACACACATGCAGAATAAGGAATTGCTGTGCAGGGACCATTGCTTCAGGAGGGCTCTGGGGATTGCACTGTGGACCCTCAAACTGATGGGTGGCCACAAGAGCTGCTGTGACGACACAGTGTTCACAAAGGATGTAGGCAACCCTAGAGGGGAGTAAGAAAACCAGCACCAGTACTACTAGTATTAGTCTGTGGTGTGCTATACTCAGAAGATGCTGCAACTTTGCTGAAGAAGGGAGGTGACCTGGGGAGGTTGGAGGGAGCAGTACTGGCACATTTGGGACTATTTCAGAGCAGCTGTTTAAAACGGAGTTACAGCCTCTTGTTACCAGGCTCAAAGGTGTGCAAATAGGTAGAGAGTTGCCTTGATAACAGAACCAGAATTTCAAAATCTGTATGCGTGGAGGCATGACGTGGAGGGATTTATGCGTGCATAAATCCAGTTATGGGCCTGATTTAGGAAAACACTGAAGCATCTGCTTAACTTTTCTCTGACAGGTTTTAAGCAGGTGCTAAAAGCTCTTCCCTGAATGAATTGCTTTTCTGAATCAAGACCCAATGAAACATATGCTTCTGTTAGAAAAAGATACATGCAGCAGCATAAATTCTGTGAAGGGGGAGGAGAATATGCATTAAGGTATTTTTAAATGTCTATTTTTATAAATACTTTCTCTTAATGGAAAATGCTGTACACAGCAGCATACTTTATACTTTTCTTTGCTCTCTCTTCACCATCCCTTTCCCCAGTGTATTTACTAAGAAAGAATTTTGCCTTGGGCAATAGCCTGTACTGCAGTGGAGTATCACATACAGAAA
This sequence comes from Falco naumanni, assembly GCF_017639655.2. NCBI lineage: Eukaryota > Metazoa > Chordata > Aves > Falconiformes > Falconidae > Falco > Falco naumanni. Next base: position 8,545,280 of record NC_054061.1, read on the forward strand.
ACTTATCTAACATCATACGAAAATGTAATATGTGAGTGGAGGATGGGAGTCTAGAGGTAAGCCTTTACAAAGTTGTCTTAAAGATAATTCTTTTTAAACATTGCTCAGGCTTTTGCATAAAGATTGCAGAGTAGGCATTCCAGCATCTTATGCAAGCACTGGATTTATGCTCCGTAATAACTGTATCCATAGGGTGCTGCGTTGTTGTAATGACAATGAATGATAGTAAAATTAGGAGAATTAATAATGACCCAGCTGGAATAATTTAGCACTGTGATAACTAAACTCTAACCTAATACTCGGTGTACTCGCAGACCTATTTACAAAGCACATTGAATGCGAGAGTCTGAGGGGAATCTTCTATAGAAAACAAAGTGAAACCGTAATCATAAACAAATGCCGTAGCATGTCATTAAGAGGATTAAGTGGCTTGAAATTGATGTCTCAGGCATTTTGGTTGATTGTTGCTAGAAATACCACATGCTTGACAATTATCTTCTGTTTGCCATCCTCCCCTCTGCTAGTTGTCTGTCATGCAGCATTATCCTTGTTTACCGGGACTGCCTCGTACCAGGTCTTTATCTGCTGCTTCATGCCAGACCTGATCTGGATTTTGCAGTCTGATGTGTTGGCACCGGTCAGTGCCAAATCATTAATACCTTAATAACAGTGAGGGAGAGGCCAGGTGCAGCAAACACTGGGCTGAAACAGAACCAGCCCAGCACAAGACTTCCCGAGTTCATTGAAATTAGCGTCTTCTGTAGCTTTTTAAATGAAAGGCGTGGGCTTTAGTTTGAAATAGATATATTTTTTTTCCTAAGAACTATATCTTACGTTGTAGTTAACAAAGTTTTCAAAAAAATCTGGAATTTCAGTGAAGCGTTGCACAAATAAATGAGTTTTGTATGGACTTAACTTTCTGAATAATTAATATTTCTGACACTGAGTTTTTGTCTAATTGTATATTTATTTTTTTTAAAGTAACAAGTTTTTGAAGGTAGAAACATTTCCTCCTCTGCCCTGCTTAGTGATTCCTTGCTGTTTTCTCATTGGGCTGTGCTTTGTCGGGAGGGAGGAGCTGCGGGTGTAATTTACACAACTCAAACGTTTCTGAGGCAAAACTTTCAGAGTCGGGTCATTGTATTTCAGTGAATGTCACCATAGAGATTGCTTTCAGATCTGTCCGGGCTATCAATAAAAGCCCATGGAGAAGCGTGTTGCACCAAACTCCTAGATTTATGATTGCGCAAAGCAATGGATATGGTTACTTCCATGACTATTTGATGTGCTTAAGTTTGTTGTAGCCCCAAGCACAATAGGCAGTAGGACAAATTCTACAGTTCTCATTGAAAGTCCAAAATTTAATAGGAAGTCTTGCAGTGATGACAGCAGCCTTTTGATCAGGTTGTACTGGAAAAGATGCAAAGCCTACGCTCTTGCAAAAAGATAAAGAGAAGCTCCATGCAGGTGGCCACATGGGGATCTGAAGGTGGGATAGCCTTCACCCACGTCACGTCCATGCTCTTTTAGATGTGTGTGTATGGAATAATAGCTCTAGTTTCAATCTGATTTAACGTACTCACCTGAAATATCATCCTGTGTGATATTTCTGTTTTGGGGGGCACTGAGTTAAACTGCCAAAAAGCATGTGTCTTCAACATCACAAGTTGGGTTTGGGTGTTAACAAATTCTTCTGGCTTTTGCCACTTGTGTGCCTTGTACCCACACGGTGCTGTGTTACACTGAGCTGTGTCGCTTTTGTGTTTGGAGAAAATTGGCACTGAGAGATACTCACATGTCTGCTCTCAGTTGGCGTAAGGACCAATTCCTGCGTAATTTTAGAAAAGGCAGATAAAAGGTGGATGGGCTCATGATGCTGGCTCAGGTCTGTGTTACTGTGATGGAAGCTACCACATGGGCAAAGAAGCCCCAGATTTTCAATTAGAAGTTTTGGGTTTGGTGTTTGGTTTTTTGTTGGTGGTTTGTTTTTTATTTTGTTTTTTTTAATTCCCCTTTATCCATTTTATAGTTAAAACCCAAAACAACGGTATGTCATGAGTCCAGCCTCTCGGGCAGCGTGAGATACTGATGGTTGAAGCCAGGTGATTTTTCCCCAAGACAGAGGTTCACACGTTCATGTCGCTGGCTCCGCTGCTGCCCTGCAGATAGCAGTAGAGGAGTTGCAGGAAAAAATTAAGGGCAGCAAAGTTTCAAACTGTGATTTGACCCATTCCTTCTCACCAAAGAAAGGTGCCAAATCCACTGACCTACTGCCTCTCTTTCTTGGACACTTCTGTTCTTCCCTTGTAATACAGTTACGCCACGGTTGGAAGTTCAGACTGTAATCTTAGACCTAATCATCCTGTTTTGAGAACACCTGAGTAAAGAAATAATGAATTTACTAGTTACCATCTTGTGAGTGCTGTCTCAGGGTTGGCTCTTTTATTCGGTTTATCTTGTGCGCTCTGCGGACCGATGACTAGTAGGCTTCAGTCAAAGAGGACTTTCACAGAAGCATGAGTGAAAACGAGTATCACGGCAGCCCGCCCTGTCTCGGGCTGATGGCCATGCCGCTGCAGCTCTTTAGTAATCCAGTTGCCTCTGGGCAAGTCACCTTCTCTTCCTCCCTGTGCTCCTTAAATACGTATCTGCTTTGTACTGGAGTTGAGAGACATTGCCAAGTGGAATTAGAATTTCAGTCTAGACAGCAATCAAAATTAGCCTTTCATCATACATTAACGTAACACTTAAATTGTTCTGTAAGCATTAGTAACCTAATTGTATTATTTTAAGGATGCATGCATAAATAAATATTGAATATATTAGTTATCTTGCATATGGAAATGAAACTAAAATATCAGCGAGGGTGGAGGCTCCTCACTACTAGGTGTTGTTTCTTAACAGCCCTGCTATTCTGGTGCTGAGCTGGATTACTTTGAGATACTGTGTTTTCCTTTTCTGGTTTGATTTAACCCAGTGTAGTCTTACATTCAGTGAGCATTTAAATGACCAGGCAAGATGCAATGTTCATGAATTACTACAGACCAGTGAAAGTTCATCACACTGTAGAAAGGGTTTTGGGTGCAGAACAGTAAACGAGCTTGCTCTGAGTCACAACAGGCATCTTTATCCAGAGGAAAAAAATAAAATCTTTTGAAAATACTATATGTAACAGACTATAAATGAAAGAAATGTATCTCAGAGCAATCCATTAAAACCACACAACCTGCTGAGAGATACAGCAGTATCATTCCTGTATAAATCAGTTCATAAACTCGTTTTTAATTTTTTGGCAGACTTATGAAGCCAATTAGCTTGGCAATAAATATTCAGCTTTAATGGGCAAGTAAATAATTAATGTTATTGCCTTTGTAAATTTAGCTTTTCAGTTATAAATTAACATAATTAAGAGAGTAATGTTTCAGTATGCATTTTACCAGCCAAATCTAAATCAAGCAATTAAACTGTAGGTTTTCCACATCAAATGATTTGAGTTTATAATGATGCAAACTGTAGACGTAGATTTATTTTTCATGGTCAGATTCATTACAAAAACGTGAAGGAAAATATTCTGCAGCATATGTAATCAAGTATACTATTTGAGGAACCATTAATATATACTTTAACTACTTTTCTGTTGCCCTTCTACAGGGAAATAGAAAGGTCCCCTATCATACTTCCTATCAGTCTCTGGCCCTAGGATAATTGCCCGTGTGTAATTGTAATGTCCACTGGAAAATGGGTATCGCTGCGTAGTGGTTGTCACATTTCTTTGGTTGGATTGATTGGAAAACCACAGTGCATGGTAGGGATCCGAAAAGATAAAAAATTGCTCTGTAGTCATGAACTTAAACTCCAGGCTGGCTTATACCAGCTGAGGATTTGATCGTATTTTTTTTCCCCTCTGCTTACTGCTTCATAGTTTTTATGACGTGCATGTGCCATCTTCCTACGTCATCCTTCGAGCTTAGTGAACAGCCACAGCAGTAATGCTTCTCTCGATAAGAACAGATGAGTTAGTAGGAATACGTAACTATTTCTAATCCGAACGCAGGTCGTAGCTGGTGAAATTCAGCCTTTCGAGCAGCTGTTCAGAGGAGCAGAGCATGTGGCTTTAACTTCAGGTTGGCTCAAGAGTTCAGGAGGTTGCACCCAAGATTTCTGAATTTGCTTGTGAGGGACAGTTAAGGGGTGTCTGAAGCCATATGGTTTCTGAAACTTACAAGCTTCAGGGACATCGGACTGCGTGAACTTGGGCTTTTCTCTAATGTTTTTTGGTTTTTTTTTTTCAATATTGGGAATTTCACACAGCGTATCAGTTTCTTGGAGTGGTGTCAGTGTGTGACACTTAAAAATACTAGTTTTCATTAGAAATGGGAAGAACCCAGAAGTGACTGTAACATACAGGCATACACACTCACACACACGTGAAAACTTGAAGTCTGTTTGTCTCTAGTCAGAGAAATCCTGAAAGCCCCCACTGGAAACCCAGAGCTATAGACATTTCTAGACTTGCAGCCGCCACAGATTATGATTTATCGCAGGCTGAGCAGTCTATTTATAGCTCTTCAAAATGTTTCAAAGAGCAGTATTTTTCAAACTGCCAAAGGTTTGCAGATTTGTAATGAGAGGAGTTTCTTGATGCGCAGGCTTCCCAAATCCAAACCTGTTCATTGACATTTCTGCAAGCTGTGATTTCATAGTCTTTTTGTGTCCCAGAACCCAGTGGGCAAATTTATCACTGGCAAAAGCCCACTGAAGTTAGCGTAGTTACACCAGTGAGGAATTCAGGTCAATGAACTTTATTTTAGTGGTGCTCAAAATGTTCGCGGTGCTATGCAGATAGATAGCTGTAGGCTTTTTTGCAGCATCCAATTGTTTAAGGATGAGCAGAATGAAAAAAAAAAATACCGTTGAGATGACTTTGTGCTAATTGACTTAGATGCATGCAGAACTGCAGTATGGTTTTGATGGCATTATTATTTAGGGGTTTAGAAGGGCTTTAGTAAGAGGCAAAGCACACTGAACTCTTGTGCACAATTTCCATGGGATCATAGTTCCAAAGAGACTTTAATTGAACGCAGTTGCTTGCTGGCATGGTCAAGCGTGGGTGGAAGAGAGGGGATCCAGCCACCCGGTGGCACAGGCTGGATCTTGTAAGCATATGTCTGTAGAAGGCGAGATGTTTTGTCAGTGATAAGGCCAATTTCTGTCTCCAGAGCTGCCCTGTTACAAATAGTTTTCATCTGTATTTCATTATGCTTTGGCCATGTCCAGATTTAGGTGGATCCAGGTGCATTGCATGGTTTCTTTGCCGATGGTGGCTCGATGAGTCTTTTCATCTCATGCCAGGCTCTACCTGGGCTTAGTGGTGTATTTCTGGCTGGGGTCTACTGATCGTGGACTTCAGACGGCGTCAGCGGTCCTGAGCTGTGTCTGAAGAGTATTCAGCCTATTTCGTAACAAGGTTATTCTAAACTCCCTTACATTTCATCGCCTACTTTTAGCTGCTTGGGTTTCCTGCACAAATCAAAAGATTGCTCTGAGACTACTGAGACCGAAGGCAGCGCAGACCCTGGCTGTGCAGGCTGGCTCTGCCGTGCAGCCTGCCGGGTGCCGTATTTCTGCTCTCTTTGCCAGGAGTTACAGCACACCAAGGAAGCCAGCCTTTACCGACTGAAGCAGCCTGGCACTGCCTTGTTTTATGGGTGGATCAGAGTATTTCAGGTAGTTTGGTGACTTGCTGGAAATGTCCATCTGACCTTCTCTCTCTGAGAGCAGACAGCAGGAAGGGTTGACATGGGTGACCTCAAGATCTTTCTCACATGGAGTCTAAGGCAGGGATGCCTTCTGCAGCAGTACTGGATTGCTCGTTGCTTTGAAGTCATCGTTAAAAGTTTTTTTGTAGTTCAGCATGTGAGACTAGATGGCCTGGTCCAGAAAGCATAGACTGGAGCAGTGTGTGTGCTTGGGAAGGGGAGAAGACGTTAAGGGAGGTTTGATTTGCAGCTCTGGATGTGTTGGTGGCTGTGTACCAGGAGGCTGACTCAAATTGCAGGGCTTGCAAGTGCTCCTCTTTCTTTGTGGTCCTTTTTAACTTGCATCAACTTTCTCCAAACTTCTGACACTTCTAGAAATCTCTGGCATCCTCCGGCAGCTCCAGGTCTGCTCTGGCCTCTTCTTGGCTCTTTGGTGTGCTCACCCAGCCCTTAGGGTCCTCCCTGATGCCCTGCCAGCCCTCTCCATGCCCTGCTTGGGGATCCTCCCGGCTCTCCTTACTGTACCAGCGCTGAAATTAAAGCACCTAACAGGCTCCAGCGATTTACCAGGCTTCTATGCTGGTTTCCAGCTCGAGTGCAGTTTATTTTTCTTCAAATTTAGGATCCACATGGGAAAAGCTGCATTTCAGAGGTGAGGTTGGTGTTTCTTTCAAGTGCCAGTGAATCTAGTGTACCTATCAGGCTGCCTTTGTGTGTATTCGTGGACTTTGTTGGCTCTCACCTTCTCCCTGGGTTGGGAGGGTGTAACAGCAAACGGGTGGGACTGCCAGAGTGACAGCACATTGTTTACAACAAATTTATCTGGCAAAACTTTGAAAAGTTTGAAAAGTGCCTGGAACCAATTGTGTATCCTAATGTAACTATTAGGAATATATATAATAATATAACTATTATAATAATGATATAACTATTATTAAACTTGGCTTAAAACATCGAAGGAGAATCACATTTTAGACTCTCAGGAAGTGCATCAGAGTTTGACACTATGTGTGGCTTTTAAAATCAAAACACTGAGAATAATAATCTGAATTTATAATGGAAAACCCTGCTCAGATTCTGGCTTGACAACTGACTGACAGCCACGTGTCCTCCAGGTGCCACAGAATCCAATATACTTGTATTTTCTCTAACATTTGGTATACCAGCTTATCCCAATATGTTCCACAGAGATAAACAATAACGTTCCAGAGTTAAATAAATAACTTTAGAGATAAGCAACTTTAGCAAGGACGAAAGGTTTGCTTAGCAATGACATTTAGCAGTAGATGGAGATATGCATTTACTTACTCATTTTCCAACAGAAAACGGGTTAGAAATGGCAGTAACACAAAGCAGAGTATCTTGAAGAGAGACAGATTAGGACAGCAAAAGCAGTTGTTTCTTATGACCAGGCTTAATGCAGGCCGGTAATAAAGCTCACTGATTCTGGTGAGAGCAGACGGAGGCCAGTGCCAGAACTGTTGGGAAATTTCATCTGAAATGTGAGAGTCCCTGAACCAAAATAAAATAATCGAAACCAAAAACCAAAAAAAAAAAAAAAAAAAAAAAAGGGAAGGTGAAAGCATGTCTGAAGAAAATACAGAGAAGTCAGTTTTGGGTGCCAAAATAGAAATGTACTGAGTTCAAATGAGATTAGAGTTAATAGTGGTCAAGTTAATACCTTTGATACAGAGAAAGAGAAGTACAGTATGTTTATAAAAAGCTTATGCTCTCATGTCCTGATCCTGTAATATGATCCACTTATGTGTTATCAGCTGTGGTAAAGAGATCCAAAGGCATTTCAACCTTCTAGTAACAAAAGTGTTCTTCATCCTGGAATGTATCTTAATTACAGAATATAGAAAATATATCCCAGGAGAGTCTCAGTGCACTCATTTTGTATGCGTAGAAGTTTATCTTGGAGCGGATTCATAAATAATGTGTTTTTCCTGGTTAACATTATTCTGCATTGTTGCATACATTGAGAAATTTTGTGTCTTTTGGGTCAGCTGGGATTTTGCAGCACATCCCTCCTCTTACCATGCTGTGGTTGTAGAGTGGAGCCCTCACCCTGGTAAGACCCTGGCAGAGGCATGTGGTTATGTGAGGCACAGGAGGAGAGGGCAGGCTGGAAGGGAGGGCTGTGTCCCAGCTTTTGCAAAAAGTCTGTCCCTGCCTCAGTGTAAAAGGGGATAAGGAAAACGAATAAGGGAAAAGAAAGGCACTGATTTTGTCTTACTAATGAATGAAGGACTCTGCCATTCTAAATTTGGAAGTGAAGGGTTTTAGCAAGCTGGGGAACAAGTTAAGGCTGATAACAGTGCACTTTGGGCTGGAGAAACATGCTTCAAATTTGCTATGAATAGACCTGATGGAGCTAGTTACACCACACTCAACTGGAAGCCTTACTTTCACGTTGAACTGTGATACTAAGATGAGTGATGTGATTATTTTCTAGTTAGATTCCCATTTTAAGCTAGACGAAATCCAGTTAGGTATTGTTACATCAGCAAAGGTTGTATCATATGGCTGCCTCTGATATAAACCTGTCAGCCCCTGTTGGGAGCACTGGGTTTCTTTCATTACTCAATTATTTTGAAGATCTGACCAGTTAAGTGCAAGCTGTTTGCTACTCATTCTCTCCTAAATCCAGGAAGTCAGTTAAGCATTGCTTCCCCATCCCCCCCCCCCCAATAAATGTACTTCCAACCCTTTGAAAGCATTTTTTGACAAGGACTTATGCATGGCTATAACTTTATCGTTGCTTTCAATGGAACTGACAGAAGAAACAATCATCAAATGAAAGAGCTTCAGTACAAGGGCAGATGTAAACATCTGACTCTTAAGGAGCTCAAGAGATCTTATTTTATAGTGTAACCAGACTGTAGTAGTAGTAGGAGTAATAATAATAAAAAACACTTAATAGTGTAATGCAGTGTTAGCAGCTAGACAGATAGTAGCCTGCAACTTAAAGCTTTTGAACTTGAGAAGAAGCCTTCATTAATGCAAGCTCATTTCTTCAGCAGGCACATTATATTTCAAAATGGAATTTCCACTGCATTTCTTGGATTTAATTTTCAGGAATTATTTACTTGCATGAAACAGCAGCACAACTTCTGCGGTGTCTTAGCGTTTTCTAACCCAGCAAGATATTAATCGTTCTTTTGAACCTCATAACGTAACATTAATAGTACTATGACGGGAATAGTTCATACACCAAGGCACTGCTCTTACTTCTTTTTTCCTGGATACCCCTAGTTTGCACTTGGAGGACAAAGACCAATGCTGATCTTCAGCAATATCTCAGTATTCCTTTATATTCATCTCAGTCAACGTGTTCTTAAATTTATTATTGCCTGCGTTCTTTAATTGAGTTAATTTCCCAAGGAACTCCACCATACTACCGGCCTCCACCAAAGTTCCTAATCATGAGTGTTATCACTTGAACTGCAGTTCTGTGATTTCACTATTTGTTTTGTTGGCAGGGGAAGGAGAAAAAAAAAAAAAAAAGCCTCAAAGCAGCTGAGTGCCAGTAGTGCTGGCGACTTCGGTTTTATTTATGTTTTGTACTGAGCCACTGTGAATGATAAAGTACGTCTGGGACACGGCTGTGGGCAATGCTCTAAGTGTTATAGCTGGAAAGATGCCAAAGTTGCATTGCTACCAATTTTTTACCATTAGCCTTCTGGAAGGAGGGATTCAAAGTCTCGTTTTATTCCCTCATTCACCAGTGTCACCTTTACACTAAATTAATGTGAAATCTTTACCAGAGATGGAGCTGACAGGATGAGTTGTTGATCCTACAGCTTCTTTGACGTGGCAGGAGCAGAGGAACAAATCCTATAAAATGTAGAAGCCAGCTTCTCTTGGGACTTGAGCTGTGAGGAGTCAGGAGCATCCTTTGAGGTAACAGAGTACCTTTGCTTTTGGCTGAGGCTGGTGTGGTGGGATTGCATTAAGCCACGCTGTCCTGAAGCTCAGTAGAAAACAGGGAGCTTGATCCTGAGGATATGGCAAAATGCAGCAGTTGCTGCCTGCTCAGCTGTACGGGGACTAATGTCCAAGGCTGTAATTAGAAGGTATACCTGCTAATGAATTGGTGTAAGCCCTGCTGTGTTCAGAGTCTGCTGTGGGATCTTTTTCCCTGCACTTACAGAGGAGGTTGACCTTGTTAAATACTTAGCAATAAAAAAATGTTTTCCCTTGCCTGTTTCATAGCCTTTCTTCTGGCTCTACCCGTAGAGAGCTCTTCTGTATTAATTGAACATGTTTACCCAAGTTTAGTTGGGTAAAAGGGAAGTTACGAGACTATATATGAACATGTTACATAAATCTGAGTGTGCTGGATGTGCCTGCATGAATGCACACACATACAGTGTTTTGCTTTCTTTATGGTCACACTAGCAGTAAAAAGAAAAGAAATGTAATATTTTTAACAAGGAGATATGGTTTCAGTTATATTTAAGTCACCAGACTCTTCAAATATTTTATCTTTTCTATGCTCAACTAATTTCTTTAATTGCAGTTAGGTAGGTTGTAATTAATTTTTTGATGAGACAAACTAATACTAATTTGAATATCTACTATACTGTAATACTTGCTTGCAAATATGCCATTCAGCTTCTAGATATGTCTTTTTGCCCCATCTCAAGTTGCAAATACTCACAATATTATCATATCTAGGCAAAGGGTGCAAGCTGCACCTTGAGCTGTGTGACACCCAAATACAAGGATGACTGTGCTGGGTCGGATGAGGGTCCAGCCGGCTCCTGTCCTCACCCTGACAGTCATCAATAGCTGGTGCCTGAAGAACTGTCTGAGAACATCGCAAAAGTATAGCAAGGCGTCCTGAGAGCGTGTCCCAGCCTTCATTGATTTGTGGTCTGGGAAAATCTGAAGAGAGAAGTGGTGTCTTCCAATTTAATATTTGATCTGATTTATTACATCTAAATTGTATAGTTATTTTGTATAATTCATGCTTTCTATCAGTAAAGGGCTGAGTCTCCTCCAAGGGAAATACTGTCTTTTTACTGGAAAAATGTCTTGTCTGCCTTTTCTGATTAACGAGGACATCTATATGCCCACTTTTGTGACTTGAAGGCTGATCTGATACCACTTAACTGTTAATTTGGGAACGTACCTGAACATTCAATCCAGGGCTCCCGAAACTGCGTGTAAAAATCTGAAGTGGTGGGATAATGAAAGTAATTAGTAGTTTGTTGGCAGTTTTCTCCGCGTATCTGATCAAAGAAGAATGAGGCGATCACACAATTTTAGAACCAAAACTAACTGAAATGGTGGGATTTCTAGTACATGGGGCATTTCTGTAAGTTCAGTCTTGGTTTCGTTGCAGATAGGAGCGGTGCCCACTCCTACAGCAGCTGAAATGAATGTCTTTTTATCAGGGATGCTGGTGTCTGTCTCGCTCAGCTGCTGTGGGCTGGTCCTGGGTCTCTGGGCTTGGGCAGCGGCACCAGCAGCCTGCTGGCAGCCCAGGCTTTTCTAGCCCTTAGGGGGCTGCCCAAAGCCGAGGAGGTCCAAGGAGCATCTCAGGAGCTGTGTGATAAGCTCTCCGGGTTCCTCGACTGTGAGAGGGAAACCAGTTGCCTGCTAGGACACTGACCACCAAGTCAGTAGTGGCTTACTGAATGTGAAGGGTTCTTCTGCAAAATTGTACAGGTTTGGGCAACCGAACTGGCGTATGTTTGTTTTCTGTTTGGGTTTTTTTTTCCTTTCTTCCTCTTGAAGGTTCTGAGCCAAAACAAATTACAGCTTATGAGGGTTTCCTTGCTTTATCTTTTGGTAGCCTTTTGTCTTACTATGATGCTGACTATGAGCGGTCCCTGGCCTGCCTCCCTCCCTCCCTCTGTAGCTGTGTGATGAATGCCATCAGAGTGTGGAAGAAGCATCTTGCGTTCAGGCTGGAGCATCTGCGCCTTGCTGCTCGCAGGAATCCTGGCCACAGATTTCATTTCGTTATGTTGCACCATGCCTCTTGTATCAGGGAGATGGGAATGGTACACAGTCACTGCATTTTGTCACGACCAAAGTGGTTTTCCCCTCCATGTTCACACCTCCCATTACTTCCCATCCTCCCGCATTACTGCATGTTTCTATTACTCTGTGCTTTCAATCTAGATCAGGCAACTGCTTGGCAGCAGCATTTTCCAGCTTGCTGCTTCTGTGCTCTCAACCCCATAATGGAAGTGGTTGGGAGTGAGGGAAGCTTTTCTTTTTCTTTGCCAAGAGCTGGAAGTGCATGCTTCTGCCCGTACCGTAATTTATGATCCACCCAGCAGCGCAGGAATTCAGATGGTACTCTGATCAGAAACTCTCTGCGCATGCATAGCAGTATATTAGGGCAACGTGCCAACTTCTTACCAAAGACATTTGCTTCCAATGAGCATTGGCAAGTTGTACTAAATAGGAGCTTTCAAAAACACATCTTTTGCAACCTGAGACCAGGCTCCTGCACTCAGCTTGCAATGTTGATATAGTCCTATTATTGTTACTTCTACTTCTCAACTCAGCTGATGCTATAGTTAATGCACAGAAACGCAGCGCTGATTTTCTTCATGACTATTTTGTGTTACAATTTAGGAGCAGAAATGAAAAAGTAATTGTAACTGTGGTCTCCAGAGATAGAAATCCCTTAAAAGCAGTAGAATTAGGTCTGGCTGCTACCTGCAGATCAAACTACTGCAGCATCAGCCATTTCTATGCCTATAAGTTATTCAGCAGCCATTTCAGCTGGCAGTCTGATTTTTCATAGTTAGCCTTGAGGAGGACAGGAGCTGTGAAGGTCCACTTCTGTCCTTCCCGTCTGAGTTCAAGAGAGGCAGAAGGTCTGAGAATGTGAACTGAGAAATGCGGGGCAGGGCTCTGCTGTCCTGTCTCCTGTTGTGGGTATCTCACAAGCTGTTCTGCTTACAGAGCCTTTAGGTGCGATATTTAACATTTACCACCTATGCGAGGTCCAGTGAAGTAATTAGTGCTAAATCAAGTGAATATATTTGATTGTTCTTATCTGTGTGACTATGCTTGCTATGTGGACTTTTGGTGAAAATAATATAGAGTGATATATATAAAAGAAGGAGAAACCAAAAAGCAGTGTGACGCTAACTTTCAGTGTGGACAGTTTCACAGACTGATTACTGAAATCTTCCTTCTTGCAAGGCCAAAAGCTAATGGGTTTTCCAGACAGCTGAAACCTGTTCATGGGTTCTGGTTTTTGTTTTTGTTTTTTTTTTTTTTTTTTTTTTTTTGTGAAGATGTAATGGGATTTTGTGGTATTTTGAGCTGCCAGCCACAGGCTTTCCTCTGTGTAGGAAACCTCTAAGGAATAAAAATGTGTGTATCTTTTTTTTTCCCCCTTTGTTCTTTTTGTATTTCTAGGCAAAGTTAGAGTGTGTTCATGGCTGCTGTGTTGAGTTAATGTTAGAACAGTGTCTCTGAGCCTGGTTTAAGGACACAAACCACCTAGCATGTATGTGTATCCAACCTAGGGAGGCTGGATTCTTCTCTCTGCTCCGTCCTTGCCTGCTTTGTGCTGCTCTGCCTGGTCTCACTTCACAGGCTGTGTTGTCCTGGTGGGGAAGGATGGTCCTTCAAGTGTTTTCCCATATACCAGGGATTAGGGACAATTAATGCAATGACAGTGATGAACTTTTGGACTTCTTAGTGCTTCTTTAAGGTTTTTGGCTGCTGGCAGTGTTGCTGCCAGGTGGTCATCTCCGTCGCTGTTTTCTTACCTGGGTGTTCACAGTGAAGCCCCGACATCCATCTTCAGTGCCAGGGTCTGACGTTTTGGAAACACTGAACATATCTAGCAGCAACAGTGAGCTAGAAAATGTGGCGATGCTGACCCCCCACCCTCCCAGAAAAGTTTAGGCCATTTACCTATCTCTGCCACTTACTTCGGAGGCTGAACCTCAGGAACCTGTTGCTGACAGTCACCACTCCCCATCAGTTGTAAGGTCCTAATGTGATTGCCTGTTTAGGAGCCTTGAATTCCTTGAGCGAGAGCCATTTTAACAGTAAAATGTGTTAAGGCTGAGGTGATGTCTCTGCTTTTAATATGAAAGCCCTGTTATTCTGCAGAAATACCATAATGAATTAAAATATTCCCCATGGAGAAGTGTATTACTTACTTGCTTGTTACAATATCATACTGGAATAAAAAGCAGCTGGGCTGGCATTCACTTTCTGATGTAGGGACACTATTAAAATACTGTAAAGCAAGAATAGCTTAGCACCACAGTTCTTGAATTCAAAGATTGCCCTCCGAAGGTGCCACGCATGATGGATTGTCACAGACTCTTTGTCCTGCCTTGACATTTCATTCCTATCTGATGTTCTCTTATGTTCTGCTCTGAATCTGCCAAACAGCTGACCCTAGAATTTAATGCCACACCTTCTTCTCTTTCCTTTTTCTGAGCAGCATCTTCTGCAGCTGAGGCTCTGAAGTACTGGAGGACACTGCATCTTCCTCAGGGACACGGACGAGGGGGAGCCGGGGCTTCTGGGGAGTCAGAAAAGAATTGCAGTTGGTGGTCGCCTGAGGAACTTACCTTCACACCAATGTTGCTCTGAAAGGAGTTGTGTCCAACATTCAGGTTTGGTAAGGTATGTCATTTTTCCCCTGCTCTTGTCTTTTTGCTCTTTTTAAAATATCTACATATGGGGAATATAGATAATTAGCAAGCTTTGTGTTTTATTGCTGTATACGTGCCATGCTCATACTGCCTCCATAAGTAACCTTTGCTCTCCCTGAATGTGGAGAGCATTCATCCAGAGTGAAGTGTTTTTAAAGTCTTGGGCTTGAGGGGATGCGTGCTTGTATCAAGTACTTTATTGAACAAAATGCTCACTTATGGTTGTGTTTTGCTGTTGGTGATGTATACTTGGCGATAGGCATCTGCATTTTGAAAGTCTCACTTGTGTTTCGCTAATGTCTGTAGTTCAGAGGGTCAGAGATGAAAAAAAAATAAATGATGCTGAAGTAGCCTATTTGTAATACAGCTCTGTGCTTTCCTTTGTGCTTTGTATATTCTCATTGTTTGCCAAGGACGGGAATAATACTAATTTCTTGCATAATTGTATGTGCCCCCTTTGTTGTGTAGCACTTAAAATTCCTGCGTGTGGAGGTTCTCATATCCACACAAACACTGCCTTGGTTGTAGGCGTTGCTGCTGTAACTGCCGCAAGCAATGTGCAACTCTCTTTTAGCAAGAAATTGAGGACCAGGACTTAAGGAATGTATTGTGGACAAAGCTTGTGCTATAGAAACATTTAGGGTAATAGAGCCCCTGATTCTCTGGTTTCTTTTATCTAGGTCAAGTTACTTCTGTAAAGGCAAAGTTTGCTGATAAAAAAAACCCCAAAATGTAAAGTATTGGTTCCCAGGTCACAGCAGAATGATATCAGATGGTGCTATCCTTTTTTATTTAACATATGGGCATTCTGTGAGGTGACTGAGCCAGCAGCGTAGTCTTGTTGAGAAAAGGACGGCAGCAGTGTAACACCTGCACTTGGTGTTAGTGGGGGGGAGATAAACAAAGTCAATACTTTCTTAAGAGTGTCTGAGAAAACTTGATGCATCCAGGTGGGTGTGCATTCCTTGCCCTGCTTTTGATCTGGTTGCACCAGCAGTGTTGCTCCTGGACTCTCTGGACTCAAACTGTCACTTCAGCACAGTTCCGCTGGTTTGGAGCCTGCCTGTCTCCAGCAATTGCAGAAAAAAACGTTGGTGGGAATAGCTTAAATTAGGTGCTTTGACTTTTTAATATTGAGGGTCAATAAAGGTCTGTTCCGACCACGGCATATGCTGTTAATTTGTACAGGCGTTTTGTGGAAACACGTGAAACCACTGCCCTGTCTGCTCCGTTTGTCTGCGCCAGGCACCTGTTGCTGCCAGAGGAAGTTGTTAAATGTTGCTCATGCTTTTGTTAGCATCTTCACTTTTGTTTGTTTCCAAGCTGCTGCTCTTGTGATTGTAATACCTAAAGGGGAAGGCTGTAAGAGAGGTATTTCATAATCAAGAGGGCCTCTTGACTCTTGCAGAGAAATATTTTGCCCTGTTATAATGTAGAAATCACAGCAACTTGTTTATTCCCTGTTTCCGTGTGGGTTTTGTAGGTGAAAGCGTGTGAATCTTCCTCGCAGTGGGCATGTGTGTTTTGCTGGGTACGCAGGGTGTAGGATCTGCACCAGGGCGGCCGGCTGCTGGTGTGACCGTGGGGGTGCCCCTGCCTTGGGCAGGGTGGGGGTTAGATGAGCTCCCCATGTCCTTCCCACCAGAGCTGGTCCAACTATCAGTCTAAGGTTCACATCTCTGGCTGCAGCATGAGTAATACTCCAGCGCAGAGGTTGTGCAGGACTTTGCAAAACCTCATCGTTTCAGAGGAAAAAGAGCATTTTCCATACAGTCAACGTAGCCGAAACTATTACTTAGGCATTAAACTCTAGGTTGGACTTTGTTTATATTTTTGCATTTTACTTTGTGACTGTCAGATCTAAAACCTTAGTTCTTATGTAAGGAAAGCTCACATTTATGGAAACTTGATTTTTAAGAACATTGCAGATTGAGAAGATTGTGCTAAAGTTTCAGGAGTTGGCAACACCACTGTTTGTTCAAGTCACTGAGACCCTTTTTTATTCTTTCTCTTCGTCTTCGGGGCTCATGCAGACTTACCAGGATAATTGGGTACCATCAACTTGATCGGTTCCCATGACACCCTTGTGAGACAGAAGTGCTTCTTATCCCCTTTTTACATATGGTGAATGAGGAACAGGGTCACTTCTAGGCCACTTTTAGGTGGTAAACATCTGTCTCTGGTTTGCATGTGATCACAATGCCAAAGGTGCACCTGAGGCCCACAGCTGGGGGCACGGAGACAGCGTGGGCTGAGCTGCTGAGGCTGCAGGGCAAAGCAGGAGATCTGGTGTGGATCCATCTGAGGGTGCTGCTCCGATCTATGCCAGTTTCTTCCATGTGTCCTGCTCCCCCACGTCGAAGGGTTTTTAATGAAGTGATTACAGTAACACCAAATGATATCGGGACCCATGTTTGCTGCATCTCTCTGCTGGAAATGGCAATATGTGTTCAGGTAATGTTAGCTGAATTCATTCCTTTTTTTTGCAGCAGAATGTTGTTTGCTCGTGTGAGAGAAGCAGATTCCCTTTTAGCTGCATTTACGCAGTTGTGGTGATGGTAATCTTATTGTGTAAGGAATTATTTTAAACAAATCTGTAGATAACATGCAGAGTAGTATTTCTTTTCTTAAATTACTCATTTTTTAGATTAGTAGAATCTAGTTAGTAAAATGCTCTGTTCTGCTGAAAAAGCACATTTAATAAATATGTAAGAGAAAATTTTTAAATAGCCATTAAACATAGTTAATAAATTTTATCTTGCAAGTAGAATTGGAAAATACCCTGTTCATTTAATGTGTTTTATGGATCTCGTAGCAATTAATTGTCTTCATTACATGGACATAAATCCTCAATGTAATTCACCTCTTTCAGATTAATTGCTTTGGAACTTTTCTCGTTGCTTTGTTTAGGCTGTAATATTATTTCTCTTTTTTAAAAAAGTTGTGTCTTAACATCACATTTTTTACCATCCCCAAATGTTCTGGAAATCACTTCAAGAAAATCTCTGTGCGTTACAGGACAGTGCAGAGGTGGTGTTGCGGCTCTGATGGTCTGATGCAGGTTGAAGCAGAGCTCACACGTTCAAACCCTGCTTGACCCATGGCAGAGCAGGGAGCATGCGTCCTTTTCTCATTCCCTGCATTACATGGACTGATAAGAAGTTGTTATTTCTCTCTTCAAATCTGCCTTGCTTCTTACGTGATTTCAGTTATAAAATCAGAAACAAACAGTGATTTTATGCACCTGTGGGTTTAGATGTCAGGATAAGACCTTAATGCAACTTTCTGATGACTTGGGTGGTGGTGGTGGTGCAGGTCTGCTGACTGTGTCTGAAAATGTGTCAGTAAAATTACCCTCGTGTTATTGAGGGGATAGTTCAGCTGGAGCATCACGGGACATCTGCTTGAATTCCCAAAGTTAAATTCAAAGCTTTATTTCGAATAAAGTCTTTATTCTTCTCGAGTGAATTTTGCACACCAAATGGGAGAACAGGATCGCATGCAGGATCGCTTTTTACATGGGCTTTTTATCATTGAGCATGCTGAGCTTGTTTGTATGAGTAACATTTATGCAAATGTTTTCTAGTGTTTCTCTGAACTATTTTGCCAGGGTGAGGAAATAAAACGGCTATTATGTTTGCATGTTTTGTTGCAAGATCAGCAGACTGGCTGTTAACATATCAATTCCCTTGATGACACCACTTCTGCAACCCTATTCACTCAACTTTTTCTGACAGGGCTTTTATTGAATCCATCAACTCGACACATATCAAAGCACAATTTCTGATAACAAATATCTTGGTGTAAAATGAATTAAAAAGCTGATATCAGCAGCAGAACTGAGCTGAATTTCTGAAAGAAAATAAGAAACTCCAAAACGAACATGAGATTCTCAAGATACCAATCACAGAACAGTAATATAATAGTCCTCTACCCTGTACTCTTGAAGTACTGAGAAGTCAGCGGGTCTGCCCAAAGTCATACGAATGGGCTCGTTCTGGATTGTCAGCCTGTGAAAGCCTCTGTTTTCTGGACTCTGATGTTTGTCGTGTTGCTTCAGAGAGCAGCCTTCTCCTGTCTGCCTTGCTCTCTCCACCCTGCTTTTCTATCCCTTTCTTTTTTGCATCTCTTGGATGATAAGCAGCTTCAGGCAGGGCTGCCTTTGCACTGGTACTACTCCCAGTGCACCCAGGCTTGCTTACCTCTTATTTTTGGCTAGCACACACTATCAATAGTGTTTGCTAATAATAATCGCGCTTTTTGCTCTGTGGCATGCCTGCTCTTTGGGTAAGTATCCACTGGCAGTTTGCAGCCTAGCAGAGAGGAGGAGGAGGGTGGCCAACAGTTGATGTGGAAAATTAATTATAAACTACCATCCTCCTGCCACATAATTAAGGCAGTTCTGCTTTCAAAGCTTTACACCCAGCCTTGCAGAAAAAAAAGGAGACTACTGCATTTCCTTCCTCAAACAGTGGGAATGTTGCCAGAACAAAGCTTAGTGGAGAATGTCAGGTGTGGAACTGATTGCTCAGGATGCTCTAGAACCTTTACTGCCCTGCCTGCACCTGTGCCACCACCCAGATAGTGACTTTTACCTTTCATCGGACGAATGTTAGCTTAATTCTGCATCCTAGTTGATAAAGGCCTGTGAGTGTGAAAGGGAAGTCACCCATGTCCCATATGCAGCCAGGGAGTAACATTTTGTGTTTCTTTATAGTGGTGAAATGGAAACATGCAGGTTCAGATGGGCTACAGCTTGTTCTATTTTCATCCTTCAGGATGACATATTTATTTCATAATGATCCACAAAAACTGGCCTGTGATGTAGATGGGAAGAGTTTGACAGGCACCATGTAGCCCTGGGCATCTAATTACCTAAAGGAGCGGTTCTGTCCCTGAACAACCTCTGTCTTAAGGATCAGAGAAATAATTGCTGGAAGCTCCGGCTCCGTGTGTACTTCTGGAGCCATTCTGGTCTCGTAATTGCATGCTGGGTCCTACTAGCTTGTGTCGAGCAGTGCAGGGCCAGCAGAGCACAACTGAAGTGCCGAAGATGCTCTTCCATAGATAGCTGTGTAGGATGCCTGAGAGAGGATTTTGGAAAGCCCTGACAACTTTTGTGACTATTTGAAGCTGAGCTAAAGAAATGCGCGTTTGGTGTGACTTCCCTCAGTCTAAGCCATTGCTGAGTCTAGAGGGTATTGAAGCGTACGATATGAAGAGCCTCGTGAAGCCACAACAGTAACTGGTGTAACAAAGATACTTTGCTGTATTACCAGTGCCTCTTTAGACCAGAAAAATCCTTTAGGCTTTTCAGGTTTTCAGTTAAGGTACCAGAATTCTCCACTTTGCACATTTTTATTATGAAATTTATTGTCACCGTTGCTGACTAATTTGACAGTTAATTGAGGTGTGATGCTCTAAGAAATACCTAGGATTTTGTAAAGCGCCCGATTGCTGCCAGGTGGAAGGCAGTTGTCACCAACTCAAGTCAGGACGGTGTGGCTTCTGGTTTCCTCTTTCTGAGCTCCTGATTGACACAAACCTCTTTGCTAGTGCTGTCACGCTGGCTTTTTTTTTTGCAGCCAGGAGACTGAATAGACTGAATGTGGAAGCACAAACTTGTTGTACAAGTTCTTTAGATGTGCTGCAAATAATTATGAATATGTTTAATGAAGGGAGGCTAAAACATACGGAAAACATTTGGAAATAAGAGAGAATGTGTGCAGCCAAGCATTAGCTGTGAATGGAGAGTTCTTATTGGCATCGTTTAATGGGAGCTTTCCAGTTCGTCGTTTCTGCAGTGAATGTATAGAAACAGCAAAAAAAAAAAAAAAAAAAACAGAAAGGCTGGGTAGCTGGAGATAAATGGGAGGAGAAACAGCTGCCTTTCACCTCTAGGAGAGAAGGGAGAGTGAAGTGAGCAGCATTTCTGTTGATAGGCAAAGGCCCCCAGCAGTCTTTGCCTCCCAGTTCCTGGGAAGGGGCCAGCAGAGACCCTGCTGACACTGGCACCCTCTAAGCAAGGTAGCATCTTCCTTCTTCACCACAGCAGATGGTGTCTGTTGTCTTCTCCTGATTAGTCAGTTGATAACGGGGAGATATTTTTTTATTCCCCCCCCCCCCCCCCCCCTAGGTGGAGCAAGTAAGCTCCATGTATATCTCACCAGACAAGCGAGGTGCCTTTTGACATTAGTAGCCGTATGCCTTTTCCCCCACCTCAGGAACTGGCCGCTGATCTTTTTGGAGATTCCCCTCTTCCTTTCTTTGCAGTCCTGCTGTGCTTTCCAGTCTTAATGTCATGTGAGAAGGAACTCTTCAGTTTTGCATCAGATGTCGTGTAAAGATGGGCTGGGGGGACCAGCACGCTGATGTCTGCTCAAGCTGTGTTGTGGTGGTGCCGTAACCTGCGTGGGTGAAGAAGCTGAGGACCAAAGCATTCCCAGTGAAAACTGCATGTGAAAAGGCAACATGAGGCTCAGGACTGTGCCCTTACCCTGGCAGACCTCATGTCTCTGTCAGGAACCAGAGGCTCTCAGCTCCTCTCCTACTGCCCAGTGACATTCTGGAGAGTCTGCACCAGTGTGCTGCGGTAGGCAAAATGTCAATAAGATAGAGAATTCAGGAAGCTTTTTACAGACCCCTTTGCATTTTGTTTATGAAATTGGGTGGGAGAAGTGGTACTGACTGCTGCTGCAGCTGAGGGCACCTTCCAAAGTGGTGCTGAGCTTGTGACTGAAGTAGGGAGGGTGTAAGTCCTCCTCTGCCCTGTTGTGCTGCCCCAGGGATGCCACCAAAGCGCAGAGGACCACTGTGCGGGGCCTGTGCTCACATCCCACTCTTTGCTGGCTTCTCTCCTGGGGTTTTGACTACGTCTTGGTCTCTGTACCAGTGTGGCCCGATGCACTGGGGCCAACGGCCACCACTACAGAGGAAGCTCACTGGGCTGCTCCTCAGTTTGACAAATCCCAGTGGCCACGGTGAGGCCTGCCCTGAATTAACTGGTGGGACAGCCCAGGTGGTGGATGCTCAGTCGCATGGTCTGGTACTAGAAACTGCCGCCAGCATTTGGGATGAGTGTCTATGAAAGATTGACGGCAGGAGCAGGCTGGGCGCACTTAGTAGCGATCCCTGTGCCTTGGGCCAGGACCACACATCTGCTGGGTTGGAAACCAAGCACGCTGCACCTCTGCACTGGCCTTTCTTGAGAAGAGGGACCGATGGTGTGGGTATTGCTGGGAGTAAGAAGCCCCTTAGCCTCCTTGTTGGGGCTTGTGTTCATGTGTGACCCTGCACGGTCACACTGTACCATCACCCCTTCATCCATGAAGACCATGTGCTTCTCTTGGCTGTGCTGGAGCTGATGGGGGAGGCTGGCTAGGGTGGTAGGAGGACGTGCAGCTATACGTGCACTACAGTTTGCTCAGAGTAATGTCTTTGTCCTCCTTTTAGGACAACCGAAAGATTCCCTTGCAATGCCCTCAAAAGAAAAGGTGGCAAAACAACAAACCAGGTCTTTCTCATTAGGAAGGCTCGTAGGCACCTCTCCGTGGCTTGGGAGCGCGGGAAAGGGGGCGGGCAGCCCTGCACTCTGCTCGCTTTCTGTCTGGAAGGAATTTCTAGTTGTTAATGATTAATTCAAACGTTTCTTGTCATGAGTACAGTATGCACAGAGTGATAAATCTGCGGTGGGTTAGAGGTTGAGGTTGCTCAGTGCTGACAATTAGTTTGAGCCACAGGCTTTGCTTTCATTGGCATTTTCACAGCATTAACCCAGACCTTGTCAATTAAAATCCAGACACATTTTGATGAGGGACATCGTCTTCTAATGATAATTGTAATAATATCAGTTTTATTCATTTAAATCCTGTCAGGCAGGCCATGTTTCCTGGAAAATAACTGCCCAAGTTTCACATTGCCTAAATAACTAGGAAATGTCTTCCAGCTTTTTGAGCTGACATTTCCTCAACAATAACTAAAAGCAAATGAGGCCATAACTGTTCGTCTTCGAACACTTACCAACTTCAATCAAGGTAATTTGGCTTTATCCACTAAAATAAGCAGGTTTATTAGCCTTCACTTTGGAGGCTAATAAACATTTGATAATTGCCTGAAGTTGATGATGGGGTTTATGCTATTTATTATTGTCTTTTCTAACTGTTTGGCAGTGTAGCTCCAGAGCACGGCCGAGGCAGGGATCCATTTTTGCAGCTCACCTGTTCATTAGACGTAGGAGGAAGCCTGGGTGTAAAGGCTGGTGAAGGAACTTGTCTGAGTGGTACAAGAAGTCTGCAGTAGAATAAAACCCAGAAATCCTGTGTCTGTTCTAGTACATTAACTGCAGTGGTTTTTTATGTGTTTATGTGTCTGTGAATATTATATTTAGTATCTCTGTCAGGCCATAAAAATGAGTATTTAATAGTTGGAAAGGGAGTGATATATCAGATATCAATTGAAAACTCATTGTGGTTTTATTTTAGCATGGCATGAAAAATAACAAAGTGAAAATCATGTTTAGTTTTGCATGGAAAAATAATTTTCATTTTTCTGAGAGGTGGTTCCTAAGTGAAATCCTTCGCGAACAGCTAGGGTAGGAAAGCCAAAAGCTGTATCGAGTAAGGCTGTGTCTACATCTTGCAATGAATTTGGTCTGTTCTTGTCCAACAGATGGAAAGTGCCCCACTACTTGTTCTTTAGGCATTCCCTGGTTTCTCTGCTAAGAGGTGGACCACTGGCCTTTAGCCAGATCACATATATTTATTTCCTTTATTTGTCATCTCATTCCTTTAAAATCTAGGTTCTTCAAATAGTCAGCACTTGTGTATTTAAAAACCTTATTGGTATTATAAATGTGCTTCTGCTCTGGTCCTTGTCTGAAAGGTGTAGAAGAAGGAACTCTGATTAATTAAAAGCACCTCTAGGTGATGCCATAATATAAATAACAATAAGCCTGCCTTATTTCTATAGCAACTACGATAATGCTACCAGTTGTTAGTAGTTCAAAATTCAGGGCATAGCATAGGCTCTGAGTGGGAAATCCAGGCACAAAATACTGCATTGAAAAAAGGTAGAGGAGTAGTAACTGCGAAGTAAATGGACTTGTGCTGTTGTGACTCTGTTCTGGCAGTTAATTGTTGTGGGTTTAATAAACACAAAGACCCACCTCTGCTCTGGTAGGGCTCTTTTTTTTTTTTTTTTTTTTTTTTTTTTTTCACTATCCAGTGAAATGTAATCTGCATTCTGGTGCGTATAGAAATTGCACTGAAAACAGCATAGCTTGAAGGCTGTAAATATTGCCACATATTTTTCCAGTGAGCCTTTAGCAACTGAGCTGTGTGTCTCATTACTCTTTCTTTTTTTTTTTAGTGCATTTGTAAGCATTAGAGGTGATCAATAAAACCTGACCTACCTTTGCAAGTTAAATAGGCCTGATTTGAAACTACCAGACTTAAAGAGATTAAGATTTGCTAACAGTGATTTAAGAGCAAGCGAGGTCCATTTACGTGCTATTTCTTTTCCACTTTTGAGGTTTGAATTGCATTGGAAAATCTGTCACGTTGCACATTTAAGCATGGAAGTTGCAGCTAACACTTTATTGAGCATGCCTTTAAGTAGGAGCTGCGTCCTTACCCTGTATTTTACTATATCTTTCTGAAAATGTAATGTAATTAATAGATATGGAACACACCTAACCGTGCAGAGTGAAGTCTCCATGAACTTTGACTCTAAGCAGTATTTTCTATCTTTGGGAGATGTCCAAGGGGGGAAAAAAAAAAAAAAAGAATGTACAATTAAAAAAAAAAACCAAAAAAACCCACCAAAATAACCATAAAAACTCCAAAGACATAGAGAACTGAATCCTAGCTATAAGAATGTATGTTCATTAATGTTCCTCGTGCAAAGATATAAAATGCTCAAAACCAGATACTTCGTTTGTTATGCAAGTGGAGTGGTTTTGAAGTTTTATTCCATGGGGACCTCACTGAAATTATTAGTATGGTACCAAGTGCTCAGGATAGGCGCCCAACTCTTCAGATGGATGGGTCCCTGCTGCCACTAAGAGCAGCTTTGGAGGGGAGCTCAGTGCTGCAGTTCCTCCTACCTGTCTGTCCCACCTGGCTGTACACGCTGCACTGGGGTGCTGCAAAAGCAACCCGTTTACCATTTACTGCTACTTCACTAATGGTTAAATTTATTGTTTAACCCTTTGATGACTGTGGAAGTGCAGACTGGAAGGGCCAGCCGCTCCCCAGCAGTGTAGGTCCAGCTGGGAACAAGGAAAGGATGGGTTGGTGCTGTACAGTATTTTATTTTCCCACCTCGTGACTTTTAAGCATTTAATTTAAGAACCTGAAAGCCATGTGGAATGGTCTTGTGTTATGAAAGACAGGTTTGGTTATACAAATGAAATACTTCATTGGCCTAAAATTAGTCTGAAACATGTAGTCATAAACAGGGCATTGAGGCAAATGTGCTGAAATAAAACCTTCCAGCAAAAATGCTGTATCCTGCAGATGATATTTCTGTTACAGAAAACTGTTTTAGGATGTTTTAAATGTTTTTATGGCTCGTGTTTGTCATAGCCATCCAGCTGTCAGGCTAGTTTTTATTACTGTGGCATGTGGTGTGGTGCCTCTGCAGGTTCCAGCTGAGGCTGGGCGTAGTGTGTGCGTTTGCTGATGGTGTGTCTCAGTTCCACAAGATAATTAAGTGCCAGCCACTCATCCTCTTCTCTGCAAGGTTCAGATTTAGAGCAAGAGTTGTGTGGACCGATCAGAAGGCACTGTTGCTGAAATACCGACGGATGCCTCTATTGTTCTACATGGGTTTTGTGGGTCTTAATTTCTACTTTAGACCTGGGTGCGTGCATGCTCGTAGTCTGTTGGAGTAGTTATTAATAAACATCATTATTGATGAGGCATTTTGTTCATAAATGGTTTTATTGGTCTCTATGACCAGTTTGAGCCCTACTGTGCTCGGTGCTGGAGAGCGAGGTCATATATGACGGTCCTTGGCCCGAAGAGTTTTTGTGTTAAAAGACAAAGTGTAGTAGGTGAACACAGCACGATTGCCAGCAAGCGCAGAGGCAACAGATGGAGCACAGCGGCGAAGATGAAGGATGTGCAGAGCTCCGTGTGTTGTGGGGCATCGATGATCAAAACTCCTCTTTGTTGTGATGCCTGTACAAGGCTCCCAGCAATCAGGGATTTGGTTTGCTGAGACTAACTCCTGCCTTGTTAACTACTACTTCCTGATTATTTCTGTCCATATCCATCTGCTGCCTCTTTTCTGTTAGAGCTGCAAATTCCTTAGGGTTCAGACAGCTTTTTATTTTTGTGTTTGTGCAGTACCGAATGCAGGGGAGTTCTGGCCCAGGGTTCACGCTAGTAGCTGTTAACCAGTGGCATTTATGGATGAAAATAAGACGTTGGGAAAACATTTATTTTCACTTTCTGATTATCTTTATTTGCATTCCAGCATCCGCTGAATCTTTGAAACTGAAAAATTATTTAAATAAACGATGCATGATTAAAATTATTATTATAATGTTATCTACCACAAATAGTTCTATGCAGGAAATGCAATTTTTTTGTGTATGTGGTTGTTTATATATATCTGTATTTGTCTGGCAAATAGATTTTATCCTACAGCTTGCTGGCTGTTGCTTTCCTAGGTGCTTATTCATATTTAATACTGCTCTCCTGTGTATTTGCATACATAAATACACACTTGTTTTTAACACCTGTTAGCATCCTTTAATTATACATTGACCCTGAGGCTGTTGGCTTTGAGGTCTGTGCAGCCGCAGATAGCTGGATGTTATGTATTGTTCTTCTTTCCCAAGACCTGAGCCCGCTTTGCACTGACCTGCCAGCTGAAGTTTACCCTTCTGGCACAACGCCACAGCTAAGTGCCTTTCAGCGAGTTCTCGGCTATAATCCTGAGCTGATTTCTGGGATGCAATTCACTGCTACAGTTATCATATCAAAAGGGGAGCGATTTACATTTCCTGCACGTCTCAGTGTTGCCAGCCTCAGAGAATGCTGCAGAGAGAAAGTTACAATTTGATAAAATAATGAAAATGAGCCTATTTACAGTGTTGCATCTTACGCTGTGGAGGAATTTGATGCAGGCACAAAGTTGGCACTAAATACAAATTTAGGCTGTGCACAGAGATTAATTTTGGGGCTTTCTTTGGCTCCCGGGGAAAAATAGGAAGATTTTCCCTAAAGGCTGAATGTGTGGAGAACTGTATGCTCGCCTTTGTGTGCCTTTCCTCTTTATCTTGATATCTTATTGTGCTGCCCCATAAAGTCTCTCTCTTCTCTAGATATTCATCCAGAGTAGTGTCTGCATAACACATTATCTTTGTTTTTATCTGATCCCTTCAACCCTTTGCAGTTTCCTCTCTGAAAAGGCATTGAGCAGTCACGCCAGCATCATTTGTACAAAGTGAAACACTTTACGTTGAGATATTTTAAGCACGTCCATACTGGAAATGCCATAGGAATGGCAGGGCTGCAGTGTTTGCTGCTGATTCACATTCAGCTGCCTGTATTTGTATGCAGGAGCGGACTCCGTGGCGGCCTCGCGTTCATTTCCTGTGTATCAATTACTTATCAGTAATACACGAGCCCAGTTAAGGAACTGGAGGTGGGTTGTAGCCCTGAGAGCGTGGCTATGCCTCCCCTGTCTGAAGGGGCACTGTGATGGGACATGGGTTGGAGGGTCCCTTCCCAGACTTTGCATGGATGAGGCTGCACGCATTTGAGTTTGGAGAGGCAAGGGATCTCACTGGTCCAGGTGACTGGACTGGTGATGTTACTTGTCTCTGAGCCAGATTCCTGCAGCCTTGTCTAACTTCAGCTATATTTCTTTTTTTTTTTACAAGCACCTTTCTTAGACGTATTCACTGTGCTGTGATGAGGGGTTGTGTAAAAGGGGCACTCAACAAAAACATAGTGGGCAAAGCGCTCTCGAATTTATTTCACCTTATCTTTCTCATCTGAGGTTTTGATGTTGGGCACTTGCAGCTGCAAATGTGAAAATATGTACCAATAGCATAAACCTGCCAGGGCTGGTGACAGCTCCTCTGCAGGGTTTGTAGTCCCAGGTCGGGTTTTTTTTTAGGAATTAGTGAGTAGAGGTCACCCAAATTCATCTTCAGGCTGTTCAGGACAGGGTATTCTTTCCCTCCCATTCCACTCTGCTTTTCTTTTGTGCATCTTAGAAAAGAAATATCTTTGTCCATGTCTACATTTTAGCCAGCTTTAAAAGATTTGAAGCTTTGCTTAGTTCTCCCTTAACTTTAACAAATCCTTTAAAAGCAGACCGTAGAGATTGACCGCACCAGGAAGGTATCACCGTGCCACCTTGATTAGTCTGTGTGCCCGACCTCCGCTTCCTCCTAACTTTTGACTACTGCACCTTGTCATCTTTGATTTCATCTTTTTCTTTTCTGTTTTTTCCCCCCTTTTCCTTTACTGTCTATGAAAATTTGCACTGCCTGATGCTATCACCTCACCGCGCTGTTTGAATCTTAATGCAAGTGCCCTGGGAAGAGATTACACTCACCCTTGAAACTGATGTGTCTCTTTTAATGTATGATGTCCAAAGAGAAGACTATTTCTAATTTTCGATCCTGGAAATTAAAACCAACACGTGCACATGTTT
Source organism: Falco naumanni (assembly GCF_017639655.2). Taxonomy (NCBI): domain Eukaryota; kingdom Metazoa; phylum Chordata; class Aves; order Falconiformes; family Falconidae; genus Falco; species Falco naumanni. Next base: position 8,573,367 of record NC_054061.1, read on the forward strand.
CTTTATCCGTATGCAATGTAAACTTCAGCAGAAATAAAACCACAGCGTGGGTACTTGGCTGGCATACAGCTAGTCAGGACATTTTTCTGCATAACTCATCCCTGATAATAAGGGATGCTCTGCATTTTTCTGTCCCCACATTCTATTTTTTTAAGAACTGATTTCCTTAGGGAGTTGTTAATGTTCAGGGCTTTTTACCCTGACATTTTGGACAATGATGTGACAACACAAGTGCATCTATTACTCTTCTGCTGGAAGCTGACTAAAGCAAAGGACTTGATGGATAATGGCCACATTTTCCAGCAGCGCCTGGTGTACATGTGAGAAGAATGACTGAGTGACCTGCATATAAAACCAAACTATGTCAGGCAAGAAGTCTGAGCACAGAACCAGAAGAGAAGACTTGAGAACAGGTAACCTTTCATCATGAATTCCTTATTTTGGTCCCCTTCTTTCTGTTGCTGGAAATCTGGTGCTTTCTGTGTTGCGGCAGTGCAGGTTGCAGTGTGGGAATCTACGATCACCTCCATGGGAAGGGAAGGCAAAGGGCAGCAGGCTCGTGTGGCATGGGGAGTTTTGAGCAAAGGAGGTTGTACAACTGAAAGCAGGTCATCTCTTCACCTTGGGTTGCTAAAGAAAGATGATTCTCCTGTGCTTTGAGTAGTCGATTTACACCTGTGCAAATTGGAATGTAAAACTGCACTGGCCGGAGCTTGCATTTGGTGCTGCTGTGGGTGCCTACAGCCTTCAGGGAGAAGGGGAGAGAGAGCTGGAAGCTGTTGGGGCTGGCTGGGGCTCTGGACCTGGGAGTCGAATGGCCGTCTGAGCGTTGTGTCCCACCAGGGCTCCGTGCCCTGGCAGGTGAGGCATGCTGGCTGGATGCTGTGCGTTTGGTGCTGTAGATCTTTTGCTGAAGCTGATACTGCTCTGCTTTATGTTCCACAGTGTAGACTCGCTAAAGCTGATTTCGAACTCACAGAGTCAGGGGGAGTATGGGGAGGAGAGGGGGTTACGGTGGCGAGGGGATGGGGCGCTCTCCCCTCCCTGTCCCCCAGCACATCACTTAGTGGTGAGGGAGATCGTGCCTAACTCATGTCTCCTTCCATTTTCTCTCTCTGCAAGACCACTATGAGAAACGATCAAGGATTCAGATAGGTTTCATTGAACTGGAGAAGGAAAAGCGTAAGAGTGCTGCTACCAAAAATATAAGGAGGAGGAGAAGACCCTCGGCATTTGGCAGCTGGAACACCAGAGTGCGGGGAGGGGATGGGTGGCAGTTCTGCCCTCAGCTGTGTCATTCTCATGAGCAGCATGTCAGGAGTCTGTGGCAGGGACGGTGGATCCCCAAACCTTTGCTTTGCAGAACTGCTCTGGAATACGATGAAAACACGTGGGGTTTTAGTGACTGATTGTTAGATGGGCTTTTAGGCTCAGGGAGTGACTTACAGGTGAGATTGCTGTGATGTAGTGAAGTCCATTTCATTCTTAATGTTGTAGCAGCCCAAGCTACAGTCTTTGTATCAGGAGAACGTGCTCCAAGCAGACCTTGAATGTTTGATTTCCACAGAGGATGCACTCATAAATGTTTGTGAACAAATGGGAAATTACTGTGTGCCAACAGAAAAAATTAAGAGTGGAAAAACAGAGCCCAGGTTGAGCATTTGTTTCTGGAACATAGTTTCTGTGAATAATTCAGCTGGCTTCTCTGCGCTTTGGACTTTCCGTCTTTCCAAGGGCACTCCCTCACCCTTAGCTGGGATTTTGGGAAGACTAGTAATTTGTCAGATGTGAGGTAATCACCAGAGACAGTGAAGAACATCCCTACATCAGGCATAGATGTACCAGGGAAATCAAAGTGCCCTCTGTAGCACTGCTGGCTGTCATACTTGTTTTTCAGTTAGTGTAAGGTAGCAGTGTCTGCAAAAGTTCCTTTCCTCTGCCTAATGTAGATTATAACTGTAATAATGTTTACTTGAAGTGAAATAGGGTGCTGTAGCTATGATTGCCATCTGCAAATCTGCAAATAATTCCTTGCATGGTTTCAAACAAAGAAAAATATCAGGAAAATATTCTGCAAAGAAATGATGACATCCTATGTGCCTTATTATACAACATTTTGCCAAGAACTTGTGGCTGTAACAAGGAGGTTGATACACTTCCCCACTGTCACAGCGTTAAAACCTAATTGCCCCCAGGTTTCTTGATTATCTCCAACACAGCTGTCATGTTGCCCCTTTGAAAAAATGAACCGACATCACATACACAAACTTCAAAATGTCTTTTTTTTTTTTTTTTTCCTGGAAACAGGCAAAATTATTATCAAACAGTCTCTGGTATGTTTACCAAACTTGTTGGAATATCGCGCTGAATTGGGGCCCTGTTGCTTCTATATCACAAGATAAGCGATAATTCATGTTTCTTGTCACACTTGTGCGTTACCACGCTAGGGCTCCTGCCAATATTTTGTGCTTGCTGCCTACGTATACAAGAGTATTATTTCATAGTTGTGGCTGGAATAGGGGCTCTGCGTTCACAGGCTGTACTCCTCCCTCTCGCTGTGGGAAAGGTGTCCTTGGGGCCCTTGAGCCTCCTGTTGCACCCCCTGTGAAATGGGAGCAGTGATGCTGTCCTCCTCCCACTGCGTGCACCGAGTGCCTCATCCCGGGACAGTGTGTTGCCACTGTTGAAAATGGGCCTGTTTTCCCAGAAAAAGAAGAAAGTCGTCTAAGAGTAGTGAAAATTTCTCATTTTCTGAGCCTCTGACAGGTACAAACTCTCTTCCCAAATAACTGAATATAGTTTTCCCTTTAATTGGCGATGTGTCTAACATATCTTGTTCCATAGAATAGCCCCTGATTGATAGGGAGGATTTTCAAAACATTAATCGCCCAGTTCCCTGTGTGGCTTTTGGTAGGAGTTTAGTGGCTGATTTCCCTTTGTGGCTTTTTTTATTAATCTTTTGTTGAGCTAATCTCCCCAGCAGATACATGTGCTACACATGCTGAGTCCCCTGGTTCCAGCCTGGTGGCCGTGTGAGCTCTTGTGTAGCCCCAACCAGGGCACCAGTGTGGTTTTAAGACTCAATGAACCACGCTGGGCTGAGCAGGAGCATCGCACTTGAGCTTTTTCTAGTGGCTTAAGGGGGAAGATGGCTTGATTTTAAGTTCCAGTTATTCTGCTGTGAGGGTTAAAAAGATTTTTACAATGGCCGAAATGGATGTGAAAGAGAAACAACACTCTGGAACTTTGGGAAAGCTTCAAAAGGTTGTGTATTTGGCCAAATATTCTCTTGATCTTGCTCCTTAGCATGTAGGAGGCTATGGCTGTCAGGAGTAAGTTCGGGGCAGGGTTGGGGTTAGTGTTGTTGCAGGGCTTTGGCCTCAGAGTCTGGTCCAGGGCTGTTGGAGATGAGGGGATGGACAGAGGGTCAGAGGATGCTTTCTCACCAGGGCCTGTGCTCACCTGGTTTCTGAATCCCGCTGGAGATGGCCCCAGCATGGCCCTTACCCTCGTGCAGTGAGAGATACTGCAGATAGCAAGGATTTGGAGAGACCGGTTTAGATTGGAAACAAGTCCTTCTTTCTCCTCCAGATACTTTATGTTTGGTTTTGAAGGGGGAAAAGCAATCAGCCAGCTACAAATGGCATAGCAATGACAAGTTGGTGATGCCTAGCCTATTCCAGGAGGTTTTGTTATGTGTAGTGCTAAGTGGTTTTGTTTGTGCAAATTAATTACTCAAAAAGGAAAAAAAAGCTGATAGCCTTTTGGAAGCCATACTGAGACTGGAACAGCTAGAGGGAAGGAGGAAAATACCCCCAAATGGCTGAATGGGTGCATGGTATCACCACGGGGAGAATCGGTCACCTGCAGGGGGTCAGCACAGCACCACGAGCTCCATGCAGGAGCAGGGTTTGCTTGGGGGTCAGAGCTGGGATGAGGGTGCATGGCCTTCAGCCAACTAGCCTGCCTGCGCTGCAGCTGGAAGGTGGAAGGAAGGGGGTTTTTTTTTATCTTTTCTGAAGGTGAAGAGGGAATTAGTCACTGCTGGAATGAACAGCCCCCTGCATGCATGATGCAGGTGCACGTGGAGGGAGAGAGGGAGGCACTGCTGCGAGCATAAAATGCAGCAGGGTGACAGCTGGCAGACATGCATTAGCATGATGATAATCCTGTAAATGGAAATGCTTGCAAGTGAGAAAAGATGAAAGTGTGTATGTGCTTGTAGGATCCTTGTTATCACGTTATCTTGGATCTTTAGGGACAAAATAGCCACTCATGCATGGAGAGTAAACAGACACGCGGTATGTATAAATAATGTGTGAGAGAGGAGCTTCTGAATGCAATTTCCATCTTTATTTAAAAACTTGCTACTTAGGCAAATTATTATAATTCCAGTGACACTAACTAATCCATCAGTAATTAGGATGGGAAATGGGAATATATTCCACAGAAATGATCATGATATTTCATGAGTCCAATTGTACAGCAGCCTTCTCGAAGAATAAGCTGTCATTTGCCCAGAGTTTTTTGGAAGGCTATAATTTAGCTGATTAAAAAAAAATAATCAAGAAAATTCCCCTGGAGAACTGCATGTTGGGTTGAGTACACTAAGTTTGGAATAATATAATCAGTAGTGCTTTCGCTGCTTTTACTATGTCTTGTCTTAGTGTTGCTGATTGTGTAAATAGTTAGAATAATTCCATATTTTCTTAGCATCAGTGGCATCCTGTAAGCTCAGCCCTTCTCCAGGCTCAATGAAGCCACGTGGCTGCTGATTTACCACAGATGCTTTTGCTGCTCCCGTTGGAGAGCTCTTCTCTAGCAAGGTGCAGGGTCACTCTTCCTGGATTTAAGAGAAAGTATTTATCAGATGGTTTTCAAGGGTCTAAACTGCAGATGAACAACTTTGTGCTTCTGGTTATAGCTTTGGTGAATGAAGCATTTTGGAGAAACACACTTTTCTGAGAGGAGGAGGAAAAAAAAAAAAGTTCCTGCCTTATCTAACAGGTGCTGGCAACACACTTACCATTGCCTAGGCAATTAAAAATGATACTTCATCAGTAACCCCACTTATTTCTCATCAAAACAGCCCTTTTGGCCTTACGCTCTTGAGCACATTAGAACAACTTTTAAGTTGCGCTTGTGAAAACACGGAAGAGCTGCAGCCTTTGTGTCCAGCCTCCTCTGGCATCCCGCGCTGGCTGCGCCCCACGTAGCCCAGCATCCCTGCCTTCGCGTGAATACAAGTTCTGGAATAACAGCAAAGGAGTGCTAGGAGAAAGGGCTCAGAGAGCGATGGCACAGCTGTGTGAGAAAAGGAGCGGAGTTTCTGATCTAGGAGCGTTAAACCTTGCCCCTTCTGATCTGCTAACCGTGTCACTGTGACTCCTAGGTTTTTTATCTACTCTTAAAAGTGCTGTAGGGATCAGCTCCTTGTCCGGGAAAACGTGCTTTGTAATGCCAGGTTCAGTATTTTGTGCAGAACCTGGTAATCGAGTGAGTTTGTTCCTTGGCTTTGCTCTCTGTGGGGAGTAGATTAAGATGACCAGACATATTTCACTTGCAGCCCCAAACAGGTTTAAATATCTGTTTTGGAGGAGTAAGGCAAATACAATTCCTACCTTACATTGTGTGCCCCTGTTGAAGCAGGTCACTGTCAATGAAAAATTCTCTCACTAACCTTTAAAAATGGGTTTTTCTGTAATTCTAGTTCTGCTGAAGGGTAAAGCTGTATACAGTAATTGAACCAGCGGTGCATGCAAACTGAAATTTTGCAGGAGGAAATTATGGGGTTGTAATGGATTGTCTCTGTTTTCCTCTCTCTGTTCCCTCTCTTGTATCTTCTTTCACTTTGCTTTTACTACTTCTCTTATTTCTTGGTTTTGGAATTGGTATCTGAAAAGGTTGATTGGTTTAGTGAGGAAAACCGAAATTGTGATTAAGGAAAACTTGGATTTTTAATCTGTTTTGAACTCTTCACCTCCTGGTGTCCTAGTCATCTCTGCTGGCTAAATTAGGTTAAAGCAAGCATCTTGCTATTAAAATAAATAAATAAAATCCACGGTAGGGTAGGGCACCTCATACAGGTGCTGACAGAGTCCCGTAAATGTGTAGGGGATGATCTGATCGTGCTGCCTCAGGGGGAGAGGGCGTGTTGGAGTGTGTTCAGATCCCTGGGATGGCGGTGCTGGGCGGAAAGCTGGTCTTTTTCAGCAGGCCAGAAGTACGGAGCGTTCGAACAGCAACACACGCTCACAGGGGTGTAAAGAGAAACAGTAGGTCTGTCTGCACCTAAACCAGACCCGCGTGTACGGCTGCGCTTGCCGCATGCTGCAGGTCACTGGCCCCTGACGTGGGCCAGGGGGTTGTGGGTTGCAGGGTCTGCAGCAAGGATGGATCCCCCTGATTGACAGTCGGGAGGGAGAACGTGCACAGCTGCTGCTTCCTCCTCAGAGTTAATTTTTTTTTTTTTTTTTTTTTTTTTTCCTGCTGTAACGTAGAGGTTGTTCAGTGTCTTGGTTTAGGTTGTGTTCCTTCCCGGTGACGTACCTGATTACAATACATCTCCAGCAGCCAGAAGTGCTTGACAGTTTTAGCTTTAATTCAGGGGATTTTGTTGGAGCATCCGAGTTGGGCCAGTAGCAGATGTTGTCTCGGTCAGGTTTCCCTTACCCAGGCTATGGAAACGTGTTCTACATCTTTTCCGTTTTAACATGAATTAGTTTAAATGAGCTATTCCCCTTGCTAGGATATCTGGGAAACGTACCATTGAGCAAAGCTGTTCTTTCCTTTTCATTTTGCTTGTTCTTTCATTTTTTATTTTGGCTGTTCTCTCGTATCTTTCCCAAGTCACCAGCCAAAAGCTCACCTTAGCAGTGCCACGCTAGACCTAGGCTGACTGGTTTCCAGGCAGCCCAGAACTGAATCCCCATTTATTTCACAACTGCTAAACCAACGGCAACTGCTTTCCAAATGCCAGATCAATTGTGGATGTTGGAACAAGAAATTGAGTTTCATCAGGGTTCGTCTGGGTGAAATAAGAGCCACGTCTCAGACAACATGGTGCCTCAAACAGAGCGTGGCTCTGTGGGAAAGAACCCGGGAGACTGTTCTTGGCAGAGCTGTGGCCAGAGAGCATGGCTTAGGATTGAACAAAGCTTCATGTTTCAGATTAATATTTATATATGTATATATCTATCTTTAGGAATAAATGTACGCTATGCTTTTTATTTGGGGGACAGGCAGCTATACCAAAAAAAAAACCCTAATGCTGTGATCAAATTCCCTTAGTAGAGCCGAAGAAAAGCCTTGAATACTGAATAGTCACGTGAAAGGAGAGAGAAAAATTCACAATAGTTCATTCCCTACTGATGCTCGCTGAACTGCATCTCTCCTGACACTTTGGCTTCTCAAAACCTTCACGTTGCACCTCTCTGAAGTCTTTCGTCTCCGTGCTCTGAGGGATGTCCTACATCAGTCCTTTTGGCCATCGGTCAGCTTGCCGTTGCACACTGAACCCGCCTTTCCAGGGTTGTCCTTGGCTGGCACTGGTTATAAATCCCAGCGTGCTGACCAGAAAGGCTTACACAGGGCCTGAATTAAATTCTGTTACGAAAAGCAAATTCAACCATGGGATCTTTTTTTCCCCCCAGTATGTGCTGGGAGACTGCATTAGGATTTAGAAGTAGGGCTGGAAGTTTTAGATCCGGGCGAGTGGCTTTTCTTTCATTAGCAAATGCTTTTTATTTAACAATAAATAAATAAATAACAAATCCATCCTTTTGGTGTTTCTGCCTCATATGCCTGTGTCACAGCCTTTTTCCCTTCTAATTAATCAAGCCATATCTCATGCAGCTCTGTTTGTCAGCTGGGATTAAAGCCTGACAGTATTTAATCATCTTGTATTTCATAGTAACAATCTCCCTTTGCTTTCTCTTCCCTCCTTTTCCTTTCATTTCCTTGTCTTTTCTGGGTACGTAGCAGGGTGTCTGCTCTGACTGTCTGAAGTTTTTATACAGGGAGTGACAGGTATAAAATTCTTTTCTTGGCTCTTTTCTTCTGTGACCTATGTAATTCCCTCATGAGATCATTTGCTGTGACATTTTGGGTGTACCGTGACCTACCCTGTTAGCACAGAGGTCCACCAGATGCTGAGGCTGTAGGAGTACGTACTGAATCATATTTTACCGTTACTTTTTTTCCTCAGCAAATATGTTAAAGCTGGGAGCCAAGCGGGTTGAATGAGTAGACCGATTATTATTTCATGTTCTGGGGCTATTTAGCAGTTTCAGTTGTTTTGAATATGTGTGACCGACTTGGACACTGACTTGGATTCATTTTATTAATTAAGGTTTCATATGAAATGATGGATCTCAACGTTTGACCTACTCATGGAGATCCCTTTCATCATCAAGGGGTGGAAACAGATCCTTCCTTCAGGCACGATACTTCTATTTTAAGATCTACATCTCAGTGGAGCAGATGACTCATATCCTAAAAGGGCTTCTTTGTCTCCATTGACTGTAGAGGATATTTAAATAACTTGTCCAAAGGGAGATGTCTTCCTTGTAGATGTAGAGTGAGATGAGCAGTATGATGGGTCTTAAGTGGCTGCCACAGGACAGCTATCCATTTTAGTCCCACCATGGTGTGGTGTGGGAGACCGATGAGTGAGCTGTGCATGGTCCCACCCTCCTGGGTCTGGAGGAGCTCCAGGGGACACCCCACCCGAGGGCTGTCACGCAGAGGTGGGAACCCGCGGCGTCAGCTCTCTGCGGGGGAAATGCTCCATCTTCTCCTTTCATTGCCATTTTTCCAGAGTATGGATTGCTAATTCTTCAGATGCAAGTCAAAACAATTGCTGTCTTAATTTGACACCCTTTTTAGCACGGGTGATGTCAGATACTATAAGGTCTGTAGATCGAATGGATTGAATGTATTCCATTGCATCTGAATTTGTAGGTTAAGTGGTGTTGACCCCAGCTAGCTTTGGTATGGGAGATTGTCAGGAAATCCCAGGTACCAGCCGTGCAAGCGGCGCTTTCCTCGCCCCACACCAAATACCGTGCCACTGAAATGCGTTTGCTTTCTCCTGCTTTGCTGCCATTGCTGTGGTGGTGGATGAAAAAAATGTAGGAGGAAAGGAAAGAGAGAGGGGAAGAAACTTAAAACAATAAAAAACCAAAGTATTTTCATGTTCTAGGTAAAAAGTTATCTTCCTGCAGAAGAGAGCCCTATTTATAGCAGGGTAGCAGTGTTCAGAGAGGTCATAGGAGGCAGCAATGTACAAACTTCGGTGGATGCTGTTGAACCCTAGATTATTGTTTTTCCCCATTCAGTTAAGAAAGCTTAAACTTCAGAATTCTTGCTGTAGAAGACATCGTATTGTCGTTCTCCTCTTTAAAATCAGATGGTGGATGAAACATTTGGTTAGTTTTGGTAACAAAAGGGGGGAAAAAAATCACCATCATTGCTAAAAATAGTTTTTTTTTCTCAGTTGACTCTAAAGTAGTACAGTAGCGCAGTGGTAACGAAAAGAGCAAACAGATCAAAAGACAGTGAAGAATGTAATATTTGCTGGTTTGTTTTCATTCTAACATGGACAATTTCAGGTCACCAGACTGAAAATCCATGCCTGAAAGCAAACAAGTGCTCTTAAATGGAATTAACATGTGCAGGAATTCCAGGGAGAAATGTTTGTTTTGTGTTGCATGGGCTGTCAAACTAATGATCAGAATAGCACTTTTTGGCCTCAAATCTTTTTGATTGATAAGGGTATGTTTCATTTTCCTTCCAGAGCTGCACCGAATGCATGTTTATATTTTACAGGAAATAGCAAAACCAGCAGGTTAAGGTAAAAGCTAACTGCGGTACCAGAAGTTGCTGCTTTTATAAGAGGAGGATTTATGATGCTTAGACCTCAGTTTATAAAATAAAGAGCATGAGCAGTGGTTTTCTTGCATGTTTGCCAAGGGAAAAAAAGAAAAAAAAAAAAAAAAAAAGAGCTGGAAAGACGTAAAATAAAAATCAGGAAGTGATAAATGCAGGCATCACTTAATTAAGAAAATGAATTCTACAAGCAGAGTGATACAGAAAGGAAACATCCGTTACTGAGGAAGGGGCATTGAGGCAAAGGACATTTGTCATCTCAAGTGACAATTAGATGAGTTTCCAAACAGAGCAGGGCAAAGAAGGTAAAAATATGTGCGAGAAGAAAATGAGGCCAGAAGAATTGGAGGAATACAGAGCAGGCTTTTGCAGGTCTCTTTGCCTGATTTATGCTTTTACGCCCTTCTTAGCATACAGCCATCCCTGAAATGAAGCGCCTCTTTTGCTGTCATTACCGTACAGTCCTGCGAGCACTGTGTCGGGTAAATCTGCTCAGCAGCATAACGTGAAACCGGCTGCGGGACGGGCAGGGGGTGGCCCAGCAGCCGAGAGGTGAACCGTGCTGGGAACGTGTTCCCTGCCCGCTCTGCGAAGGGCTGCGGGGGAGGCGGCAGCAGCCAGGTGAGCTCTGCTCTGAGCTCGGGGTCACGCTCAGAGCCATGGTCTGCAGAGCGAAACTGTTTGCAAAGGCTCAGGAACCTCGGCTGTCTCTCCCGTAGCTCCCCCCGATCCGTTTGCCATGACTTGCCTTAAAAAAGCAGCGTCCGTTTCCTTAGGTACAGACTTGAATGCAGATGAGCAATACTGCTGCTGGGGAGGATTCCTCTTCCCGAGTTAATTCCTCTCTGCGCTGAAGCAATGCATTTGGGTGGCCCGAGACCTGTCCCACACCCCACGGGCGGTGCTTCCACAGGGATCTGAGGGCATTGGGTGCCATAGTTTAGCTTCTGGCCAGATATTCATGTGGAAAGAAAGAGCTTCAGTTTATTTTGCACGTTATATTGGCAGAGTGGTTTGGCGTAGGAAGTTCTGACAAAGTGTGCGAGTTGTCTGTTATTGATGCAGTTTGGATGGTCTTGCTGGCTTCTGTCACCGAAGGGCTCTTACAAGCCCCAGCTTCCCATGTGTTTCAGGTACGTGTCTCCTGTGTTAACTGCCAGGTCACTTCCATTTCCAGAGCCCTTTCGGACCCATTTCTCTATGGATTGTGGCAATGAGTAGCCCGCAGCAGAGACTTGCAGCCGCCCTTTTGCACAGAGCTCCTGTCCAGGGGATCTTCTCATTTTTGTTCAGGATGAGTAATTCAAACCCAAGGTCAGTAGGAGGGCAGGGGGGTGTCAGCCAGGCTCACGGTTCAGCTCGGCTCTGCTCCCTTCGAAGAGCATCCAACTGGTGATCAAACCTGAAACAGGTACTGGGACACTGTGGTTAAGCCGTGTGTGTCACAAACAGGCACAGGGGACATCAGTGCTCCCCAGGTGTGCGCTCATGCCTCGGGTTACCCCCACTCCTCAATAGGTACCAGTACCTGAAAATAAGTCTTTTAGATACCCTGCAGAAAATCAGGCTGGAGCATCCATCCCATCAGGCTCTTTCTGTTTCTAGAAACTTGGTCTTTTTCGAAGATTTTATTGAGACTTGTAAGCAGAAGCAAATTCGTTCAAGGTTGATGTCGGCTTTTTGAGCGTATTTGTTAGAGCTTGCTTCTTGTGCTTGGTGGTTTTGGGGTGGTGGTTTTTTTAAATGTTGTATGAGTAAACTGTTAGTGGTGCATTTGTTTGTAATACCCTTTCAACTGGCAAAGTTTGGCAGAAATCGAATGCTCTGCAGGACAAGCGGCTGCTCAGTCACAGGTCAAGGAGGGTTTTAAGCTCCAAAAGCTGAGTGATCTTGTATCAAATGCTGTGGCTGTGGTTTTGATCCAGCTTCTAGCAGCTCTGCACCTGTGACTAGCTCTATAAAAGAGACAGGAAAGTCAAAACTTTCATAGTTTTACTGAAAGTCACATTTGGCTCATGTGGCTCATCTGTGTTGAGTTGGGCTGGACAAACCTTACAAACTTTTCAGGATTCCAAGCCACGGACTTTCCCCTTCCCTTCTTTTGGAATTAATATACTTAGGATATTTGCTTGTGAAATGATAGAAAACTAATTTAATACTTAGTTTTTCATCCTCTTTTCTTATTCTACCCATCTTATTAGAAAAAGGACGGGGAGTGGGAAACCTAATGCACAAAATCCCAATGAAAAATAGCTGCTGTAGGCATATAAAACAGAACATGTTCAATTGTGAAGTCAGCAACTGCAGGCTACGATTGCCTTGTATAGAAGGGTTACAGGGGAGACCTGTGTGGTGACGTTAGGTAGGACAGCTTCCATTTTTCTGGCAAGTGACAACTTCAGGGTCTCTTCTCTGTCTAACAACTCTACTCAAGAAAAAAATAATCTTTTTGAGCTATCGGTCTCCTCTCTGTGATACAAACAGTAGGTAAAGATTTTATTGTCTGCAGCTCTGCTGTTTCAATCGTGTTTATACGTCATTTATTTCAAATTAGTGAGACTTAGCAGGAGTCCAGAAGTTTGCATCTGCTCCAGCATCGGGGCCAGCATAGGCGAAAATGGAGCAAAAGCACAAGGGCTGCTAAGGGATCCGGACAGTATTGGTTGGATATCATTACTGTGTTCAGGGACTACCTTTAACTGCCCTTTTCTGCTGGCCATACCAGCTATATGGCAAGTCATACAGCAAGAGCGTGTTAGCTTGGAAGCTCCCTCAGCTGGGGGCAGGAGGAAGAGTATTTTCAGCGGCTGTGGGGTGCTGTAGCCGCCTGGAGCTGTGCTAGGTTACACCGCCTGGTGATCTGCTTACTGACACTGTGTCATGCCAGGAGCTGCCTGAACGATACGTTCATTATACATTCCTGTGCATTCCTGATTCAGATTAACACGCTAGCTTAATCTTTCAGTTTGGTTATGCAATTTGCTAGATGAAATATCGCTTGCATTCTTTCTGTTAATGAAAACCCACACATAATCCCCGTGTCCTAAGTACCTGTCCCGATTATCTACTGCATTCACGAGCGCTACTTGCAGAATTATTTTGCCTAGTTGAAGTTTTATTTTCTATTTATTCTAATTGCCAGCGTTGCTATTTTAAAAATTGCTAACCCATTGGCAGATACTCTGTTTTAATCCTTTTTTCCATTCCCTATTCCCTCGCAAGTGCCAGGTCGCCTGCTTTACAAACCCATTATGAGTTTCTGTACAGACACAACTGTTCACTGGGGCTGTCCCATGCTTCCATATGGTGCACATTAATCACAATTTAGCTATGTAAACAATAACTTGTATATTGTGCTGTGTATGGTTGCATGCTTAGGTTGAATGAAAGATTTCATTTTAGTAAGTTGTATAAACACACCTGAGGCTCTGAAAAAAAAAATAATGTGACTCTCTGTTCTATAGAATTCATCAGTTTGCTAATTAAAAGTCTGCTTTTATGGTTGATGATCATTACTTTTTATAAAGCCCCGGAATGCTATTAAGCAGGTCTGGAATGGTGGTGTGTGGTTTATTGGTTTTTAAAAATTGTTTCCTGCCTATTTTGTCTGTGATTTCACTGTGTTGAAGAGTCAGCCTTTGCTTTTCGGTTACGGTTTTCATAGAGTAAATCTGCAAGTATTGTTTATAGTTGAAATGTTCTCAATCGTATATTTTTTTTGAACAGCTTGGATTTAATGTCTGGTTTATGTTTGGAATAAACAAGTTTAAAAAATAAGTAAAGGGTCTTGAATCAACAAAAGGAAAATAAACCCAAAGTCCTTAGAGAAATAAGTAACAAAACTGTGTACCTTCTAACCCAGAAAATTCATCACTCCTTTTGTCCGTGTGTATGCTCCTGTTATTATTTTGCTTTGATTCATGTGTACTTCAGGGACCCTGTCATGCTTACTCTAGGTAGTAGCTATCAACAGAGCTATTACAACACAGCAGAAGAAACACAGCCCGTTTCAAGCATTCAGATGCTTTTTTTTGTCTACAGTATTGCAAAGTAGGCAAGCTGCAGCATGTTACTTGGGCATAAAGTTACCCACATTTAAGAAAAGCTTGGGTATATGTAAAGATTAAAAAGAGTATCTAGGGTTGCAAAAGCAAAGGCTTAATACTTGTTTAGCAACCAAAAAAATGGAGAAGGATAGAAATACTCCATTTCTAGAGAACTGCATAGTCTTTAACGCTGGAAGTTAGGAAGTCTTTCCCAAGGAATTGGTTACCTGATGCCTTCAGCGTTTCCTCCCATCTGCACCACGAGGCTTCTGTTGTTAGGCGGGATGGTAATGCCCTGGCTTGCTCGAGCACAACTGCAGCCTTCAGTGTAGAGTCTGCTTTTGTTGAAACACACATATGGGCCAAGCTCTTGGCTCTAAAGTCAGAGTAAAAACAGATTAAAGTTGGTGCTGTCCTTCCAGATTAATAATGTTGTGAGAGCGCAGTGAGGTGCCCTCAGTTGTTACTGATGCTGGCGGTGCAGTGGTAGCACCTAGAGGTCCGTCCCGTGACACGAGGCCCGAGAGGAGCCCAAACATGCCATAGGTAACAGGAACGTGTGGTTGCAGGGAAGGGAGTGTGCCATATGTCATTGTTTCTTATAGGTAATTATGACTCAAGAGCAGCTTAAGAATTCTCTATATATGAGCACACAACAGCTGACGTCTTTCTATATGGGTGTCTTTTACACAATTTGCTGTGACCAAGGGAGACTCCTTTCTACTGCATTCTCAACCTTTCCCCCTCCCCTTCATTCCAGTCACTTTTAGCAATTTTTAAGTGCAAGCACACAAAAAGCATAGTTTTGATCAGTAGTTTCTATGGCAAAAATCCATAAACAAAGCAATCCCTTTATACAACTCAGAACAAATAATTTGGACTACGAGCCCTTACACAACCTGTGTTTGAGCTTGGCTGGAGGAGGATGCTCTAACATGCAAAGCGGAGTTGTCTGGCGTTGACATTTAAATATAACCGTAGCAGTAGATGGCTGAGAGTCCGAAATAAGGCGACAGCCACAAGTAACTGAGTAAGTTGCTGGCATGAAAGCTGATGGGAAGGACTAGAGCGATTGCAAATGAGGCCTGTCCGGGAGGTAATGTGATTAGTGTTTTCTAAGAGCGAAGTACGTTGCAGAAATCAAATGAAGCCTGGAGTGAAGCTGGGGGCAGGGGGGAATCCCATGATTCCTCCAGTTTTATCTAATAAGAGCTTTATCATTTTCAGTTGTGGGTTTTTATTTTCCAGCTTTGTGCTGGGTGTGTTTGAGAGTTATTATGAGGTTTGAAAGAACGCTGGGTTTTTGATCTTGTCACAACTGAAAGTACTTAATAAATGTCAGGGTTGGTGCATGAAAATCTGGGACGCTGCTCGGCTGCTTCGCTCGTGAGAGCTTGGCTAATGACGCCACCGGAGAGTGGGCTACCACCCCACGGAGAGCTGGTGGCCCCAGCGTGGTGGCCTTGCCTCGGCAAGCCCTGCAGAGCCTGCCAGAAGAGGAGGCGGCACCCAATGTGTAATGGCAAACACGTTGCCAACCTGAAGTAATAATAATTTTTTGCATTTCTGTCATACTTGGGAATGTTTACGCAGGTGCAGGTTTTTGCGGTGCGTAGCGGGGTTGTGGTTGCCCCTTTCTGTCCTGATGCTCGGGACGTGGGGCGGACGTGTTGAGGGCTTGTTGGGCAGAGGGCCATGTGTTGGTGGTGCTACTGCATCCAGACTTCGTCAGAGCAGGGCAAGATAACCAGAGCCAGGCATCTGGAAGGGCCACCTGGGGATTGCTGCCGTGGCAAAAGGTTTGTTTGCTTTGTGAAGGTTTTTAATCCAAGGTAAGCCAAGAAAGCAGTGTTGCACAGGGAACATCTCACATCAGCAGACACGGGAAAGGTCAAGTGTCTAAAGTTAGACGAGACGTGGTAAGTTTTTCTGGACAACTTTTCTGAAGTTTCATAAATGTGCGACTTCTTAAAAGGTTGCTAAGGAACAGTGATTAAGAATTAAGTGATTAAAAATTTCCACCATGTATTTAAGAGGAACGGGAGAGTTGTTACAGGAGGTCCCGCTAGATACCATGGCCATGCCTGAATAACTGATTTGTACTGGAGATTATTGCAAACCTATTCTCTTGAAGGTATTGAGCAAGGATAGTAACCAGGTTTTCCTGGTATACCATAGACTTACATTGATGACTAGTTTCTTCCTTCCAACCTACAGCTTTGAAAGTGGAGAGCAGTGCCCTGATTCGAGAGCATACAGAAGCCCAAGTCTTGTCTTGACAGACAAATAATTTCCCAGAGTTGAGGAAAACTTCACGTGTGCTTTAGTTTATCTGCTTAAAAGGTTTGGGACTGAGTTGTGATCAATGATGACACCAGTGTCATACAGACAGGGTGCTACCCAAAGCGCTGTGTTTCATTCCTCTGCCAACATCTGTCTCTACTGATCTTGAGAAGCTCAGAAGAAAAAGCCTGTGCTTGAAGGGAGAATAGAGGGACCGACAGTAATGCAATTCAGATGTACACATTAGGATATGATTTTTTCTAACACACCCAAAGTGCCACTTTTTCCTGCCTAGAAATTGGGTGCTCAGGTTCCTCAGGGTTTTTTGGAAATGGCAGGTGTCAGACAGAACCTGTACTGATGGTGTACTAGAAAATCTTGTTACTAAATTGTATTTTCCTCAGGAGAAAACAAGGACTTTTCAAAGCGCTTGCTGTGCAAGGCATAGGTGTGTTTTAGACGGGAGGTTTGCTCTAGGAAACGGCAACAGAAATGGTTTTGTGTCTCACAAGCAAGCTTGTGGCTGTGTAACTTCATGGTAGCTCCACTGAAATGCAGATCACGCTGCCAGACAAGAAAATGTACGTACTAGTGAACTGCATATAAAATAGGAAGAATATTTTTAATAACAAAATAATCTGGCATCCTCCCCTCACTTTGCCCTGGCCTGCTTGATCTGTGCTCTGCTACTTCAGGAAGATTAGCTTGATCTGAAATACGTAAGAAGGACTTCCTAGATTCTGTTTTACTTTGTAAAACTGAGTTTTTGGTTGGTTGATTAATGAAATGGTGGTGTATGGCTTTGTTGAGGACATTTGATTTGGAGCACTTGAACACAACATCCATTTTAGGTGTAATTTAACATAATATCTGCTGAGAGAGAATGCAGGCGTCACCTGGGATCTTGTCTGCTGGTCTTTGTTGGGCAAATTTTGTTGAGTTTGGATTTTGATGACTGGAAATGAAAGCCATGGTACTTAAGACAACAGGAACCCTATTAAACCATTGCAATCTGACCTTGCTGCTCTGGAATCCCTATAGGACCAGGAATTTGGGGAGACGAATGGGATTGAGTCACTCTGGCTCTTAGGTCTCCTGTGGTAAAGGAGCATGCAAATAATGATTTGGAATTTATTTTCACTGCAAAATGGATCTTTGATCCCAAGGCAATAAACAGTAAAAGAGCAAGCCCCAAAGAATCGAATATTACAGGGGCTCATGTTAAAACAAAACCTGAGATTTCTATTGGGAATTCTGTTTGGCTTTTCAGAAGCAGAATCTTGGATGCATCAAACACTTGCACTGTGGTATTTTTAACAATTACAAGTCCAAATATGTGCAATTACCGACAGTAGGACTTTTGTCAGGAATGACTGCACCAAATTTAATTTAATGTACTCAGCCTTGTAATTGTTTTTCTTTTTTTTTTTTTTAATCTTGCTGTGTCAATGACAGCATTTGTTTCTTCGCAGGTTTTATGTTTTATATCCTCTACAAATCACAAATTTAGGCCAGTTGTGTTTTGCAACATCTCTGAAATGCTGGTTTATTAGCAAGCCAGTCCATACTAGATTATTTTAATACTGATAGACTCTATCAACGGTTGAGATAAAGATGCATTCCTTGTGCTGTTTTGTTAAGGTTTAGTCAGACTAAATCACAAAACATGGCTTTGCTTGGAAATTGAATCGAAAATATCCATCTACGGTAAGATTATTTGTTTAGGGAAAGCTGCTCTTGCATTCTGAAGATTTTGGTGGTTTTCACTGGCAGTTTGGGTACCTGAACAAGACCAGGCAAATTTGAAATGCCTCAGTGCTCCAGTACTCTGCTGAACTGGGATTTTACTTTTAAATGATATTTTCATCTTTGCTTCCCAAAGTTCTGTCTTTGTTATAAATAGGAGATAGAAAAGCAAACTTGAATTGAGAGTTATACATAACATTAATTTTCTGTGCAGCATAACCAAGAGCTGCTAGACCTGCCGCTGACAAACGGTGCTGGTGCCTACTTGTTCTTACTCATTCTTTTCAGGCTGCACATGATTGTAAGGGTTAGTCCTGCAGATGGGGTTTTTTCCCCCCACACACACTTGCTTTGCACTGGAACACTTGCATGTGTATTCAGGATATTACTTATTTCATTCTGGCACTTCTAATATGAAACTTGCCAGATTTTTATCCTGGGCTTGATAAATGGTTGCCTATGGGATGTGAACAGACAGTGTGGCACTTTTCTGCGTTTGGTGGTGGAAGTGCCTTTCAGCCTCTTGCACCTGGACCTCCAGCAGCTTATGCTTGCTGATAGGGGATTACAGAAAGTAAGTAGTAAAAACAAGGCTGCTGTCAGGATTTTTAAATACAATCCCGTGGTCTGCACTTTCTTTGGAAATTTTATAGGGTTCTGTCAAGCAGATCAGCTTGATCGCTACTGACTACGACTTCTTTTGTACAACAGATTACTGGGTATTTCAGCATGTAGCATGCTGCAGTGCTTGAGGTTAGCTGACTAATGATCTGCATAATCTTACATATATGCCTTTAGCAGAGATACAGGTATACACCTTTAGCCTGAATTACTCGATATGTAAGTCTCTCTGTATTCTCAGTCTCATAAAAAAAATAATATGCTAAATTCACTGTGATAAAGTATTCAATAATTCCTTCTGGAATCTCGAATAAGAAGAAATACTGTTGGACATACCTTATAGGCTATGTTTCAGAATTTAGGAGAAGGCTGGCTCATTGTCTTTCGTGCTGTATGTCAGGCCCCTGACATTATTCCTTTATGTCTCCTGGCAAGTATTTCACATTCAAGAAGGCTTATATGCCTAGGGAGAGAAAAGGAAAAAAAAAATAAGAAAAAAAACCCCAAACCAAAATGCAAGAAATAAAGACAATTGCAGTGACACAGGTTAAACTAAGAGAGGCTATGGTTCAGGGGAGGTGTGGAAGTGCTGCATTTACTCTTCCCTTGTGCTAGTGATTCTTGCGCGGACCATGGCCCTTTGGATCAGTATTGCTGTTTCTCAGCAGGTTTTCCTGGTGCCACGCTGGATGTGTGCCTGCTGTGTGCGCGCACTTGTAACTGGGACAGCTCGAGAACTTGATACTGCTGGATGGAAATAGAAAACCCAGTATGCCTGCTTCTGCTTTGCTTCATCCCCACCTAGCAGATGGCTGTTCATACCCTTAGAAATTGTGGAAACTCCATCGTTGCAACAAACCTTAGCGAGGGGCTGCTCCTTCCTGCAGCTTTTGGTAGAGATGTAGCTGATACGGGCAAAACCATCCCTGTCCTTGCCTGCAAAGAATTTGAGCCTTGCCCCTCTGGTCTTCTTGCAGGTTCCTTTTTAAACACTTGGGGGTTTTATACTGCAACTCACGGGAGTAACTGTGCTCCTTATTGTTCCTTTACACAGGCAGGGAAACGTGCTTCCTGGGAGCACAGGCACTGAAGTTATCCACTCGCCTTGGTCTAGTAGCTGCCCACTGTGGGTCTTGTTTGTGGATGGAGGAATTCACATCTGCACAGAGAAATACAAATTAACGTGTATGATCCATGTCTGGAGATGTACTTGGAAGACTAATCTTGAACACCAAAACCCGTTAGGTTTAGGTATGCTGACGTGACAGGGGGAGCACCTTTGCTGAATTTTTAAGGGATGGTTTGTCCACCTGGGCTTTTAAAAATGGTTTTCTTGTATTTTTGGCAAAAGAAAAATGTTTTTGTCAAAGAAGAATGAGTCTCATGGTCTCATTTTGAGTTTTAAAACACAATTATTGATTTCATAAATACAGACAGTATACAATTTAAGTAATTTCTTCAATGTATGTTGACTTTATTCCTCAGTTGTTAATAGACAGAATTTTTTAAAGCAAAGTGAGATCGTGTGTTTTGACAGATTATATCCCATAGTGGTATTTGCTCTCAGGAGGCAGGAAGAAATTCCCAAACCATGTGATACTCCATTACTGGTTAGTATTTAGCTGTTACTAGTTAGTTACCAAGTGTCATTGGCAGAAGAATACAAGACCCTCAGTTTTTAACACCTGACAAAAGAAACACATACTGCGCTTTTTCTAAGCTGTAGGTCCATACTCCCAGTGTGTGTTTCTGTATGAATTATAATCAAAGTCTAGGAACTGGCCAGTGCTTAACTACCTTCTGTTGACAGCTTTCAGGTTTTTTGGAAATATTTTAGCTTCACCACATACCGTAGCTGTTGTGTGATTCAGAGCCTTTGGAAGGAGAGTGTCCTCTTGCATTTGTTATTTGCTTAGCAAAGCTTTGACTTTATGGCTATGTATTTCAGAATCTTCTATGCCAGGGAATCATTTATATTTCAGAGATACGGGAAGGCACCTTGGAGCTTGCTACATGTCTTGATTGTTTTTTAACCTTAGCCCAGTGTGATATTCTCTCTAAAGAATATTCTCACGTAATCCTGCAGGGAAGAATAAAGGTAACACAGTTGCCTGGCATTAATACTGTAAATCAGAAGTACATAATGATAAGTCTGAGAAATGTACTAAAAATAATAATAAGACAGGCTGGTTTCTGAATGGTAAATGCCATTACGCTTTGAATTCTGACATCCATCTGAAGTGGGTACCCACAGCCCACGGTCGTGTGTCGGGGGGCTGTTTGCTGGGTTTGTACTTGAGCGGAGCTGAGTGTATGTCCTCGTCCAGCCGCGGTTCTCCCTGGAGGTGCTCCTTGGCCAGGCTGCAGGAGGATGTTTCTGAGAACCCAAAGAGAAATAATGTGAAGAACATGGCCAGCGCTGCCCCAGGGATGTTCCTTTCCCTGAGAGAAAAGCAAGGCTGGGGAGGGAAGATGGCTATTTCGTGTGGCTGCAAACAGGAAGGTGACATTTTCACAGGCAGGAAGGCCTGAAGCAGCCTGAGCTCCTTCTCAAGCCCAGCTTGCATGGGACAGATGTGGTTGTGAAGTGATTACAGTGAGGATTTCTTGAGGAAAGCTAGGCAGTGGGGCTTTGTCAAGGATTTGGGAAGCCTTGTGTACTGTTCCTCCTGCTGGTTTCCTTCTGGAGGTCTTTCTCAGGGTCTGTATCTCCTTGGCAGGTACAGAGATATCTCGGAGGTACAGTATGGCCGTGACCACCCAGGTCAGGCTGCTCAGCTGAGCCTACACAGGGCAATTACAGTGGAAACTGGGTGTAGCCTTCTCCCCTGGGTGCTGGAGAGCGGGGCAGAGAGGCTTCCCTAGGGATGACGGCATTGCGGATGCCAGGGGTTGAGGATTTGGACTGCGCGTTCCATTATACCTTAAGGTAGTGACATTCGCCTAGTAGGAGGGGACGCAAATGCCTGATTTATGATTGCTTTAGTGGTGCTTGATTCACATTTCCATTCACAGGTTCTGAGATGAAGATGTTTGCATTTATATCTTGTAAAAAAACCTTGGAATTAGATAGATGTGAAATTGCCCAAGAATCCCTTAAGATGTAAGGGCGAACCATACATTCAAATAAAGGTCCTGCAATTGCTGAAATGGTGATTAGACATTTGATTCAAGACACTGTGGCTTTCTTCTCCTGACCCTACCGTGCGATGCAAAACCAGCCCAAAGCAATACATCACTGGCAGCTCTGATAAAGGCTACGCGTGGTCCTGCTGTGTTGAGAAAACGTGAGGCACAAACGGATTCAAAACTTGGTGTGGGCAGTGGGCAGTGGTTACCTCGGGGCTTCTGGCTGCAGGAAAGGTGGAGAGGTAGGGACAGCATCTGCTTCAGAACCCTGTAATGAACGTCCACCTTGGCTGAAGTTGCATGGGCAGACTGAACCTGGCGAGGGGGGTCGGTCTGAATAGATGCGGTTTGTGTCTAGAGAGCTGCCAGGGAGTGATCATGTGGAGCATCTCAGTGTCAGATGGGAAGTTGCGCGTGTATATGTATGTGTATATATATTTTTTAAAAAATCATCTTGCTTTTTTTTTCCTCTTTGACATGAGTGTTGAAGTGTTGTTAAGTCCGTGGCCATTCTGAGACGAGAAAGCAAGAAAATGATCAAAGCAGATGCTGGAAATGATAATAACATAGCATGGTCTTGACAAATCAATGCTAAATAAAGTTATAAGCTTCAGAATGCTTTGGGAGGAGAGCTGCCCCAGCGAAGCCTCAAAGGCAGGCTGGCTAATTTAACCATGAACCTAATCAACTGGCTTTTTCTAATTACCATGCAAGGAGTGGCTGTCTAAAAACCGCTGCTTAAATATGTATCTATCTCTTTTGGAAACTGGTTTCTGAGGCCTGATGGATTAAAACCCGGAGGCAAGGTTGGCTTATTGGGACAGCCCAGGCAAGCCTCTGACCTATATGTGCTTTATTTCCGCGTGAGCGTAATTAGAAGGTGGATGCAAACAATGGATTGTGTGAACTCGTCTAGGAAATTGGGTAGAAAATGCCAAGTGTTGAGCAGCTTGCACCCATGCTGCAGGAGAGGGGCTTGCTGACAGAGCAGCTCATGGCGTGGAGCTTTTAATTGCCATCCAGAGGCAACTGATGATTCATATATTTTTCTCTTTCCATTCCCTTTTCCGCAGCAGATCCTGGATGTCCTGTTGACAACTGAAGCCCAACAGCTCAAACCTTGAACTCTTTATCTATCCTTCAAAATCCTCCCAGCCTCCTCCTTTTCCTGTTAATGTTGACAGCTCCACCGCTGCTCCGTGTCCCACAGACTCACAGCAGCAGTGTCACTTCTCACTCCTCCCTCATCTCCAAGGCTTTGTGAAATGTATTTGCTTTTCTGTGCAGCATCTCTTGAGTGTATCTCCTTTCCTTCGTTTCTGCCACGGACACTAACTATAGCCTCCATCTCTGTGGCTTTTCTGACTTTTTGCGTTGTCTCTCCATATGTAAACTCTGGAGGATCTACTACAACCTGCAGTTCTCCCCTTTCCACACTCTTGCCCACATCAGCATTCACCATGGAATGATGCTGGGTGGGGGGAGAAACCACCAGTAAGGAAAAAGAGAACTGATTTTCATTTCAGAGGACCACAGTCTCTTGTTGTAATGCCCAGAGGAACACAGGCTTTTTGTACTAATCCAAACGTGAGATTTCTTGGAGTTTTAATGTTTTTATTTCAGTGATAGATGCTGCTAACTTGGGGTTTTTTAGCAATATATAGGGGATAGTGAAATGCAAGTTGCTCTTAGTTTGTCTGAACTTCACAAATGCATGTTGCTGCCTGCTGGAGGGGACTTGGAAAGTTTGTGCAAATGAATCGTTCTTTGAGATATATAAGTAAAAAAAAAAATAAATAAAATCAGCTGAGAGTATTTGTGTCCTCCGTTACACACATAAGGCATATTCAAATAACCGTAGCATGTTCAAATCCTACCTTATTCCTTCAGCCTTAGGCCACTGTATTTATGGTGAGGATTTCCCAGGAGAAATACGCAGTTGTGCTCAGTGCAATGTATGCAGAGGAGATGCGGTGCTTCTGGGGTGCATTTATTTGCAACTCTTGGTCATCCATGATTTGCGTAACGACAACCATATTACACTCTTGCATAGGTTTTCATTAGATAGCAGGTGTTGTTTATTTGGAAGTATCGAAATACATTTTCTTCATATAAAAGAGAGGCACAGAAATAGGCTCTCTGTGTTTCGTGGGGTTGCCAGGGTAGCAGTAGCAAAATATAGCAAATCAGCAGTGAGATCTGCAAGAATGAATATGGACTATGCCCAGAGGCTATGGAAGGCACCAAGACATATTTCAGGCTTTATCAGGAATAAGGCAAACATTTGCATGGCCCGGAAGGAGCTTCTGGCTTTGCAATGAACTACCACAAAATGGCATAATTAAAAGTTACATTCTGTTTGAGCCTTTTCTAACACTCAGTAATCAAACACCATAATCAGAACGAATTATTGCATTTGTATTCAGCCATCCACTGAAAGAGATGCATTGCTTGGCTTATAGCCTTACCTTGATTTATTAGGTCTAATTTCAGAGACTGGCACAAAAGGTGAGTCAGATTCTCCAGGGACCTGTTGCACATACGCAGTGGTAGCTTTAAGATGCATGTGCTTTTTTTGTATGCTTCCAGTTATTTAGAACAAACTTTCAGTTTGTTTTTTAAATCCACTGGAGTGTGCAGACAAGATGAAGGTTAAGCCCAGGAAGGGTTGATCGGGACGTAGATCTGCACACTTCGCTGAGGTTGGCAGCTTCGCCTCTAATGTGACCTCCAGGTGCTATGAATGAAACCGCAGGATTCGTAACAAGCCACACACTGAGCTGCCAAGTCTCTTGTAACAAGGCAGAGAAGTGGAAACAGAATTTCTATTCAGGGTATCAAAATCGACCCTTGAAGCATAACATTGCTAGCTGATTGCAAATAATGGTCCTGCAAAGTGATTTCTGCACAGGAACATACTGTTTGGCTGTGTTGTAAACTACCTTCTGTACCCGTTTCAACATACAGCTGGGATGTGATGACCATGAATTATTTAGTTTGGTATAGGTGGAAGTTTTCTGTAACATAGAAAAATAGAAATTGAAACCCAAAGCCAACAATCCAAGGGCAAAGCCACGTTATGCTTGTAAGAAAAAATAAGTTGTACCTAGTCCAGCAAACTTGCAGGGTATCTGGTAAAGCATCAGTCCAACCCTGTCCTTTCTGAAGGACTCACTGTGGTGTGCACTGGCATTCACTGGTATCCAGAAATTACCAGGAAGATGTTGACAGTGCTCTGTTTCCACGTGCTTTTCAATAGATATATGACATTCAAATTAAAACAAACCATTCAAAGTAGTGGAAAATGTGCTGCAACTGTTGGAAATGTATGGGAGTAATAGCCTACAGCAGGCAATGCTAACAGTTGGCAAAATAAACTTAGTGTCGGGCTGTGGCTGATGATTTCATGATTGCCCGTTGCCAGTTGTTTGAACAAAGGTCACTTTTCCACCAAAGTCTGCCAGACCTTTGGGGAGGGTTTTCTTACTGGTTCTGAATTTTCTATTTAGTCTGGAAAGCTAAATTAATACGTCAAAATGTAAAACCGTAGATCAGATCCAAATTACTGGGACTCCAGTAGAGAAGAGGGAGTTTCTGAAGAGAGAGCTTTCTGTGGGTTATCTTTCTCCGTGATCCTCCCTCACGCCAAACCACGAGCTCTGTTTTCAGCCCCGCGCTGGTTTGAGCTCCACGAGCAGAGGGGTGCCTCTGTACCGCCCGCTCCCATCGGATCGGCGCAGGTTAATGATCTCCGGCATCTCGGAACAGGCAGCTGCCTGACTTCTGGTGATGCCAGCTGTTCGGCTGCTGCCACTCTTTCCTTTGTTCTTTGTCACCTTACCCTGCCTGGTTTGGCAGATTGGAGCCACGTGAGCCGTTGTGAGGAGGTACAGAGTCAACTTACAGGGGCTGTGATTTATTTGCCCCCAAGTGTTTATTGAGCAGAAGATTGCCTAGCTCTTTTCTCCGTGTACAGTGCCCATGGACTTAGTCTCCTGCCATCATTGCAAATGCTGGGACTTGGCAAGCACACCCAGCTTCTTGAAATTTAGGTCTCAGAGGCAAAAGTTTTTTGAAAGTAACAGGTGCCTCTGAACTTTGATTTACAGTCGTAACTGTCACCTGGGTTTTGACAGATGGGTGGTGGAAGATCAAGACAAATGCTGATAGGATTCTTTTGAGATGTGCTGCTATTAGCATTTGCTCTGAGCACATTTTAAAGAGAACATAAGACTAACAATGTAATGTCTGTTAGTCATCTCACACTGGAGAACTCCTGCCAGAGGAGGTGAAGTGTCTAACTCAGAATTCATGAGATAGGGGATTGGTAAAAAGGAAGATGCAGAAAGAGGCACCAAAAACCGAACTATAGCTCTGAACCAGGAAAAGAACGGAAACGAAGAGACAGATCAAGTCAGAGTTCTCAGGTATGGGGCGATGCCGGTCAAAGCTGTTTCTCGGGGTACAGGCTAGGGTGAAGCACCCGTAGTGAAGTCCCTGCTGTCTGTGGTGTTAGCTACAGGTGCACGGGACATGGTGGAGGAAATAAGATGTTTCTTAGAGTGGCTGTTAAAGTTGTCAGTGGAGAGTGGTACGAATAATGCAGATGAGCTGCTTAAGTCACCCCTGGGTGGCAGCTTAGTTGCACCTCTGCTTACCCTGGATCTGGCTTTTACATATTCTTTAATATAATAATTTCACAAGGGCTCAGGGTGTGATATTCCAGCATGCTCTGCTAGCCCCATATTCCATAAGTAATGAAGTGCCAGTGAGGTCAGAGGCTTGTCTTCTGAGGAGCTGCTCCACAAAACCGGCTCTTCTCTTGAATTTCATTGCAGTTACCTTCTGCAGCACTGGGACATCCCACAAGCTGCTAAACTCAGGCCCTAAACAAGCCAAGCCGTTTCTCGTTGTGCCAGTCTCTGTAACAATCACCCGTAACATAAACCTGCGTGTGCCACAGTGAGCTGTGCCCAGGTGTGCGAGAGGGAACGAGCCGAGAGGCTTGCACCATTCTGTACTCTCCTTTTTCCCCTCGACAAACCTCCACCGCCCCGTTTCCACAGGGAACAGGAAGGAAAAGGCTGTCTTGGACAGAGGGACTGTGCTAAACTGTGTGGTGGTCCTCTCCAAAACCCGCCAGCAGCCTTCGGAAGGCCCTTAGGAAGAGGAGGTGCTGGCTGCGTGGTGGCGCTTCCCAGGGCGCCTCCGCTCCTGCCTCTCCTGCCGCCCGGTCCCTGGCGCTGGCGCAGGGGCAGAGCAGCTCGGAGCGGCTGGGGTGGGGAAATACAGAAATCGTGGGGGTTTTTAGTTCCAGCTCTGATCCTGGATGAGCAGCCTGGGTCCTCAGTCGCCAGGACAGCACACACACTCCTCCACTGAATCCTCTTTTTCTCTCCACTGAGCCTTTGTGCCTGTAAGAGGATCCAAAGCCAGAACAAGTTTAACTGTAGTAATTTTGCAAAAGACACAGGCTTTTCAGTTCACTTCTCCTTGAGTGTTTCCTGGCAGTTATCAGCATGTTTTCTAACGGTGTGTCTGTTGTAAAATAATAGATCAGTGTGTGTAAACCTTCAGATCCCGGGAGAACTGTTGGAGGTCAGAGGGTCACCTCTTTGGGGCTATCAGCATAATTTGGAGCCAGTGACATCCACTGATTAATTGCCCTTTTACTGATTCTGAATTGACTTCCTTAATTAAGGAGAGTGCCACTCGGTTGCATGATTGGTTTTGCCATTTTCAAATTATTATGACGAAAGCTTGGAAGAGAAATCCTTTGCCATGTATAGACCCTTCCTTGGAAAATGTTCCGGTGCATTTAACAGACTTGCCTGCCTACAGTTTAAATTTCCCTGCACAGTTTAATTGGCGTGATTATTTTGCTATAAAACACAGTGAAGACTGAGGACTTGAAGCTTCTGGGGCTGTAGAGGCAGCGAGGGGCTCCATCTGTACGTGGTACTGTGATAGAGATGCTTTCTTTGGAGGAACCAAAATCACTGGCTACTTGGAGAAAAAAGTTCCCTTTTCACATGGCTTGTCAATATGTTAAATGCTCTGGAGACAGTGCTTTTGTGCTTCTGCAGACATTAAATCCTGTACGTTATATGGGCTGTGACAGTCCTGTTTTCAAATGTTTTAAGCATTGATTGTACTCAGGATGGTGTACCCAGTGGTGGAAATGCTGCTGGAAGGGATAATGCTGATGTTAGAAAGAAGAGGGTGAAGCATTTTCCTGGAGTACCAGCCTTTAGTCCTTCCCTCAGGCTGTTCTTTGCATGGATGCTTAGACCATAGAGGGATCACAAAAATGTGGGGAGGGGAAGATAAAATCCATAGTTAAAAATTGAAAACTTCCCATGTAATTTCTCCCAGTTCTTCCTACATTAAATTTGAGGTGGTGGCAGTTTGGGGTCATTCGCATATGGGATTTTCCTCTCCTTTCCCACTTGTCCAAGCACACGAGGAAGAAGGTGGTGTGGAAGTAAATGCTGTTGGTCCTCAGGCTGCAAGGCTGATAGGGATTTTGCTGGTTTGAAAGATTCTGACCAAACTGGGGCAGGGAAAGACAGTAATATTCTCCAGCCCGCTCTCATTTACTGCCTTCCCCCATGCAGCAATGGCGATTTCAACGAAATAACTGTTCTGGTAAGGTGAAGGGGGAGTTTCTTGGGGCGAGGTTGAAGTCTGGAGCAGCTGTGGTGCTCTGCAAAGCTGTTCTTCAGGGCAGCAACACTGGTGGGAAAACCAAGAAAAAAGGCTGTCATTGCACATCCCGTCCTGGCACTTCGGAGCAGACAGTTCCCTCAGGGCTCCCAGCTCCCGTGGAATAAGAATTTCTTTTGCTCCCGTTCCTTCTTCACCTTTATGCTGTTGTGGGCATTCACCGGCCTCTTGTGTTAGATCTTGCATGTGTTCCAACTGCTGAATACAAATAATTGGTATTAGAAAAGCTTGGCTCTGGATAAAGCTGTCCGAGACCACCTTGCAATATATTGTAGTTGCCTTGGAGACTGTAACTACTGAGAGTAACCTGTGAGTTTGCACTCGTCCTAAGGTGCTCCTTACACTGAATGTAGGACAACATAGGGCAAGTTGGACATACTAGTTAACCAGGAAGTTTTAAGAGAGCCAGCACTGCACGTGAGGTGAAATTGGATGGATTTTTTGCTTGTCCCATCTGCAGAACTGAACATCAGAACAGCGATTTACTCTCCGGGGACAGATCAGGTACAATCCCTACGGCTTACTCTCGGTCAGAAACAAAGCACGCCGATTTTGCCACTGACCCTGCTGTTAAAATAAAAGTATCCTGCAAACGTATTACTAATTTTTAGAGATAAATGTTAAAGCTAAAGAACTAATCATAGTCCAAAGAGCTTTAAATACATTTCCGTGTATAATTGCTTTCAGACTCTGTGTGTGTGTATATATATATTCCACAGTAAATACATATTCAATTTAAAATTAATTTGTACAGTTATAATGAAGCTATTATGCTAAAAGGTGATTTGCTGCTTCAATGGTTTGAGTTCTAGTAGGGTAGGAAACCATGGGTTTGACCTTCCCTGGGCGCAAATCAGTGTAGCCCTATGGAACCCCAAAGTGAGGATCCAGCTCAGCTGGATCTGTTATTCCTTTTTGTCTTGTAGTCAAATGCAATCATCCAGCCCTCCCTACCTAAAAATAGAACTTAAAACGACAAAGATGATAGTAGTCCGAGGGCAGCAGCTTAACTATAGCTGTTCAGGTTGCGTGTTTTTTCAGCTAATTTCATTTTATCAGCAGAAATCTGAAATGGGTGGTCTTTACCTGCAGGCGTTGGTTAGCAATCCTCAGGGGTGCTGGGGGGAGCTGCCCTTGACACACACAGCTGCCCCTGAGCTGAGAGGCTCTCCATCGCTGGGTCTTCACCACGTGCTTCTGCTCCCCATCCTGCTGAACGTGCTGGGAGATGCCGGGATTGTCACTATCCTAAACTTGATAGTCTGGATTGAATGTGATGGTGAAACAACCTAAAGAGCATGTATTGAGCCAGAGAGGGGACAGGTCATGTCACCTTCCCTGGCTTTTGTCACCCATTGGATGTGTTTGGGAAAGGTGGGGCTGGATGCCCAGGGTGTAACTGACATTTAACACAGTTTGAGGAGGAAAATTGCTGTAGAAAAAAAGCCCAGTGGCTGCAGTCACCTTTAGTAGCATCTCAGAATTGCAAGCAGAATTCCAATAAGCCTGATGCCCCTTTTTGCAGCTTCTCTGTCCCCCATTCAGAATTTGACCACAGATTTGCCAAAAATCCTTGCTGAAATGTTTTGGTTTTTTACCTTGGAGCAAACACAGCACAATCGAGATGGGCTGCAAAAATTCCTTGAGGTTCTACTGCATTGGTGACGTGGTCCATCGCAGTGCAGCATCGTCCAGAGGAAACCCAGCGAGCCTAGTCTGTGTTTGAGGTAGGTTTATGCAGAGGA
This sequence comes from Falco naumanni, assembly GCF_017639655.2. Lineage (NCBI taxonomy): Eukaryota > Metazoa > Chordata > Aves > Falconiformes > Falconidae > Falco > Falco naumanni. Next base: position 8,603,551 of record NC_054061.1, read on the forward strand.
AACCACAGGGAAATGCAACCGGACCAAGAAACCTCAAGAGGGAAACAAATCCCAGCTGAAGATAGATGGTGTAGCTGGCTGCTAAAAAGACTGCCTTCTCCATATTTATAGCTTTTCACAAACTTATCTGTATCAATCACAGGTGAAGGTCATTACTTGGTTGAAGCTGTAAGGTAAGGAATTGTATGCACCTGTCAGGTCTAACACAAGGAGAACGTGTCTTTTTCCTTCCCTGGTGGCTGAGCTATAAAAGACAATAAGCCTTCTACAGCTGCTGGCCAAAGATGACACCTTTAGGTTAAACAAGAGAAACTCTCCCTTTTAGACCTCAGTTCCATAAATTACTGAGTTGCTTCTATAAATCCATGCAAATTCAGTAAGGCACTTAAATGCAGCTTTGCCATTAGGCACATTAATGAGCCTTAAGTATACATCTCATAAAGCAGATGTGGATTTACTGGTCTGGGTTTGAAGGGTCTTCACCACCTTCTCCCATTAGGATGGTGCAGTGTCTCACAGTCAGGTATCTCTTCTCAGACACGGAGATGCTATGCAGCATTGTCCCCCATCCCAGCTGCTCTTTGGCTCTGTGGAGCACCCTCTAGCTTGCTCTGCTCACGGAGGGGTTATTGCTGGAGGTCCTGGGGTATGAAATGTGTAAGAACTATCATGCCAATCTGGACAATGTACAAAATGTTTCTTCTTCCTCTGTCACTGGTAGTGGATGCTGATATATGAGCAGTAAACAGGATGGATGAAGTGATCCATCCCAGGCCATATGCTCCTAGTTTCTGACAGTTTGTAGTTTGCAAGGACTTTCTGCGCCAGCATTTATATTTAGACCACCATGGACCTGACCTCTAAGAATGTGTTTCGCTCCCTTTGAAAATAATTTAAACTTTTCAATAGTTCAGGAGCTTGGAAAATATCCACTGCGATGATGGTTTCACTAATTACAGTAGTTGCTGGTTATATGTTTTAAACCCACGCTGTTTGCTTTTTTGTAGTCAGCCAGCGATCTAAGGCTGAGAGCAGGTAGGAAAAACACAGGATTTTGCCATCTGCTCATACTGAAGTCCATTGTTTTTAGTAAGTGGCAGTCCATTGCATTAATGTCTCTTGTTGTATGCACAGCACCTAGCAGTATTGGCATACACTTTTTTGCTAACAGAAAATGTCATAGTGTAAGTACCCTATTCTAATTGCATTGGCTGATTTCCATCACAGGCATTAATTTATCGTAATACTGTTTGGAAATCTCAATGAATTGCTAACATGAGATTTGCCAGCTGCTGGAGGTACTGCAGCTCGCCTCATGTCATGTACTGGTGTTACTGTGGTGTTCAAGTAGGAGCAGTACAAGGGCTGAATCAAAGAAGTGTGTCTAAGCATTTAAAAATAGCAAACACATTATTTTTATAAGTGGAGCCAGGGCAGGAAAAAGCAGTGCCAATTTGCATTGGGAAAGAGAGCGGAACAGGGTTTTTCAACTTTCTTCCAAAGCTGCAACAGTTTTAGTGTAAGCTAACACTAGCTTTAGTATAAGCCGTGCAAACTCCAGCAGATCTGGTGTGTTCCATTCTAACATCAAATGTGGCAGAGCTGCCTGAAAGGAGAGGGTGATTTACATTCAAACAACAGCAATTAAAATAGGGGTACAAATTACTCTATAATGAGACTGATCCAAGGCCCCGCATGTCAGTGCATTAGACTTCTAGTTCATGTATAATCATAAATCTTCAGTATGAAGGTTATAAAACTCTTTTCACCAATATTTGTCTGCCTGAAAGATCTATGAAGCATTAGCAGCAGCTTGAAGCTATGAAGAGGAACCACTCAGCTTGATTTACATGTAAAATACATACAGTACAAGCCGCAAAAAAGATCTCTTGATGTTTTCCCATGATATAAATACTTGATGATGTTTAGATTTCTTTCCTGTTCTTTTATGGAAGGTTTTCTACTACTCAATTAGAGTTGGGTGGAAACATATTTTCTGCCTAGCTCTGTACCAGAATCATAGAGACTGATCAAAATGAACAGATTTAAAAATCAAATTTATTATTGAAAATGAGATTGGCAGGTATTTTCTCTTTGGGGAATATGTTGCTTTATTGATTTCTTCAAAATAAAAAATACTGATATGGACTATTAGAAGCTGTGAGGCGGTGAATGCAATTTGTGGCAATTTTACGATTCCATCGCTCTGACAAAAATTTGTTCAGCTGATTTTTGTACTTGCTGATAGGAAGTAAACATGAAAGCCTCTGTACGCTGATGGGGAGAATTGACCTCTTCACTCCTTATGCCGTAACAGGAAAGACAGTATAAAATACTCTCTAGATAAACTTTTTAAATGGAAAAGCAATCTTGGTTTCACCTGGTTCTTAGCTACCGATAAGCAGCCTTGCTGGGTCCAACAGTCTGGCTGTCCTTAAACTTCTGAAGAAACATAATTAATGCCGTGTTTCAGGGTCCAGTCCCGAGCTGTGCAAACGTATCTCCACTAAGTCTGTATCTGATCTTACTTTGTATGGGAGTCAGCCAAGAGCAATTTGCTGAGGGTAAATGTATGAAACTCAGGAGAACTTGATCACAGTATAGTTTACCGTGACATTTGTTTGAAAAAGAAAAGGAACCAGAGAAATAGGGTTGTAGGGTAAAATCCTCCTCACGTGGCTCACGGGAGACATTTTACGGACTACAGCAGTATTTATATGACTTAAGTGAATAAATTCGGCCTGCTTATTCCCATTGCCAAGTGCTGCCATTCAGCTGGTGTACTTGTAATCGGTGTCTTTCAATGGAGGTAGAATAATATAGTTATTGCTTGATAGAAAACCCTGCTTTCCATGCTCGTGGTCATACCTCAGTTATTTTTGTATGCATACCATATCTGTGCAATGCACAGAAGAGAGAAAATCCTGGTTGTGTGGTACAGTCAAAATCAGCTGTGCAACAGTGCAATTCAAGTTCATAAGGTCTGTGTGTTCTTGTGATGTTCTAGTAGACTCCAGAAAAAAAAACCCATTGCAAAGAAATGCAAATAAAAACAAAAAGGCATGGAAATTGCTGATACCTACCACTTACATCTAAATAACGATGATTCTGCTAACAAGCATATAACTAAATTTCTGGCACCAGCATTTTCACCACAGCAAAGCAACATTTTAACAGCGTTCTTAATCAGCATATACAACAAAACAGAAACGCAGCTCGGTGCTACTTAACTCGATGCTTTTATTTTTTCATACAGTGTTTCATAAATAACTTTAGGAAGTGAATCTGATGATGATAATAATTATACTACTGCTGTATGCAGCTAAAGACTTCTTCCAGAATAACAAATAACCTGCTAGAAAATCTCTGAGAGCTCCCCATGCCTGCCTACACTAATAATACAGTAGTGCTTTGTGTGTACATAGCCTTTCTAAAGGCACTTTCATGTTAATTATCTAATTAAGCCTTACAATTCTCTTTGAAAGTAAGTAAGTATTATTATACCTATTTTATGGAGGTGGAAACCGAAAAATAAAGGCTTGATGTCATTCCATCTAATGCTATACATCTTGCTGGAGTGTTTAGGTGGGAGCACAGGCACTCAAAATTCCCCTTTAGGTAGCAGAGAGACCGGGACTTTCTGGAGGGTGATTTAACCCACCTGAGCTCTGCCTGAATTCTGCGGAGAGCAGCTGGTGGGAGCACTGGTGAGTTAGCTCCGAGCTCACTGTCACTGGTGGTTTGCTGCCTAAAAGTTGGCGTGGAGAAAAAATAAAAACCACAGTCAAATCAATGAAGCTCCCAAACTTGTTTATAGCAGCGGTCCAGTGTCTAAGCCATCTTTAGCATCTTTCTCAGTTGGAATAGGTCCCAGCGCTTGTTGGGTCCACTCACGTTGCAGGTGGCTTGCACAGTCTTGGGGATGAAGCCATTAACATCCGAAGTTTTTTCAAAGGCAGAGTTCCACATTTATCTGCCGCGTTGTGGGATTGTGCCTTGAGTTTTGATGTGTAGAAAAAAATGAGGCGATGGGAAGAGAGGATTCTCTTGCTCTTTGCTTTCAGGAGTGTCTACATTTCCATACCTGTCAGCAGGGATCTGGCTGTGAGCAGCAGCAGATCTCTGCGGGGGGGCGTGGGATTTGTTCATACTGTAGTCCCTAGGCTAACTTCAGCACATGTGGAGCTAACTTTCAGCTAGATAGGCAATGCTATGGTATGTGTTTTGTGGCACGACATTTGGCAGGGAGAAATATTTTTAACCTTCTTCCTCCTGCCTGGCAAGCAGCATCTGCCCTAGCTAGCTTGCTGCAGTGTTCGCAGTGTTTTGAAACAACTTGTATAAGCATCTGTGGAAGTGTTATATGTGTAGTCACTGATGAAGTTTCCAAATGAGTGGAAAAAACCCTAAGAACAGAAATGTGTAACACAAGAAAACAAATACATTTTGTAGATGATCGTTTATAGTGATGTCTTTTTAATGGAGCTGTCTGCAACCTTTCATGTGCCACAGGCACGATGCTGAAGGCGCTGCGCACCAGAAGCAGTGTCAGCCCTTGCCCTTCTTATTTTTTGGTGGAAGCTTCTTCATTTCCCATGGCTACAGGTTGCACTGGAAGATCTTACCAGAGTACAGGTTGTGGGTTACTACTTCAATAGCTGTATTTCCTCTAACTTGCCTGTGCAAATTCAATGAATAATTCATTAGGTGACTGTGGCTGATAGAGCTTTTTTCTGTGCTTGCAATGATTCAGACATCAGTTTTGTCTTTTTTAAGTCCTAATGTATAGTTAGCGAGTGACTACGCTTGTTCGTTGGAAGCCATAGTGATGGAAATTTAAGACTTGGATGCTTCAGCCAAAATTATAACCAACTTAATCAGGCTACGGTTGACCCGAGAAAGTGTGGTCATGGCGGAGATCCAGAGAGTCGTGTACATGCGTGACCAGTGAGAACCAGTGTAACTGGGAGTAATTCCCTTGGGGTGGAAGAGTCAGGCTGTGTACAGTGGTGACCCCGTTCGTGGAGATGTCCCCATGAGAGTGTGTAGGTTTGAGGCAGTAGCGGTTTCATCTGCTACTGCTACATCTACCTGTGGTGATGAATCGGTGCCCTTCATTACGGCCGCCGCCAGGAGAGACGTGCCATCATCAGCCGTCACGAAATGGGCCGCGTAACAGCACCGCTTGAACCTGCCGTGGATCTTTTTTTAATTCACGTTGAATTGTTTCCAATAAAGCAGAAGAGAATATTATGATGCTTTTATGTTTCAGAAGAGCAGCCGAGTCTTAGAGGAGGGGTCTGTTGCTGCAGTTATTAGTGTTATTAGTATTCGTGAAGGCTTCAAGGGAAGTGTGTGCAAAGCTGAAAAGATAGCAGAGTTTTTCAGTTTCCTTTCAACTGCTTGCTTCGGGGGGGAACCACAAGGGCTTTCTTCTTATGTTGACTGCTGTAATGATGTGCTGTACTATTGAGCTTCCAGGTCTAACTGACATGGATCAATTATTTGAGTTTGATGGGCCACCTGCTCAGGAAACTTCTGTAGTATTTGTAAAAGACCAGGCAGTGCTCTCCTGGCAGGAGATACTTTTACTTTCCCTCCTGTGGAAGTGCTGTCCAGGTTGAATTATAACATGAATTATTGCAGAGCTGGCAAGGGGATGTTATTTGGGTTTTCAAGTACCATGGTGTAACTTCCTCAGTGTGTAGTACCGGAGAGATCATTAGCTTAAAGTATGTGTGGAAACTTGAGACCAAAATTATATTTTGCACATAAAGGCTCCTTCGTGTTAGAAACACTCGCATACATGCCAGTACAGGCTAACATGTCTGGATTATCGCAGGGTATCATCCAGACCTTACGGGTGGTAGTGTCAGTTGTAAGAGTTGTATTTTTGCAACGACTCAGCCAGCTGTTACCAACACCCTTCCTACGTGGAATGGGAAGCACCTGCTGGTGCAGGCGACTGCTGCACGTGCTGCTCCCTTACGGGCATTTCCTCGTCGGTCGTCGGGTGCAGAAGGGGAATGTGCAGCACACTCCTTTCTTAGACGAGATGGTTTTATTTCTGCGTAGTTATACTTGCTGTGTGGTCAACGAGATGAACAAGAACGTGAAGCGTGGAATTGGAAATACGGCAAGTTTTTCTTAGCCAGGTTTTTGTAAGGTTGTGTTGAATTGCTGGGGCAGAATTTCTTACAGTTCCCCAACATGTTGAGCATCTGTAGTTTCTCCCAGCACTGAAATTCTTCAGCACTTTTCTTGCGAAGGCAAGGGTTTGATTGCCATCCTTTTTGCAGAGTTTTGCTGACAACAGCATACAGGTATTTAAAATATTTTCTTTGCAAACATCTGGTTACTTTAGCCAAAAGAAACATTCCTATGGAATTCGTTTCGTTAATTTAAATAACAACGATTAGGTAATGGATTTTGTGTGTGTGTGTGTTGGCTAAGAAAATAGTTTTAAAGCATACAGTCATCTTTTTTGAATGTGCCTGCTCGGTGCTTTCTGTCCCTTCAACATTCAGTCGTGTAAAAGATGGTGTTTTAATTCCTATGAGCAACCTCGTGTCTGGAAGTCTCCCTTCGCAGGGTATCTTCTTGCACAAGGCATAGTGGCAGGTATGGGAAAAAAGATCCCTGAATGCTTCAGTTGTCTCATTAAATGGGATATTTGTATTCCTGAAGTTGCCGCATGTGGAGATCAGATTCCTTTCAAACACAGAAGTGGAAATATTTATGGGTTTGGGTGGTTTTTTAGCTTGTTCAGCTTCACTTCAAAGAAAGTGAAGAATTCTATGTAATGTATATATTGCTGGTTACTTGTTATTTTCCTGAGGGGGAAAAAACAGTGTGACCAGATTCCATTTTGGCTGTGCAGTGTTACATCAGTACAGACCTGAAACCACGTTAGTATTCCTGACATTTCATCAAAGCGCTGATTTGGCAGCTCTTGACATTTGGATCAGTGACTAAACTTGTTTTCCTGTTGATAGCAAGTCATCTGCAGTTACAGCAAAACATGGCTCCTAGACCTGACAGATTTTCCTTTGCATTGAAAATAAATCCTAACGTTACAAGGTCATTTGAGAGCTGTCACTGGGAAAAAGATTTTGCTCTTAACCCTTATCTGGGATAGTACTTCTTTACATTTCCATGGTCTTTACTTAAGGATCTGAAAGTGCTTTCTAAATATTAGATAGTATTAGATAATCTCTTTGCTGAGTTTGGTAAAACAGTATTTTCTGCACTCTGTACTTTAGCCTGGCAGAAGTGCGTTGCTCAAAGGAGTCTATGGTAGGGCTCTGGGAAAAATTTACACTGCTACCAGGCTGGCATTTCTGAACTGTGGTATTTTATTAAAAGGATGTATTCACTGGTTCTAGTGATTTCAAGTTGAAATAGGATATGATTATGTTTTATAAACAAGCTCAGGAACTGACAGGAGGGAGAGAATTATTATTTAAGCTAGAGGCCAGTATATATTTTTTTCCAGGATAAAGCAGAAAGGGTTAGAGCATCCAGCCGCTCCCTTTGCCACCGTAGCACGGGGGGCTCAGTGCAGGTGTGAGCAGGGTCCAGTTCTTAATATTCCTTAATGGCCATTAAGGGGTGTTGCAATACCCGGTTTGTGGCACCACGTCGTCGTGTGGTCCTAACCCCGTCACCCAGCTTGGGTTTTTCTGAAGGACCTGAGCAATGACATTTCCTGGTTACACTACTAACCTATGTTTTGTACAGAGGCAGGAAAAAAATCTTGAAACTGCTGACTTTATTAATTGTGTGATTCTAATCTCGCATACAGTTGCCTACATAATAGTTATATGTGCTCTGTTCTTCTGGCTTCACCTTAATCAGCCTCCTTATTGATGCTTGATGGGCAATTTTGTGGTAGGGGATGGAGTTCAGCTCCGCGCTGGATTGTGGACCTGGAGTGAATGGTTCTCCTCAGCATGAATGTATTTTTTCTGTAATATATCACTTTCACATCAGTGATCCTCTACATGACCTCCTTGCTTTTGATTTCCTATTTGCAATATCAGCTTTTTCAGACAAAATCAATGATGAGCAGTATAATTAATTTTTACGTGTTTTAATTAAGGTTTTAGCTGCTCCAATACTTTTCATTATCTTAGCGTGATCTCTTGCTGTAGCCGAATGTTACAATGAAAAAAACCCTGTTGATTAAATAAAATATTATTTTAAAAGTCCCCTGCAAGTTGTTAAGCTAATTAAAGTTCAGTGATGCAAAGTGAAGATACCAGATACTGCACAAAGAAATGTCAGGTAGAGCGAGGTATTTAGAAGGTCTCGGGAGCCTACAACAGCTTGGGGCAGATTCTGTCATTCCTACAACGGTTTGTGTGTCATCTCATCATCCTTCTGATATCTGATGTCATTTCTGAATAGCTGTAAGGCAGCGCGGCGGGTGCCTTGGTGAGATCTGTGGTCCCCAAGATGTTTCTGCAGCTCCATGTGAAGATGCACACTGGGAGTGTGCTGGAGGGATGGGAGAGCACCACGAGAGGAGGAGGGAGCTGAGGCTGATTGAATCTTTCTGGGACATTTCCTTGGGCCAATTCTGTTTCTTGGCTCCGGGAGCTGGTGCTTGGGTGGTGGGACATGGCACTGCTCCCTGTGCGGCGTGGGCAGTGCTGGTGGGTTCCCAGTGCGACATGGGACACCAAACTGGAACTTGCCTGGTAGAAAATACTACTATCCCAGTCATGAGGCTGAGTGACACACTGGTGTCTTCATGAGCTGAATTTGCAGGTTGAGCTGAGATCACCAATATTAATATGGAGTAATACAGAAAGCTATGAGTCCTTGGCGACTTTTGAAACTCTGCGTTGCAGAAAAATACAATATTTAACCTGCTGCTAGATAGGAAAAAAAATGATGATGCCTTGATTCTGCCACGTTTTTTTTAGAGGAACTCATCTTACTCTATTTCACTGGTAAATTAATCTGTTCATTGGGATCTTGGGTAGAAGACAGACATTGCTTAGCTGTTGCCTGCTTAATTATACCCTGTAATTTTGATTGACAGCAGAACGTGTGTTGAAAAGCAGCTGGAAATGCCTGTCAGCTAGTTTAGAAACTGGTGAGGAATCTGTCTCCTGCAGTAGCTGCTTGCTGTGCTGAACCCAGCCCAAGCGAGAGGTTGGTAGATGGATGGAGGGCGAAAGCAAGCAGCCTTCGCCGCGTTTCGAACAGTCAGAAATGAAATGTGCTGCAGCTACTTCCAGCAAACACTGGGCTCCCACTCCAAACCTAAGGGTTAAGCTGAAGAGCTCGTGTAAGGCATTAATTGGGATTCCTGTCTGCTGGAGTGTGTGTGAGGGTGCTTTTGTTGTGTTAACTTGAGATTCTTATAGTGCGTTTGGCTTTTATGTGTGGTTTTTATAACTGATGCTCAGTGTTTCAGTAAATCATGCGAGACTCCGTATCATGAAGGTAAAGGCACTTTCAGTGACTTTGCGGGGGTGGGCAGGGGGGAAGTAACAATGGACACATTAAGTTGAAAGCTGTGAGCTGGAAAAAGAAAAATATTGAACATTAATGACACTGTATGAAGTGAGAAGCCATTAAAACTGGCTGGAAGACAGTGTGCAGGGACAAGCTGGTGCTTTCAAGGCCACATGCAGCACCATGGTATTTCTGCCTTTTCTTTATTCCCCATCTTCTTTGTCCACAAGGTTCTGCTGTTGTGTCACTGTTCTTGCTCTGTCTCTTCTTGATCACACTGGTGTTTGTGGGGGTGAAAGGGTACAAAAAAACTTTCTAAACTGTAATCTTTTTGCCATCAGTTGCTATTTCCTTGCCCTGGAAGTTTCATCCCAGGAGAATTTTCCTAGTGGGGAAAGCAGGACATTTTTTGCAATTTTACATTATTGCCAAGGAGCCTTGAACCAGTGACTGGTGAGCGAGTACCAGAGGCTGATGGACGTGGAAACTTGGGGAGAGGGTTAGTGATCATTACCAGCTCAGCAGGCTGGCCCACATCAGGGTAATACAAGTAATCATCCCTCCTTTGGTCAGCATTACTCCTCCAGGGTTTGTTACCGAAAGGGAACCGAAGAGGGGATGTATGGCCATTTGCTGGGATGCTGCCGTCAGCTCTGGTACAGGAGGGAAAAGAGAACGTGAGCTGTGGGGACAAACCTAAGGACAGTGCCATGATGTGCCATGTAATTTGCAGTCAAATTACAGCTCTAGCTTTGACTGCAGCTCTGCTTTTCAACACTTTTAAATGGGCATGAAGCGCCACACAAAATAAGCAGGATTCTCCATTCAAAACAAGGAGTGTAGCTTAGAAAGTGATTTAAATAACTGTCCTTTCAGAACTGTCTGTGCAACATGACCTGGGTGATTTACCTTATAATGGCTGTTAGCCAAGAGCATAATGAAATTGTGAGCAGAAAAAATTACTCTAGTGCTTTTTCCCTTTTGCTATCTGCTGATTTATTGGAAATGTCTTTCCTTCAATAATTGTCTCGTTAACCCATGTGCTGCCAGCATCCTGGGAAAGAAAAGATAGGCCAAACAGAGGCACTGAATGTTGTTACGTGTTGAGAGAGAGAAGAGCCAACGGGCTTAAGCATTGTTGCGCTGTACGTTTGCAATTTTGAAGGCAGGGGATAAAAATGTTTACGGTCTCAGTTTTTAACTGGGGAGCTGGAAGCTTAAAAGCCCAACGGATAGGAAATAAAAGTTTTGTGATGGCATGTCTCAGGTGTTCTGACATGGGCTATTTAAACCCTAGATGTATATTGCAGTAATAATGAGATATTCTTCCCCGGTATTAATTCTCTGCCCAGTTTGGGTCTGCCTGCGTAGCCTCTCTCTGCAGTTCTGGGTTTGGGTCTTCATGACTACATTTCAGGAGGGGCTACATCCTGCTAGTGTCACGCAGGCACTTAGAGTAGTAGAGATGGAAAAAAAAAAATTACGGAGAACCAGTACCATATGGATATGGCCCTTGTAGTGCCTTGTGGCTATCATCTCACGGAAAGCAAAGGACAGAAGAAAGAAGGAGAACTCGGAGCTGGCAGGGAGGCTTTGCTGTAACACGCTTCCTTCCAGCTCCTGATACGAAAGCCTGGCTGCCTGCAATCCTTTCTGTAAGAGACAGAAAATAAATTGCTGCTGTTGAACATTTTATTTGCACTTGCAGAACAGTCATCCAAGGAGCAAAGGAAGTATCAGAGGAGTGTGATGAGGGCTCATTTCTTCTTAACAAGCCAGTAGGAAATAATGCCAGAATCAGACACAGCAGAAGATTTTTGACAACATGGAAATTCCTCTTTGTGCATTGCCAACTAACTCCAGCTCGGTGCAATTCCTCTCACCTTGAATCAACAGCAACTCCTAGCACTGCTGCAATTTCTTAATCAGTGGCTATTCAGTACCGCTTCATCATTTGAACCTTTCCATTGCAGTGACAGACTAAGTGTGGCAGCTAAATAGCTCTTGTTTCTGCCTTTCTGGAAGATCAGAAAGAGATAAATACCGGCAGAATTTCTAGATAGTGCCTTTGTTAGTTTGTGTTTTTAAATCTTAAAAACAATGTGGTTGTTTTTGTGTGTTTGGTGTTTGTTTGTTTTTTTTTGGGGGGGGGATAAGGTGTTGTTGATCTGACTACATATATACAGAAAATTAGATTATTTTTATCTGTCGGAGTTTCCGAAATACTTTCCTAGAGATATTATGGACTATAAGTTTAACATGTTTTGTTAGCATTGGGTATGTTTATGTACTGGAAGAAATGAGGTTGTGTCTGAAATTACATGCACATAGGTAGATGATGTTCCTTTTGAAATGGAAGTGTTCCCTGGTCTCTCAAAACGGTTCAATCCACATGTGCTCTGTTGGTTTCAGATATCGCTTTGTCTGTCTCCAGCTTTCTGTGTGTACTGGAAGGCTGGAACGTATAGGCTGGAAGGCTGTCCGGCAGAAAAGGACCTGGGGGTGCAGGATGACAGCCGGCTTAATGTGAGCCAGCAGTGTGCCCAGGTGGCCGAGGAGGCCAGCAGCACTCCGGCTTGTGTCAGAAACAGTGTGGCCAGCAGGGCCAGGGCAGTGACCGTCCCCCTGCGCTCGGCACTGGTGTTCACTGCGTTCAGCTTTGGGCCCCTCGCTACAGGAGGGATGTTGAGGTGCTGGAGCCCAGAGGTGGGCGATGGAGCTGGGGAAGGGTCTGGAGCACAGGTCTTGGGAGCAGCAGCTGAGGGAACTGGGGGTGCTCAGCCTGGAGAGAAGGATGCTCGGCGTGGCATTATCACTCTACAGCTGCCTGAAAGGAGGCTGTGGGCAGGGGGGGTCGGTCTCTTCTCCCAATTGACAAGCGACAGGACAAGAGGGAACGGCCTCAAGTTGCACCAGGGGAGGTTTAGATTGGATATTAGGAAAAAATTCTTCACTGAAAGGTTGGTCAAGCATTGAAACAGGCTGCCCACAAAAGTGGTGGAGTCACCGTCCCTGGAGGCATTTAAAAGATATGTAGATGCGGTGCTTATGGACCTGGTTTGGTGATGGACTTGGCAGTCCTGAGTTAACAGTTGGACTTGATGATCTTAAAGGTCTTTTCCAATCTAAATGATTCTGTGGTTCAATGGAGACCATGTCCATGGCACAGCAGTGGCAGATTTTGCATCTGTCTCTATTTCTCACTGTCTTGATGCTGAGCAGGCATCTCCTATTTATTTCTGGTATATGTCCAAAAGGAAAGCTGAAGAATACCAGAAATAACCAAGCTTTGGGTTTCAAAAAGTACATAGGCTAAAAACAGGGCCGTGGCTGCTGTTTCTCATCCCAGTTACACAAGTTTTAGGCTCCTGTGCTGCTTACAGGCTTCTGCTGTAAAACCGTGCCTACATTTTTTGTCTGTCTTGGCCTTTGTTGTGCCCAGGCTACACCACAAACGGAATTCCATGTATTTGAAGTCCCACTCATTTCAGGGCTTTCTGCTTCCGTGTGAAGGGTGAGTGTTTAAGAATCCACAAAAACCTACAGAAAGCAACTTCCAAAAGTTTATCTGGAGCCTTCACAAGTAGCCTTAAAATAGTATTCCAAGAGGCTGTGAACTTTGTAAAAGGAGATGAACTCTGAGACAACAGCTGGTGACTGCAGGAAAGAATTCAGACCATGTCCAGAAACTTGCTAGCTGGACTTCAGGAATGTTCTGATGGTGGCCATGAGGTGAGGGTTGGGTCAGCAGCTGGAGAAGGTTTAGCCAAAGTAGTGGTCCAGCAGCATCTGTCTTGGTAATTGCAAGACTAAGAGTGTGACTGGCAGCCTGACTGCCCTGGGCTTGCCAACAGAGGTCAGGTCAGCTGCCCGGGGAAGCACGGAGGAAGAAGTCAAAGCATCACTGGCCGTGCAAGTCAGCTGCCTGGATGTGACAGGATTCAGTAAAAGTTTTCTATCCCATCTGTAATCTCCAAAAGGTGAGATTACCCCGATGTTCTTGGTTCTGTCTCGGCGCAGAAGGCATGGCTGAGAAGACAGAGGAGAGGAGCAGCTCTGGGAGGAGGCACCTCAAGGAGCTCGTCTTCAGTGGTGGTGGAAATCTTTCTCCTGGAAAAGCGACTGCTTTGTTAAGGTTTGGCACAAGTCCTTGAGGTGTGTTTTGGAGCTGGCTAGAAATCTAGGGCCACCTGGGACGAGCACAGAAGTAACAATGCCTTACAGTTACCAGGCAATCATTGGAAACTGAGCTCCACATACAGCTAAGGGCTGTGATTGTAGCCGCTGGCAAAGCTCACTGACGAGATCGTGAAGGCAGGCTGAAGACTATGTGGAATTTGACACGAAATAAGGGGGTTTTGCCTTGCATGAGAGAGTGGCAGCTTGCAGGAGAAGAGGAGTAACAGTTCAAAGTCATATAGGTATGTGTTATGCCTCAAAGTTGTGTTGGAAGGGGAATTAAAAAGGTTTTTTCCGCAATCTTGCCAATTAGAAGAAATTATCAATATTGGCATTCATGGATGCCCTGAAATCCTTGCTCTGAGAAAAAAAGGAAAGAGAGAAAAAGGTTTTGAATTCAGTACTTTGTTAAAAAAAAAATTTACTTGGGGCTGTATGCAAATTCTTACTTAATCTTTAGTGTATTTTTTGCTGTTTTCGTTTAACTTTTTTTTTCTGCTACTTCCACTGATGTCTGGTAGATGGCATTAGCGTATAACAAATTTCTTAAATCCTTTTCTTATTGGAGGGGTTTTATTTTTCATCCATTTTACAAATAATAATGCTGTCTTATTCAGGCTAAGCAGTTCTAAAGCAGGTTTTTTTTTCTTCAGTCTTTCAGTTATATTTTCACTAAATTCTTGTATCGTTCAACATGCCTCTTTACCTTCTCCTTGTGCCATGTAATTATTATTTCTTCTAGAGGGCATCAATCACTGAGAAAGAAAACAAAGTGTGTATCTTCAGCTGACTGAATTTAGAAGCTGTTATATTGTGCATTGTTTAAATGCAGCACCATATTTATTTCATATAGGGGGACAGCAGTCTGAAGGAAGAAGACAAATTTCTCATACAGAGAAAATAAGATCAGATACTCAGAGTAGTAAATAGAGGTGTTTATATATGGGGTTGAAGACATATTGGACTGCTGTGGAGAGACAGCAGAAAGGAGCTCATAAATATCTTCTCTCTTTTTTAGTAAACGTAAGCATAAGCATTTTTAGCTAATTTTGTGCACTCCTAGAAAATTAATAGGACTTCCACGACACAAGGGCCATTTTGCATGGGAGGACAGGCAATTGTTTCTCACCTCCTAGGGATTTTCTTTTATCTAGATGAGGAGATGGAAGCTTCACCCACAGGTAAACAATGGCAACAGGGTTGTATGAGTCTGCCAGTAGCTTTAGCTTCGTCAGTGCTTCCTGGGCAAGACATCTTTTGTGCTGCGATCATATTCATCCTTGCTTTTAGCTTTAAGAATTAGAGAATGAATTATAGAGTTTAGGGTTGGAAGAGACCTTAAAGATCTAGTTCCAACCTCCCTGCCCAAGGGCAGGGACACCTTCCACCAGCCGAGGTTGCTCAGAGCCCCGTCCAGCCTGGCCTTGAGCATCCCAGGGATGGGGCACCCACAGCTGCTCTGGGCAGCCTGGTCCAGTGCCTCGCCGCCCTCTCACAGTAAAGAATTTATTCCTAATATCTAATGTAAATCTGTCCTCTTTCAGTTTAAAGCCATTCACCCTTGTCTTGTCACTACGTGCCCTTGTAAAAAGTCCCTCTCCAGCCTGTAGTTTCCTGGGTCTTTATTTCCGTTTTTTAAAATGGGGGTTATGCTTCCCAGTGGGAACTTCACTGGACTCCGACAGATATCAGGGCGGTTAAAGTCCCCCATGAGGACCAGGGCTTGTGAACGTGAGGCTGCTCCTCTGTGTCTATAGAGGACCTCATCCGCTCAGTCTTCATGACCAAGTGGCCCAAAGCAGACCCCCACCGTAATGTCACGTGTCCCAGCCCTCCCTTTAATCCTGACCCATAAGCTCCCGGGCAGCTCCTCATCCGTCCCCAGACACAGGTCCATGCTGTGTCACTGACATAGGGGGTGACCTCCCTCCTTGGCTGCCCCTGCCTGTCCTTCCTGACGAGCCTGTATCCTTCCATCCCAGCACTCCAGTCAGGAGCCATCCCACTGCATCTCCATGATGTCAGTAGGATCGTAGCCCTGCAGGCGTGCACACAGCTCTAAATCCTCACACTTTTCCCCCATGCAGCTAACATTTTGAGCAAGCATTTTGGTTAAATGCTGGTTGAAAGACATTTGGAATAGCGGGCCACGAGATTACTATGGGTTTTGCCCCCACGTTCTTCCCTCCATGGAAACAAGACGACATATTTTCTTCTTAAATAACCAGGCTTCCAATAAAAATCACCGGTTCTGTGATTGGCTTCTCAGAAGAAGCCAAAGCCCATAACTCTCAAAGCTTTGCCTAACAGTAGGAGAAGGGAAAGCTGGAGTACTAGGGAACTATTTTGTGGGCAAAGTAATAATTTTTAATTTATAATTTAAATTAATATTTAAAATTAATTAATAATTTTCAAGAGGTATCTGTTTATGAAGACCATCCTTGCCAGATCAGATGTGCTTGATAGCAGTGGCTGAAAAAATGATAGAGATATCTGTGAGATTAATTTTGTGTAAAGAGTATACAGATGCAAAACATGCTAAGCACCAGGTTTTATTGAATCTGTTTAATTAGGAGCAAACGATCAGCATAATTTTCTTGCATTTTCAACTACATTTTCTTGAGAATGAAGTACTTAAGACAATTATAAGGAAATGCCAGCACATAATTGTGACAAAGTTTATATTTAAGGAATTCTTGGGTGTCTTTATGTAGAAATACGAATAGTTTCGGATTGACAAGGGTAAACTCTCTCTGCGCCCTGGTGTAAGAGGCATTATCATGGTGCAGACCTGCCAGCCCTTACTCTCCAAGCACATTCCCAGCCTTTTTACCTGGACTGATTGTTCACACCTTGTGCTGTGTCCTCTAGCTAGAGAGTTTGGTCTCTACTTTCACAGCTTTACGGTTGGAAGGAGATCAAATGGACAACTTGGCTTAGTTTTGAAAGCAGATAAAAAGATGGAGAAAGCTTAAGGCTGATGGGCGTCTGGTGCTCATTTAAAGAAGTCTCTGAAGCAGGTTTTTATTGAAATATTTTATTCATGGGTTACTCGAGTTGTCTGTGGATAGAATTGCATGTAATTTGAGTTATGTCAAATGCTCATGTAAGCATCTATTACAGAAAGTACTTAAAATATGACTTGTGCTCCAGTGCTTTCCCTGGGTGGGGGGCTGCAGCCTGCTGGGTGCATCCACTGCCCCCGGAGCCTCCGGTGACACCTTCAGCAGCACAGCGCGGTCCTGGACCCCAACCAAAGCTACACCAATATTGCACAGGCTGATGTGCTCGTCTGCTCCTGCGCAGGATTCACGGATTTCTCAACCTTTTTAAGACTGGTGTGGCAAATGCCTTTTCCCCAGTGCTGAAGCATGCTCAGGGTTCACTGCACCACGGAAGAACTGATGGGGCTGATCTTTCCCCAGTGACAATCCCTCATCATAAGATGCTTAGAAATCCTTTACTGAGGTGTGTGAGGCTTAAGTATCACTTAAAGATTTGCTGCTTGCTGCATTGCAGTGAATGAAGAGATGCAACACGTCTTCTGGTAGCCAGCTCTTCTTTTTTTCTTTTTTTTAAATAGATTCTAAAACATGTTGCTTTAGAGAGCACTTATTTGAGAGATGTTTCAGTCCTTGCAAGCGTTCCTTGTTGCAAAATACATGGCCAGCTTGAGGGTACAGTGGATAAGGGAAGTGTGTGGGTGTCTTTCTGTCCTTTTGCCTGCAACAACCTGTAACTTGAAGCATAAAGGTGTCATTTCTCTTAGGAAGGCAGCAGCGGGGCTTTCTGAAACCTGTCACGGGAAGATTGACTAATTGCACACGGGGATCACCATCTGTCTGAAATCCGTGCTGACCTGCTGGAGCACAACAACATTTACTTGGTTTCCGAGGCTAGCAGATGGAGGTGCCCTTGCTGGAATTTCTCTGAATTTCCCCAGTTTATTTCTCCTCTCTCTCTCCCATTCTGTCTTTATGGTGGTCTTCTAGTATTATTTGCAGGCGGGTTGTCTTACAACTGTTATTGCACCTTTCTTTGGCCTCTGTCATATCTTACACAGTTACTGAAATAGTGCTGATTGTGGACTGCTATCCCATATAAAAATAGCACGCTGGTGTAATGTACGGCATTAAAATTCATAGACTGTAGCCAGGCTGTTTCTTGTGCTTTCTGGACAGGCCTGTTAACCTTTGAGAGATTTGCCGTGGAGTTCCAGCTGTAGAATAATAAAAACAGGTAAGTGAAAAAGAGCCCTACTGGGAGAAAGTTTATGCGTTGGGATGATAAACCCATAAAACTCTGGGACTGTTCCAGAGCGTGCTCCCAGCAGCATCCCCTGCAAACACAGGCATTCCCCCACCCGCTCGCCTTTCAAGCCTAACTACCTGGGTGATTTAGGTTAAAAGAAATGCACTGGCTTTGCTGTTGCCTCGCAGGGAGATTGGTTTAACCTCTGTGTGGCAGTAGGGATGGAGACTTCTGTACCACCACGCTAAGTTGCTCCCGATTTTCTCCGATGATGATGGTGAGTAGCAGGGGGGTGAAGGGAGGAGGCTGTGCTCAGCGGTGCTAATGCGAATGCAGCGCCGTGCTGCTGGTGCTGCTTCGTGCAGGGGCAGGTGCCCGCTTGCTAGGGCAGCGTGTTGGGAAACACTTAACCTCTGGCCTTCTTGGATAGGAGCTGTTGCTGCAGAATTCACATCTAACCCCACTGTGGCAATACATTACTTATTACTTAAATATCACTCTACTTAAATATACATACGTGTTTTCACACACAATTGAGAGTAAATGCTCTGTGTTGATTTCTCTAGGGCTGATCTTCTGTAAGGCAGGGGGATACAAAAACACCAAGCCTTTTATATATATGTGTGTGAGTGTGTGTATATATGTATAAAGTCATCTTTGCATTTGAAAACAGGTTTTGTGGGGAAATAATTTAATTCTTCTCTTTGCATCTTTCCTGCTGTAGTGGAGGGGAGAATTTGTTCCACCTTGAGTATGCTTCTAACCCACAGAAACTGAGAAAGCGGGACCTATCTGAACGATGAGAATAAGCCACACAGGCACTTGAAAAGAAGAGAAAATCAAATAAGTGTTTTTAAAATCGCCATTGAGTGATAGAGTTAAACTATAATTGTACATATATCTCTGAGGTGCTGCTCTCTGCGAAGCCTTACAACTGTGGTGTCTTTAAGACAACAACAGCTTAAATGGTGGTTGTCATTCTGGGAGAAAAATGGGCAGGTGAAGTCCCTCACATTTTAGAAGGGAACAGCTATCTTGCCTTCCTGACAGCTGCTTTGCCCAAAAAGTAAACCTGGATGCAAGACACAAAGCACCTCTCTCTCCTTTACTCTCCTTGCCCTCGCTCCCTTTGTGATTCTCATTGGACAATATCAGGAAATCCAAGAGGATATTTTTAGCCTGAAAGAATGGAGAATTTAGGGCAGAAACGATGTTACCATTAATCACAGCGGTGATGAGATTTCACTCCAAAATACACGAATGAGACCAGGTTTTCTCTGTGTCCTACTAATGAAAAAGAGATCCTGTTGCTGCCAAACTGCAGGGTGCGTGTGCTGACCTGGAGGAGGGGTTGCACAGTGAGCTGCTCCGTTTTCTGCCCTGTGGAAATGAATATTGCCAGAGGGACTTCATTCTGTTCCTCCATTTCTGCCCTAAAGATTCCTGCAGTACAGTGCTGGCGGAGGCTGCTGGAGCCACTGTGCCCACAGGTAATGCAAGACCGTGATTATAAGGTTATTAGGATAAAAAGACGGTGCCAACAAACAAATTGTGTGT
Source organism: Falco naumanni (assembly GCF_017639655.2). Classification (NCBI taxonomy): domain Eukaryota; kingdom Metazoa; phylum Chordata; class Aves; order Falconiformes; family Falconidae; genus Falco; species Falco naumanni. The sequence goes on from NC_054061.1 coordinate 8,623,006, forward strand.
TGACTCTCCACTCTGCAGAGGAAGGGACAGGACATCTGTTTCTCTCTTCCATACTTCTATGGGACCAAACATATTTACAGTCATCCTTGTGTGAGCCTTTGGAAGCAGCAGCAGCCCTCCTGACACTGCAGTGAGGGCTAAGCATTACGAGCTGCCGAATTAGATAAATACTTAAAAGAGGACAGCAGACCAAGTGCAGACGGTCTCATCAACCTTCTTGGACATCACAGCCCTTAAGGCTGCAGTTGAACACACAGGGAAAACCCCTGTCCCAGGCTCCAAGAAATTGGTTAGGTGTGGGAAAGCACAGAAACAGAGAGGTATTGGCTACAGCGATAAAGGGATTTCCCAATTAATGGCTTTTTACCCTTTGCAACACCCTGCCAATAACTGAAGCAGAGATGTTGAGATTGAGAGGCCCTCGGGTATATCTTTGTAGATAAATCTGAGTCTGGTGTTTTTGCACAATGGCCTTTTCATAGTCCTTGGAGTAAATATCCTCACAGATATGCCTCTACCATATTGAGTTCTCTGGCAAAGGTCAGGCATGATTACAGACATACAAACATGCATTTATTTCTCAGGCCGTTACATCTTTTTTCCTTCCCTCTGGCTCACACGCTCTACACAATCTCACTGTAGCTTAATGTTCCTATCAATTTGCTTTTTAAACCTTCCCCCTCATTCTCTGTTGAAACTCAAAATACGTGAGTATATGTGCATGTGTGCATTCATTTATATATAAGCATAATCATTCTTTATGCTGCTGTCTCCAGTATCTGCATACTGTCACGGGCTGCTTTATGAGCAGCACCTACCGTACCACCTCTTGCAGAATATAAGCAGAGAGAAAGGATTTGCAAAATTTGGCCAAAGATTGTTTATCATTTTGATTACCTCAACTGCTGCCTCCTTGCTGCTTATCCTAGAGTGGATGTTGTATGTCAGGCTTTAGAATCATAGAATAGTTTGGGTTAGAAGAGACCTTCGCAGGTCATCTCATCCGAAGCGCCCTGCAACAGGCAGGGACATCTTCAACTAGACGTGGTTGCTCCATCCAACCTGACCTTGAATGTTCCCAGGGATGGGGCATCTACCACCTCTCTGGGCAACCTGTGCCAGTGTTTCACCACCACGATCGTATCTTCCCCATAGCTACTCTGATGGAGACATATCTAGTTTTACATCTATTTCTGTATCTAGTTCTATGTCTGGTTTTAGCCTGATGGCGAGCGGCTAATGTCGTGGGAAGAGGAGGGCAAGAGTTCTCCTTTGGATCAGATATTATGTATGAAGGTCACCGCTCCTCATCTCAGGAGGCTCACGGGATCGTGCAGAAGTCTTAGTGTCCAGAACGACGTACCACAGCTCATTAAAACAGATGGCAATGTCCAGGGCCGCCCATGGACTGACAGTCTGCCTTGTTAGTGTTCTGCGAGAGCCCTGCTAATTGCTTTGTAAAAATACAGATATGCTGCCTGCAAAAATTGTTCTCTGGAGCCAAATTTGGGTGCATTGGGTGGTGTTAAATTTTGTGGTATAATAGGATATCCAAGTGTAAGAACAAGCAGAGCTGCTTTTTTGACAGAATAAAAATAGCCAGGAGTGCAAAGGGAAAGCCTGTGATAAGCACAGACCGCTGAACAGCTCTGCTTGACCAGCAGCCGCGCTCTGCATTACATGTGAGCAGCAAGGCACAGCCATGTACTCCAGAAATCCCTGCCACAATAGATCTGGCAAAGAAACTGAAACTTTTCCCATGGAAGATTATTATTGCAGGCAGGTGAAGGTTTGTCTGCGCTGGGGCATGTATCTAACCGAAGCTCAGTGAGCAGCTGTGTGCCTGGAACCTGATTTCTGAAAGAACGAAGGGTGAGGCTGCTCAGATAAGAGTAATAAATTTGGATACTGTTAAGACTTTAATAGAAGAACAATTACTGGCCTGGCCAACTGAATATTTGCTTTTATCTGTATGAAATTAATCTTCACGGTTATTCTTTCTTTCTTGCATTTCTTATGCCGGGGGGGCAGAAGCCAGGGAAGTGGCACACCTTTGCGTGGTGACACCCATCCTGCTTCCCTGTCGTGCTGCAAATGAAGAGGCTTGTATTGTTGTAAATGAAGATCTTGCCAATTATTGATAAATAACTTCTGGATGGGGAGGATGACACATGCTGGCTGGAAGAGCAGGGCTCTGTAATAGTAATATTGCCTTGAAATTGCAGCCTACGTAGTTTGAGAATGATTCAGGATAATTACATTAATGTTGCTGGAGAAATGAAAAGGAACACTTCCCATTTTACCTATTAACAAGCTCTGCTGGCCTTAAATTATTTCTGAGAAGAGCCTGCAAATGGCTGAAATCATCAGAATAATTACAAAGCAGAGGTTGGGATGGGGGGGAGGGCTGGATGAGGTCCTGCCTGTGGCTCTTTGGCCGGCGGGTAAACGCTGCTGCAGCCTTCGTGGAAAAGGAGCACGGCACAGAGCTTTCCGATTAGGGGGGTGGGCTCGGGGGGGCTGCAGGTCTTGGACCTGAAGGAGAAAATAGCCATTATGAGTATGTCATTCTCAGTGCAGGGGTTGCGCATCAACCTGTGCAAAGTTAAGCATGAGCTTGCTGCTGGTTTGGCACGCTGGATGCTTGAATTCCCATCCTCCACACCCCCTTTGCTACAGCTCTCCCGTGGCCATGCAGTGGAAGATCTCTGCCTTTGGTGATGACTTTTTAGCTGCTTCGATCCTTGTCTCGTCGCAGAGATGCAGATATTTCTGAACTCCAGACCCTGAGCAGCAGCTGTCTGGGTCTGGCCTCTCGTAAAAGCTCAGTCCTTCACCTGAACTCACGATGTGTTTTCTGCTTGTGCAAACAGCACCGACTGCTGCCCTGACCTCCCGTCCCCCAGCTCTCCTGTAAAATTACTATGAAACCCAGACTGGTTTGTGCTGTTTCCCTTGGTCCATTTACGCTATCATACTGTTGGCTAACTCCAGGTGAATAGAAGGGACAAAATTTAGTACTCAGATCTAAATAACTCAGTGTCATGTGAAGCAAGGCCTCCACTTCAGGGTCACCTCTGCAGTTACTGGAGTTTCTTGTCTGCGTGAAATTCAGAGCATCCTTGAACGCCTGTCTGCAAGAGCAGGGCCACAGCAGCATTAGCTCTCCCCTCTGTCTTTATAGTTTCTGAGAATTAGAAGGTCTTGCATCTCATCACCAGTGCTATATCTACAGTTTCTTACTAAAATGTAGTCATATTTCTCTCTACCAAATAAATTAGAGCAGTGGGTGAGTTTCTTCCTTCTTCCTGTGCACGGTTGCATGCACGGACAGTCGGTTGCTCGCCAGGCACTGTTGCAACGGGCTCCTTAGGGCTGAGCACGCACACACAAGTGCTTTTTCATTTTCTCCCATTCCTTTTCGCTTGTCCAACAAGCCCATCTCAGCCCTGCGTGATTACCTGATGACCTGTGTGCCTTCATTCATTCGCAGCTGCAGCACTTAAATAGGATTTTGCTCTTTACCATCAAATCAAATCTTCACTCCCTGTACACGTACGCACACAGGGATGGATTTTCTCTCTCTACTGAAGGATTCCTCCTCTACCCACTGCCATTAGCTGAAGAAATTTGGGGAACCCCCTCCTCCCCTCCCTTTATCCTTACATTGCTCTCCATCCTTTCTGGATGCTCAGCGCTGGGTGAATCCATCAGGAATGCCAATAGCTGCCTTCCCACAGCTTGCTGTTCCTGACCTAAAATAGTTAACTTTCCAATCCATCAGCTACCTTAATTCTGTATTTAAGGAGACAGAGCTCAAATGAGCTTGGCTCCCCCCTTTGCACACATGTACACAAGAGACCTGTTACAAGAGTCCAAGGCTGAGAGCGATTTAAAATAATAGTAATTAGGCAGAGGATTTCTTTCAGTTTAAAAATATTTGAGCATTTATATTTATTCCATTGTGATATTTCAGGAGATGTAATAGATTTTTTAAAAAAAGTCATTTGGAGGGAAAGCTTTAACAAGGGATTGCTTAATTATCTCATTCGGTTACTAGAATTTTCATTTTGACTTCTTCCTCTGCTCCAGGTGCACACACACCTGCATTTAGATGCTGATTCTTTCTCCATATGTGTTTTGCCCTGATTTTCTTAGAAAGGTTTTGGGAATGTTTGAGCGAGTCCCTGGAAATCTGCAGGTTGAAATCCATGAAAAGCCCAAGTTTTGTTTGGTATGCAAATGCATATTATCAATTAAACAGAATTAGTTATGAATATTGCAAAGTCAACAGTAAATACTAAATCACTTTTAGCTGCTTCTAGAAAATGCTGGGTGCCAGAATGCAGGACAGGTATAAATGGTAGAGAAGGAGCTTTCCTTCCTACCTGTTGTAGGTCTTACGTATTTCCTGGTGTAGAAATTCATGGATCCAGCTGGAGTGGTTCTCCTGTACAAAATGGAAGTCCCTACATGTTGCAGTCTCCAGCTGCAAAGATATTGGAGCTTCGAGGGGGGAGGTTAATTTGTTTTTATCTTCCCAAAGAGCTCTAGTACGTTTTTTTTAATCCTTATAACCATGCCGGTACTAAGAAATAATGGCAGTTACGCAGATAGTTATGTTGACATCAACTTAAGTTTTACGCTTGCAAGGTTCATATATTTTTGGTAGCACTGGCACTAATACAAATGATAGCTCAATAACAGAAAAATAGAACAGTCCCTGAGCCACAGTTCTGATGCTTGAAGCGTCTTTAAACCCCGTGCCCAAATGAGAAAGAGATAAAAACAACCTAGTCAAAGTGGCTTAGCTTGAAGGAGCATTTTATATGTTACTTGATGACAAAATAGTTAGGCATTATGCAGTTTACAGTAAGACACCCTGAAGTTATCAGTGCGGTTGGTGTGATGCCTGACAGATTTAATGTAAATATTTATAGACTTGGCCTACTAATTATGCCGGTGGAAAAAATGCAGTATTAATGCTGTCACCCCACCATGTCTGTACCTGCCAGCACGCTGCAAGCTTGCGTAAATATTCTGAAGATAGAAAGTATGGCACATAAACAGAAGAGATCATTTACATTTTTAATAAGGGATTAAGTTATCTCCAGCAGTAGTTTCCAGCCTGTGGTCCACAGACGTATGGGAGGCCGGTGGACTGTTCCCAAGGGAACTGTGAAAAATGACAGAAAAAAGTGTTCTGTGTAGGGTGTATAGAAATATCTCTCTCTGAAATTATTACAGGGGTATGTACCACCTTTGGCAGATATTTAGGGGTCCATACGCTGAAAAAAATTTGAAAACCACTGATTTTGCATATTTGCGTGAAGAACTGAATAATTTCGAAGTACCGTACTGCCATGTGGCAAATGATTTGACTGTTGGTCATGCCAGAGCCAGGCTGCCATAAGGAGCCCTGGACCACAAAGCACTGAAGCATGTGCTTAACTCAAAACACACGTTGATCCAGTGAAGTTACTGCTGTCACCATACATAACTGGTTTGCTGAATAAAGGCCGTGCGGAAATTTAAGACAGAAGGCAAGGACTGCTATCATCTTGCTAACAGCTCTGCAGATGCCTGATTGTCTTGTACAACTGAAAATCTAATTATGTGAATCTGCAGTTCATATTTTTCTGTTTCAATTTATTTATGCTTAAAGACTCTGAGGGTTTTAGGCGCCGTTGGTTTCAGCTGTTGCTGGTTGCCAACCCAAAGAGTATTACTGTTGCTGTTGCGGCCAGTTGAGGAGCCTCTCTTTTAGCTGCATCGATAGTTCTCCAGATTTGTGATCCAGAAGTCTGTGGTTTCTGTTCTGGCACAAGCTGGCTCCTCACAAGCTGTGCAAATAAATCTGAGGTGCTGTCACCAGTGGCTGTCTTGTGCACCGCTTGTGTGCCTGCCTTTTGCTCGGCTTACAGTCTGGAGAACTGAGGCAGAATGACCGGGTGCTTTTGTGATGTCTTCTGCAAAACAGCATCGTGCTCCTCATACATCCCCACTGAGGTCAGTGCAGTTGGGGTACTGAGCCAGGCTGACGGGATCTGGCCCACGCACATTGCCAGGGCACGTGGGTGATGTTGCTGACCCACACGTAGCCCTTTGCAGGAGTTGAGTAAAGGGCATTTTGGTAGCAGGGCAGGGTGCAGGCGAGAGCCACGCGCCGCGTTACCACAGCAGCTCTCAGAAGAGGTTGGATGGGTGAAGTGCTGCGGGCTTTCCCTACAGACAACCCACGTGGGTCTTGTGAGACCTCCTTGCTGGCGTGGCGAAGGCAGATCTTGCCTTCCTGTGGGTAAAGGAGTCCTTGCTACAGACCTAATCCACAGCCCGTGGAAGGCAACAGGCTTCCTACTGCCTTCGGTGAGCTCGAGATCAGATCATACATAAAGCTCTCAATTATTTCCAATCCCTAGCTGCATCTGTCTCTTGTAAACACTTCATCTGGCCACCGCACCTCTGTAAATCACAGAACAGAATAACCCTATAGAAGTGGAGTGCGTGGTTTTGAAAAGGAACATTAAGAGGGAAAAATATAACTCTCTCTCTTTAAACTGTCTCTTTTCTATATTGTTACCTTGACAACTCTGCTGCTGTGTTTCATCTTTGGTGGGACTTAGCCGTGGTGGAATAAGGGGGACATCCATGTGCATTTCCACATCTACTCCGGCTCAGCTCCGCAGGCACATGCCAGGCGCGGGGCACCTCCAGCTGCAGAGCCCACGCTTGCTGCCTTGACCCATGGTGCTGTCTGGAAATGATTACAGATACTAAGAACTGGGACCCGTTCTGATTAAAGGTATAACATTATATCTTCTATTTCTTTTCCTTAAGCCAACACCAGAGCGGTGTTAATGCTCTTTAACAGGAGATGCAAGGCGCTTAAAATATTTTTAAGGGTTAGGACAAGCTAGAAAGCAGAGAGGGATGAAAGTACTCAAAAATAGTTGTATTATTTTTAGTATAAGCAGATACAGGAGTATGTGTCAAGATTAGGATACAGTTCTGATGTGCTGAACTGAGTCTGGAGATGCTAAAAATATGCTTTCTTTTCTCACAGTTTTTAGAAGCGACAGAGGCAAAGGTAAGAGGAGAGTAGTGGTGAACTGAAATTGTAATTCCTGTGCTTCCTTGCTCGTTGGGGTTTGGCAGAGCCGTCTGTGAACCTAGGCGCTGTGACCCGCTGATACTGGCGAAACATATGAAGTGGGGCAAGGTGTTATCTGTGGGAACGGGATCCCTTCCATCCCTTTTTTCCTCTTCCCAAAGAAAACCCCCACGAACACAATCTCGTTGTTCTTTTTCACCGAAAGGGCTAGCTTTATAGCTGCAGAGGCAAGACACGCAGGCTCCAGGGCTGAGTGCAGGCGGGGGTGTCTGTGTCTGAATGCGTGTGCGGAGAAGGGGGCTTTTAATGCAAACCACATGTGTTTTCAATTGCTATCTGGAGCCAGCCCAGTAGCTGTAACTTGGCCTGACAAAGCCTTATTGAAGTACAGACAGTGTGGTTTCAAAGCAGTTAGAAAAAGAACGGGAATGCTGTTCAGGAAATTCTTCAGGCATGGGCAGGGACTTGGCTGCAATTCTGCTGTTGGAAAATCTGACAGGGGCAGCTCATGAGCACAGGCCAGGCCTCGTGCGGCTCTGAACGCCGTGCTGCATCTCCCACCCAGCCTCCAGCACCCCTCTGGGTCTTCGTCTGCCCGCCGGGGGAGAGGTAAGAGCCGCGCTGCTCCTTCCCTGGGTGGCCGGGGTGATTTGCCGTTCTTTTCTGCTCGTGCAAACAGGCTGCTTGCTTTCGGGCTGTTGTTTGGAGGAAAAAAGTCAAGGATGGGAAGCTGTGGCATGTTTGCGAAGGGTTGGGAGCAGTTGGAGGCTGGGTGGTGGTTTCTGGCTAACTTTGTTTCGGTAGTAATTCTGCAGGCAAAGCAACTCCTGCGCCGCGTCTCTGCCTGCGTGAACGCTGTAACCAAATCATTCCCAACTTTCTCATTTTGGAGAATAAGTATGTGTATAATTTGAAGCCACTTGAAGGTTGGCTCTGTACCACGTGTCGCTTAGAGATTTTGACGAAAAAATGCAATTCAGTCACAATAAATACATTTATATGTACATTGTATTCTTGTTTACTGAGCTGAAAGCATGTTTGTCTGGGGGTTGTTTGGCAACTCCTGGTACAGCTAGCTTGTGAAGAGAAGTAGTAATTCAGTAATAAGCACTGCCTTATGATTCTCTGCATATTTCTTCCTGTATTTTATAAAGCATGAGCAAACTGCAACAGACAGCACAGTCAGAAACCACGGAGAGCAGATTAGAAGTAGCAACATAACTTAGGGGCTGTTCTGTCTGCAACCTCTCTCCTGATTTGCGTTTCTTTGCCCAAATAACTTAAGAAATAACTTGTGATAAAAAGCTTGCTCTGTCTTTAGAAGCCTGCCAGACTTGGGCGATGCTCTCTCATCCTTCTATAGTGGCAGCGTTAAAGCTTCCCTTGCCTTCGTACGGATACCAGCACCTTATATGGCCAGCTGGTGCTGGGGACTCAGGGGATGGGACGTTCCTCAAGGCGATGGAGGTGTCAGGAAGGGTCCACGTAGCCTCCGAAACTTCCTTGCCTCTGCCAGTTCCTCTTCCTTGGGTTTTCACAGCAACATTATTTGATATATTGCAAGTGCTTTTTAGCCGTGTTTTATGGTGGCGTTGGGTTTGGGTTTTTTTCTTTCAACAAGGAATAAATGAGGGATATTAAATTATACGGTGGGACAGCAGTAAGCTTTTCTGGCTGGTTCGTGGGGGTAGACCCGGTTTGCTTTGCCTGCATACAGCAGGACTGCATGTGCAGGGCTCTAACAGTCGTTCATCTCAGCAGTCCAAAAAATTTAGTGACAAGGTGAGATTTGCTACCGAAGTGCATCAGATCTGGTATGTGACAGGGCCAGAGCTCTCTCCCAGTGATGCTGGTGAAGTGTGTACGGAGGCAACTCCAAAGGACAACGGCAGGTTCAGGCAGACAGCGAACCCTACCTGGACAGGGTGGGATTCACGGGCTGTGGGTCTTTAATGGGAGTATTATCTGGTCCGATGCAAACAGATTCTGTGTGATGGAAGGGAATAAAGAAAGGTGTTGGGGAGCATTTTCTCCCTGTCACCGTATCTGTTGTTTCCTGTGAAAGCGGTGGTCTGCTGAAATAGGTGGGTTTGGGCCAAGTTTGACCTTTGCTGGTTTGAGGTGCAGGAAGGACATCCTCCAAGAGACCTGGAGATACTGCAGCTTCCTGGAGGCTGATGGGGGCAAAGGGAATGAGAGGAAGGACAGAGATGAGCAGTGGAAGAGGGAGGTGTGTGATGAAAATGAAGAGGCTTGATAAGCTCAAAGTTTGCTTTGTAGAAAATACACCTGTGGTGAAGATACTGTGTTAAATGAAGATCTCATATGATCTGGACTGCTTGAGCCTTTGCAGGCTGCCATCTTACCCTGCAGACTTGGAGGTTTATTGCTTTTCTCAGCAGCTGTTAATTTAGGCACCCAGTGAGACTATTATCTTCTTCGCCACTAGTTATAACCTTATTTAAAAAAAAAAAAAAGAAAAAAAATATATTAAAGTTCCTGCCTCTGATCATGCAGCATCCCACCTCCCAGATCCGATCATCAGTGTTAAAGAGCCAGAGAAACAAAAAGACTGGGATATGTCTGACAGCAAGAAGCAGCCAGGGCTGTGCTGCCTTACCTGGCTTTAGGGGTGCTCCTGCCCTGCATCGGGGTGAGACGAGCGGTGCACGGGATCGGTGTGGATGATGGCATGTTCCAGGCTGGGCTCTTTGCCCTACCTGCTCTTGACGGGACCTCAGTGGAGACACTCGTGCGTGGCTGAGTCCAGGCAGGGCAGGGGAGGCTCTCTGCGATGCCCTGGGCTGGATGCGATGGAGGCAGGCGGTGGTTTCCTCCCTAACTCTGGCAGCTGCTCCTGAGCCTCCCCCTGCCAAAGGTGACCCGCCTGCAGCTCGGGTATTCAAGCTTTGCTTTGTATCCAAAAAGGACTGAAGAGTGTGTGCGTGTGTGGACAGAATGTTCCTCATCTGAAGTGAAATTGGAGGGTCTGTTGATCTTGGAAGCATGCAGATAAGAGACCCATTAACACACCCTAATAGGTGTATTCCTTCTCCTGGTCCTTCCCAAGAGCAAACTAGAACAAGCGCGTGGGTGCAAAATGAGATGGATAAGCATGGTTAAGCACGTTGTGTGGAGAGAAGATGGTGCAGGGAAGATGCATCAGAACAAGTTTTAACTTGTGGAAGCAGGATCACTGCAGAGACTGCGCTGGATCCTGGCACATGCTCAAGCGCACAGTTCTCAATTTGTGCCGTGCTGGTTGGATTCCAGCATTATAAATCCATATCACAATCCTGCTTTGCACATTCCTAGAAGCCTTATCTCTTTTCTTGGTACGGGGGGGGTGAGAGTGTCTTGGGGCAGAAGTCTGCACAGTATCACCTCCTGTAACTTGCTTTCTGATTCAGGCTCAGTGGATGATATCCCTCTTGCTGTTCCCACAAGCCTCCTGTGGTCACACCTGCTGCTGGCTATTTTAGTGTATTCTCATATTGGTTCATCCTGCTTTGAGGCACTCCGGTGGGAAAGAGCTTTTATAAACTTGGCACAGATGGACATAGGCTTATGATTGCTTCACATCATCTGAGCGGTGCAAAGGAACCGGCGTGCGAATGCAGCAGTCGGTATGATGTTTGCGTGCAGCGTGAATGTATCGCTACAAATTGTGGGGCATTTTGTGGAAGACGTTCTTTGTTGACAAGCTTGATATGCAAGAGAGCTCCCTGCAGAAACTTTTTCTTCCTTGTTCACTTTCCTTTCCATTTTCTCCTTAATTCTGAAAAAGAAAAATATTGAGACAAGGTAACTACCAAGAAAAAAAGTCTAAAAGTTGAAAAAACACTCATAAATTATAAAACAGGCATGTTTCTCCTCTTCTCGGAGAAGAGAAGCAATAGTAACATTACATGGCTCACAGACTCATGCAGCATCATAATAAAACACCGCTTTTGGTTTAAGAGATGCTATTCAGGGATGGAGCTGCCTGTTAGTTTGTTTTGTTCTGGCAAACTGTAATATGTTTATAGTTTTACTGTAGGTGTTCCTTGAATACAGAGCAGTGACAGAGCAGAGCAGAAGTTCCATATTCAGCTTTTCATTCAATCCATCTGCTCAAAAATACTGTTTTATAAACTGAGGCTTTTGCAGTGTCCTTATCCTCAAGCTTGTTTATTGTTGAAATGCTGTCAGCCCTGGCAACTGGGGAAATTACATGAGCTCTCAAGATGTTAGAGATAGGGGTAAGCTGAAGCACTGAAGGATCTGGATTAGAAATGCTTTACAAGGAGATGAATCCCCAGGGTCTCCCCAGCTACCTGAGCTGGCTGAATCCAGCTTCCTCAAGAGGCAGGAGGTGGGGATGTGAAAAGAGGTGTTTCATAGTGGACCAGGCAGAGCATGCACCGATGGAGTGTGCAGGTCAAGAAAAAACCTTGTTGATGTGCTTCTGTTTGCCGGAATCAGCCTAGATATTTGAAGAGCTCTCCGTGTGATGTACCCCACTGACAGAAACTAGTCAGGAAAGAAGGAAACATTCCGCTTTTTGTCTTTCTGGTCATGTAGCACATTGTGGTGATACCCGGCAAGTGGGCACTGAGTGATGATGGTCTTCCCAAGTCGTGGAGGAGCTGCTGCCATGTGGAGGGATGACAACTGTTGACAGAAACAGAGGGACAGAGAGGGAAGATTTCAGCTTTGGGGACACCAGTGGCCGCGACAGAGGCCAAGCTGGCACAGCCATTGGGGTAGAAGAGCTTGGCTTAGATGCTGCTGGGGGAAAGTGCTACAAGATGTAACTGCCCCAGCAAGTATTTCATCCTTTGGGCTGTTCCCCAGTGCTCACCCATTGCCGGCCAAGCTGCAGGTGTGAAGTCATTTTCCAGAGCCTGATGCTTTTATGGAGACCGGGGCTGTGGTCTGGCCCGTGTGAGGGACCATCAATCAATCCTGGGTCATGACACTGGTGGTTTAACCGGCCTGGGGGTGTCAAGCTTAGGGGAGAGGGTTTTATGGGGAGTGGAGAGGCAAAAAGTTGTGTTGATAGACTGCTCAAAACACTCTTCTTTGTGCCAAATTTTGTTCTTAGTCACGCTCCAGAAATGTCTGTTCTTTTGAACCTGGTGGATAGTGTGCGCTCAAAAGACAGAGAAATTAAAGAGGATGAGTCTGCAGAGCATTTACAGCTAGTGAATACAAGTACATTGCCTTCCAGTGATACGGCAGAGAGCACTTCTGAAGGTTTTTTTAGTTTGGGTGGTTTTTTTTCTCATTTCAGCCCAAAAGAAAAGGTTTCTGTTTCAAGAAACAAAGAGAAAGAGAAGAGAATGTTGGTGATAGGGACACAAAGAGAAGGCAGATGTGGGAGATGTAGGTCCAAGGCCCGAGGGAATTTGAACCCCTCTTTCATCTCTAGAAATGTGTTCCCATCACCACGCTACGGGTTAGCCTGGGGTCAGATGCTCTTTGTTTTTCTGATGAAGTTGTTACACCTGGGTTACATGCAAGCAGGCAGGGAGGGGAGATGCCACGTTGGCTGCACAGGGCTTAGGGGCTTTTGGTCGGTGCTGCAGTGAGCGGTTTCAATGAGCTCTAGGGTATTTTTGGCCGCAGATTTCAAGTGGGCTCATAAAAGAGAAGCTGCCTTCCCAGACTGCATCTTCTTTCAGCTTAAAATTGTTCTGTTACCAGGCGTACATCATTTAAGCGCTGATCAAAAAAGGCCCCCATGGCACAGAAACGTTATTAATTCCTCTTGTTATGCCTCCCCATTGATAGCCCTCAGTGAGCCCACAAAGCCGGCTTGGCAAGGGCACGTTACAGCTCCGGTGTTTGCAAGGACAAGGTGTTTATCCATCCTTACACATATAAAACGCTTGTGCTTGATGAATCGTTCATCTGGGTCCTGTGCCCTGAGTGAGAAGCTTTCTGCCAGGGCAAGAGGACGTGGTGGAAGGGAGAGCGGCATGCAAGAAAGGTTTGCTGGGGTCTGCTGTGAGTTTTGGAAACTCAGTGCCAGTTCTGATTTGTGATGCCTTTCAGCTTTGCTGAAGCGAAGTGCTGGAGCTTCTTTGCCAAGAAGTACTCGGTGAGCAGCCCGTGCAGATCAGAGGACGTGGTGACATGAACTTTTCCAGTGGTCTTAAAAAACCAAATAAATCTGTCTTGTCATGGACCATATCTCTCAGGTATGCTAAAGCAAAAGGATGAATAGCTTTTCTGAACAGACTGGATTTTGTATCAGGCCCTGTTTGCAGTGTTCGTCTATAAGGACTCTGTACAGCTCTCATGCAAAAACTTATTACCCTTTTTTTTTTTTTTTGTAGCAACAAGGATTCCTTGGAGAATTGCATGGGTTCCAGGCTATGGTTTTGTAGTCATGGTAATGTTGTCTGTGGCTAAAGATTTGGCATGCTGCATTTTTTGTGTTGTAAGTGGGATTGTACATGCGCTGATGGTGGTCCAGCGCTGTGCCCGTGTGTCTTTAAGCCCTCTCATGTCAGGCAGACACTTTCAGATTTGACTTTTGGAAGGAGTGCTTCTCTTTCCAATTTCTATATTTGTTTCCGTATTGTCTTTTCACCACTATTACAAAACTAGGTGGTTGTTCCTAATATTTTCCTGAAGAAGGAAAAAAAAAATCCTATTAAGCAACTAGCACCTTTCCCCTTAGCTCAGTAATTGAAAGGAGGGTACCTTGTAAATGCGACCACTGGATGTCCTTTTACAGCAATACTTTTTGTTCTGGTGCCTTAGTTCTTTTTAACGTTTAACTCAGGAGAAGTTGCCAAAATGTAAATTATGACTAGCATACTTTTTCCTCCCACACAGAGCAGATTATTGATGGCGGATATAGCTGGTTCCTCGTGTAGTTGCCTTGCAGGCCTTCTTGTTCTACTCATTTGTTTAACACACCTCAGCACTCTCTGTCCATCATTCTGTCTTCTCTTCCTGGAGAACTACAGACACGAGCATTTTTTTTTGGTATTCACAATTCAGGGGGGGAAATGCTAGCCAGAAATCATATATAGCTTTAAATGTAGCTGGGTGAGAGTTTGTATAGAAAGGACATGGTATCTATTATTCCCATGTTACTTTCTTGTTATAAATTTATGCTATATTAGTAAGTCATGCTCATCATTTGTGTTGTAGTACTTTAGTTGCTCTGTCTCTGTTAGGGTAGCTGTGAGCTAAATATTTTATCGGAACAAGAGAAATTCTCAAGATCAGGCTGCTGTGTGGATGCACGTTGTTCTTTGTGGTTGTGTTCTGTTCCTGTAAATTCTTTGATGTCTGCAAAGTTTTGCCCCAGCTGGATGTGCTGTCTTCTCTGTCCTACAGACTGCAAGTGAAGAAAAAAGAAAGAAAAAAGGAGAGTAAGCAGGAAAGAGATAAAGTGAATAAGTAAGTTTTGCAATAAAGAGATATTTTGAGCCTGGTATTTCATATTGTTTCTCATTGGTCAGACCTCCCCCATGGTTTGAGAGGGTTAGCAATGCAATTTATTCATTTTCTCCGAGGGAGAGGCTGCATTTAATGTGTGCTCTCCAGGATCCCCTGGTAAAATATTAGGCAATAAAGTCCTGGACTACACAGTAGTTGCGGTTATAATTTCCCCCAGGTAGTGGAAACTCAGTAATTTATCGTTGTTTAAGTTTTCCCTTTGCATAGATCCGAGTGGTTGTAGCAGTGTGAGCAGACCTGTTTTCCTCCAAGCATGTGCGTGTGTTGGTGACCCAGCTCCTCTCCCCGCCGCGCTCCGTGCTGCAGAGCTCGCCACACTTGCTGACTTGGCATCTTATGAGCAAAAATACCGGCGCAGACCGAGTTGGATCTGTTGTAACCAACTTGCTTGCCTTCCCTTTGGTATAAACTACGGGTCTGCCTGGGCTTGGGGTGATTTTGCGGTATCGAGATGGATACCCCAGCTGCCCTGAGCAGCAGGAGGGCTCTGCGGTGAGCCCACTTACACTATGAAAACAGCTTTTCAGTGCAGACACACCTTTCTGCGGTGCGGTACTTCTAATGCACGTTGGCTAAACGGGCTGAGCCCACCCATATTAAGAACAGGATTGTGTGTCATGAGCCGTTGGCTTCTCCCGACGTGGTACGACTGTCTGCACTAATTGGCTTTGCAGATCTTCGCAGCCTGAGCTGGGGCTGGGGTGGTCTGAGGTTGTAAGTGAGGCATGGTTTGGGGTGATGCGAGATCCTTTTTTTAGACCAGCTGAGAAAGCTGGAAAAAGCAGGCAGGCTTGGAGGTGCGGACAGGCTGGCTGAGTCTCGCCGTGTTCTAGTTTTAGTTTAGCGAGTACAGGCAGCACCGTGGTTGGAAAGGAGGGAGCTTGGCCCGGCAGTTGCCTGCAGATGGGCAGCGCTGGTGCCCAGAGCTGTCTTTTGCAGGTGTCTTTTGCAGCACCCTGCTCATGCATGAGTCTGACCTGCTTTTTCTCCTTGGTGGACTGTAGCCCCCAAGCATATAGGGGAGAAAAATTCTTTTAAATGCGATGGTTCAGAAACCTGAGAGGAAAAGGGTAGGAGTGCCTCATTTGTTGCTCTTTTTAAAAATCTTCCTGTTTTCAGCTGCTGTCGTGTGTTTTGAGTGTGGGGAATTAACACAGTTGCTGATGACATTAGGGAAGGAGGCAGATGGGCACCTCCACCCTCTGGAGGAGCATCACTGTTGGGACGGGAGCAGGGGTGCCAGCACACCAGCCTCCCCAGGCTAAACATAGCCTTCCTGAATATGCAGGGTTGGCCTTGCTTTGTAAGTCCAGATCCAGAGAGCTATCCGTGCCTCTGATCTGGAAAGAATTCAGTGCCTGAATGGATTTATTTAGCACATGAGACTGTTACAGCCTGGGGAGGGGTGAAGGCCTGGGGAAGAAGGGAGAGGTGGCTGATCCCTTATACTGCAGGTGACAACACCATGTTAGATAAAACAGGTCTTTTGGAGCAGTGAAAGGTAGAAAAAGGTAACTGGTTCTTCAGGCAGCCCTTGCCTCAAATGTGTGGAGCACTGGAGCAGGAAAGATAAAGTGTGAACTTCATCCCTAGTGCGATGCTACTGGAATGAAAGTTATGCCATGAAGAAACTCACCTTGCATTGGCCTTCAACAGGCTCTGCACCACCACTATATTTGATTAGATGCTGGACTATGAAGCTATTAGCAAGGAAGTGAGGAAAAAAACAGGAAACCAATAGTAAATAAACATAAGCTGCTAACAAGGAGCATCTGATTTCTCCCATTGTCTCATGCTGCCCTCGTGGATCACACTCCCACAGACAGGAACTCGCATTGTTTCCTCCTGTTACATGAATTTTGTAATTCTCTTCATAAAAATGTTGATGCCAGATACCCAGAGGTAGAAGATGTTAAATCAGCAGTGCAGGAACATGTTTGGTGGCTTCTTACCTGTCTAAAGTCTAAAATGCAAAACATTCAGCAAACCGTGCGGTATTAGAGATGATGCAATATCCTCAGTCTGTGCGTTAAAAAAGTCTGAAAATGTAAGAAACAGATCCCGGGGGAAGCCCATGGAAGTGGCTTTCCACATCCCGACCATGAAGGGCGAGCACGTGAACGCTTCCCTTGGCGTGGCACGGAGCAGCTGCACGCTCACACCCTGTGCGCACGCAGCCCTTGGGCAGCGGCTGTGGCCGGACCGCTGCTCCAGCTGGGTGGGTGCTGTTTAAAAGCACCCGTCTCCTTCCACCCACGGTGGGGGCAGCTGGATACCTGGCCGCCCGGAGCCCACTGGGTGCTGGGGGATCGGAGAGGGGCTGGTGCTTGCTGTGGGGGACTGCAGAGCAGCGCGTCCTGAGGATGCTGCTGCACTGCTTCCCTCGGCAGCGGGTTTTCTTCTTTCCCCCTTTCCTTAGTTTTGCCCCCCGGTGTTGTCCTAGCATGCCATGCCCAACCCAGGGTATCAGAGTCCTTGTTAAACCAGCATAGATATTTGGGGATAATTTGTTAGGGATGTGGCAGATGGAGTACCTTGTGCTTCAGGCTTACTCAGTTAAGAAAGATCGGGGTGTGGGAAGGGAGAAAGGCAAACATTTCCCCTTTGGCTTTTTTCCGTGGCTGGAAAGGATGATTTTATTTCAGATGATTTTTAGTTTTAAAAAAAATAAAGCCTCTGAGAAGTCATATTGCATCTTCAAAACAAACTGCTGAACTCAACTGCTTTTACCAAACACGTGCAAAATTTTCACCTCCGGATCCTTAGAGGCCCCGGAGTGCCTGCCTTGCAAAACCTGGGACGGTGAACAGAGTCACTCGAGAGTGATCTCCATAGGATACCTTTAGATAGTGTGCTTACCTGTATTTATAAATCTATTTATACATTTAAGAGATAAAATTCTCTTTTTGTATGTCACTGCATATCGTAAGCAGAAAGAAAAATAATGCAGAACCAAGATACTGAAAGAGATGCTGCCCGGCTGGTAAACTCTGAAAAAGAAAAAACAAAACTCTCTTAAGAGTCACAGGCAGGCACAAGCAGTTTATATCATCAGCTTTCTCTTGCCGCTTCATGCACGTGGTTCTTTCTTTGTGATCATTTCAGATGCCTCAGGAACAGTACGCACACCGCAACACCATGCAGACCTCAGAAGGACCCCAGGTATACAAAGTGGGGATTTATGGCTGGAGGAAGAGATGCCTCTATTTCTTTGTGCTGCTCCTAATGATTTTAATCCTGGTGAACCTTGCTATGACCATCTGGATTCTGAAGGTTATGAACTTCACAATTGTAAGTAGGGGTTACCCTGAAAGGTCTGGGGAAGGTGAGGGAGGGGTGGTGGTCTTTCCTCTGAGCATGAATTCAGGTGCAGCTTTGATGATGGGGTGGTTTAATTGGTTTGGATAACCAGTATCACAGGGAGGAACAAATTGACCCAATGATC
This sequence comes from Falco naumanni, assembly GCF_017639655.2. Taxonomy (NCBI): domain Eukaryota; kingdom Metazoa; phylum Chordata; class Aves; order Falconiformes; family Falconidae; genus Falco; species Falco naumanni. The sequence goes on from NC_054061.1 coordinate 8,641,023, forward strand.
TTTTTCTGCTGGAGATGTCTGCAGCATTGCCAAGCTGAGGAATCAGCTCAGTGTTGCCATTCGTGTTCCCTCTAACTGCTACATATAAATATATGAATATATGTAAACAATATACACAACCCTCCTCAAGTTTTCAATTGTAAAGTGTTTTAAAATTAATGAAATAGCTTATTTTGAACCGGGGTGTGGGAGTGGGTTTGAGGCTTTCTCTTTCACTTTTTCTGCTTTGCCTCATGACTGGGAAGATGAGAAACTCGATTTGCCTTTTTCTTGGGGAAAACTCCTGTTGTTCCATAATGAGGTGGTTCCACAATTTCCAGGTTGGCTCTCTGGGTGTGGTATTTAGATGGAGCATGTTTATCTTTGTTGTGCTGTGGTTGGTGCACATCGGTCCTGCCAGCAGCACTCCCTCGCTGCCCAGACCCCCTGGCCAGGGTCAGCTTTCCAGAAGCCCCTAGAAAAATGTTAGGCAACTGTGTTGGGAGGTGGATTGCACTGGGGCAAATGGTGTCTTTTAGACCCAGAGCGCTCTGTGCATCACTTGAACTCTGCTCAAACTCTTTTGGAGATCTTGAGGTGCGCCCTGACCATTGATTGCCTTTTTGCGGGGTGAGCTTCACCTCTCCTGCTCAAACACACTGAAAGTCAGGACCTGATGAACCAGGCACACCCCACTTCCAGGGCTAGTGAGCCTTTATTTATGGCAGGTTGTAGTTTTTCAGAAGATAATTCAGCCAAGCAGAGTGAAAGTTAAATGACCGGCCCGCTGTTCTTCAAAGCAGTCAGTGCCATCTTGGTTGGATGGAGTTATTTTAGGATCATATGCGTCGTCGGGAGAAAGTTTGAAGCTTTAATCCTGGATTTACTTCATGAGAGCTGTAATGCTAAATTCCCTTAGACCACTTTCAAGGACTTTCCCAGCCAGGCTCTGATGTGAGCAGCGTGTTTGAAGTCTCCTGGCATTTCTTTCTCTGCTTTGGTCTTGTGAAGTCCTGAACAGCTGTGTCCAACGCTATGTCATTAATGGGCCATGGGAAGTTGAGTAAACAATCTCAGACTTACTGTATCCAGCAGACAAAGTGCTGTGACAGGGGAACATGCAGCACGCATTTTCTCTAACCGGGATGCTGTCAAGGTGTGCAGGGGATTGCAATGCAAGTGTGCTTAGGGCGCAAGCAATTATAAAGCAGTAATCCGCACAAAGCTCCTGTGAGTGGGTGAAGAGGGAGCCAAACTGGAGCAATTAATGCTTAACCAGACCAGTTATTTAATCTTGTGAAGCTGATGCCATTTTGTTACGCATTTCGTGGTGAACTGTGGTCTTCAGGTTAATGTTGTTGAAAAAACAGGTATTTCTGAGGTGGTGGGAGACTTGGTCATGTGCTCATCATACAGGCAGTGCTATGGGTATCAGCCCAAGCACAAAATAATAGGATTTCAGATTCTCACTTTTCAGGAATGCAATTTTATTTCCTTAGAATAACGTAACTTTGGTATGTCAGTCCTGTGCTTTCTGCTGTTTGGTGGTGGTGGTGGTGAGTCAACTGACTATCTACAAGTTGCTTGGGAAGCCGGGTGAACTTCTGTGCTCCTTTCTCCCTCACTGCCCTCTCCTGATGCATTGCATTGTGCAGGCCATCTGCAGAAGAGTCGTCTCCTAGGGATACCTACAGAAACATCCCCTTTCCAGCAGTGCTTCCTGCCCTGCTGGTATATACACTGACTTTTGGGGGGATGCGCTGATCTTCAAGCTCTAGTCTGATTCTGTTTCCTTAAATAGTTACTCGCCCTCTGATTCACTGGGGATTAGTCTGGGGTAAAGTATATTTGTATATGGTTTTAGTTATTTCATATCATCTAATGTTAGTAGGCGATGAACAGCATTTGGTGATAAAAACACAGATGGTAGCACCGAATCCTGCAGTGGGAACTGCTTACGGTCGTAGGCATGGCCACACTAGTCAGGGTGTGTGTCTTTGACACAGTCAATTGGAAATAAATACAAGAACAGGGCTTGTAAAATGTGATCCGTGCCCCGATATGCAGCCATTCATCTCCTGGTGTCCTGCTGCTCCTGCAGCCTCGCCAGCGGCTTTGGATCCTGCTCTGCAGTCCCTCCTGCACCGTTCCCTGAGGCTGAGAAAGCCACTTTGCTAAGGGAATTTTGAGAGGCAGGTTTTTATCTCTAAATAACAAATGTAGGAAAAATCTTAAATGAGGAGATGCAAATATGGAAAAAAAAATTATTTGTTCCTGTTCTGATAAGAAGAGCTGAGAGTCCTCCTGGGGCAGGGGAATGATTTGAGCAGTCAGTAAGCAATAGCTGCTCCTTAACAGGTCTGAGTTATTCCAGTGTCTTGCAGAGCAAAGAAGCAGGGGAAAGTTTGTATTTCTGTTCCTGTGGAAAATGTAGTATTTCCAGTATCTTCCCACCCCTGATCTCTCCTCCCAGAACCTGAATCTGCTCACAGAACAGTCCTGGCACTTACCAGAATTTAATGAGTGCTCATTATAGCCAATAAGTACTCACAGTATTTTAATGAGCACAGCAAACCTGGTCAAGAAAACTCAGGGGTGTTTTAAATGCCAATAATGGGGAGTGGAGAAGGGAGGAGGAGATGAAGTAAGACAACCTCAGGGGAAAAAACCCACCTTCTGATGCACGTGGTAGCAGCATCCATCCGCTCCACTTCCATATTAAGCCCAGAGCTCCCTCTGCACGCCCCGCTGGCTCGTGCTCCAGGAGACAACTCCTGTAAAATCAAACCATAAGCTTCCAGTCTGTGGCTTTCAATAAGCAAGGCGAGTTCTGTCTACGGCTTTTTACACGGGGCTCTCAAAGCATCATCACGTTTGCATGAGGCCGGTTGGCCACTGTCTAGTTTGTCCTCTGGTGCACTCATTCACTTCTCGTGTAGTATTTGATCCTCAGTTTGTTTTAAATGCCTTTAGGAGGCACAGGCTGTATGAAAACCAGGCCTGGAGGGGACCTCGGGTATCATCTGCCTGTCCCGTAGCTCGTTCCCATAGCCAGGTCCGTTTATCCCGTTCATTTCCATCAGGGCTGTGCTGCTCTGGGGCTGTGGGAAGCCCTGTGGAGGTTGCTACCTCTAAACCTTACTTTGATTTTTTTTAAGCCAAACCACAGAATGAATCTGGACCAAAGCCACCAATTTGGGTCGAAACCCAAATGCGCCCTGAAGGTGCCTACCCTAATTGAGGTAGAAACCACCACCCAGCACTCAGCTTTCCGATGATGTGTAGGTAAAGGGAGCTCGGGCAAGCCTGGTAGAAGTACACGGTTTGCACATACTGGATTTGGAGAGAAAACACTAATGCCTGCGGACTGTGAACGTGACTCGGCCACCAGCCCGCGGGTGCAGTGCGGGCTGGGGCTGTATCCTGCTCCCACACCTGCACGGTGGAGGGCTCAGCCTCAGGCTGTGGGGGGCTCAACCTCGAGCTGCCCGGAGCTCAGCTGAGGCTGGCACAGCCCCTGCCAGGGCTTGTACGTGCCAAGCCAATTACAAGACTGGAAGCGGAGCTCTTAATAACCTTCCTCTTTATGGTCCACCTGCATTAGCATCCAGTGATGTAGCTCTTTCGCAGTGGGATTGCCCGTGACTCTGCATATAAGCACATGCATCTTTTATGCTGTGTGCCTATGATGTGCTGGGGATCTCTATTTCAGCTATTCCTAGTGAGCTTAAAACATTTTTTAAAAGCTTCCTGCTGAATATTACAACAAAAGATGTGCTTGTATAAACACAGCAAACCAATATCCTTATTTTAAACAGTGCAAGGCTCAGAAGGCTCAGATAATGAGTAATGACAGTGCACTGACCTCTTTCCACAAGGCTGGCGTACAATGCCTGGTATTTTAAATAGTGTGAGGAGTCCAAAGTGTTATCCATTAGTACCCCTTTATAGTCCTATCCATTAGTACCCCTTTATAGTCCGTTAGGCAGCAGAAAGACCTCCTGCCGGAGAGACGAGAGCTGTGTCCTGTTGTAGCTGCGTTTAAATGGCAAATGCCCACCTACCTGTCTGCCCTTCAAACCACGAGGACCCTTTGCCCTTCCCTGGCGTTGCTATCCGTAGATACCGATGGATATATGGATATTGACATGTTTTGTATTGTATGCTCTTCAGGACAGAAGCTGTTTGCATATGGCATCCTGTAGCCCTATATACTGGCAGGTTCTACTAGGCTGTAAACAATAGTAAGTGGAAAGATCATATTTTTTTCCCCTAATCAGCTTGCAAGGCTTGACATTTGTGGAGAACTGTTTTCTAAGAACCATCCAAAGCGAAGGCTCCAGGATAGTCTTTGTAAGGAAAATGCTCTGCAGCTTTGGAATTCAAGAGACCCTTCAGGAGCCAAACTTCACATCTTCCTGCAGACCAGGAGAGCATGTGCTGCCTCCAGGTCTGTGCAAATCTGTGCTGACCGCTTGTCCCAGCTGCGCGTGCACCTTCGAGGAAGTGCAATGTAGGAACAGGCAGATGGTGGCTCACCCCATTCCACCCCCCTTAGGGTGCAAAGAGCGGAGATCTTCCCCTCCTGGCCCTCAGGGGGAGGCCGGGGTGCTCCCTAACCACAGCACATGCAAACTCTGCGTTCCCCTTCCAGAACCACGCAAGGTTTGTTGGAAGTTTGCGTCCTTTAGTGTGAGGCTCAGCCGCATTTTATTATTTCAATTGAACAGGAACAAATGACTGCAATTGTTCAGATTTTTCTTTTTTGCTGCAGGCTGCATTCATAGCTGAAGGGGTATGTTTTAGCGTCATTGAATGAAATTTTAGCAATTTAGAGAGACAAAATGCTGCTGTAGGTGGTACAAATGCTAAATATCATCATTATCTTGCTTTCTTTATTAAAAGTTGATAAGAAAAATGAGCTTTTAAAATGTGGTTATGAACAGTTATTTCCAATACAATTACTCCCTCTTGTGTGTAAACTACCTGCCACATTTTAATTACAGGAAAACAGTAAGGTAATAACACGGCAGTAAAGATGGATTAGAGTTAGGAAAGCTCATTGCCCTAACAGGCAGGATTCTTTATTAATGATTTAAAGGAATAGAATTTGTCCTAATTATTATTTTTTTAAAAAATTAAGAATTGCCTTCAGAAGAAAATGAGTGTGTAGTTTATATTCCCTTTCCATGATTTCTCTGGGGTCTCTTTAGGTGCGATGGTAAGGCCAACATGGGAAAGCAATCTGATCTGCTTTTAGCTTCTGCTTTGAAGAGCAACTGCAATCAGTCAGCTAAAATTGTTCAGAGTTAGAATTAATATTGCTATATCCTTATTGAAGAAAAGAGTGTTCTTTTTTTTTCCTCTCTCCCCCTCACGTATACACACGCATAGAAAATGATGCACTTTTCTGTCCTAATTCATGTTGCTGTTTTTATACAACAGTAGTTTTGAGACTACCTGCATGACCCAAGAGTTCTGCCTGTTTCCCTTCTTCCTCATTGATGTGGACTGCATCTTCTGATATAAAGATGTTAACCTTGTAGTGGTCTGACAACACCAGCAATACTGCGAGTGACTGTACTATTAAGTGAAGTTTCTACAGGTGAAATCCTTATGCCCTGGAATTTAGTTGGAATCTTGGCATTGACATCAGTGGAGCAAGCCCTTCACTGTATTGCTTTTTATTTGCAGGTTTTATTTACTATGAATTCCAATTTCCTTCCTCCTGGATTGAGGAAAAAATATGTTACGCTTTTCTTTTACTCTTTTTTTTAGAGATCTGAATTTCACTCCTAGAGAGTTTCTGTAGGAAAAGCAATTGTGATTACTTATAAAAAAAAAAAAAAAAAAAGTACCTAAGTACTTTTCCCTTTCGCTCCTTTGGAGGTTAGAATATAGTCACTTTCAATAGGATATTGCGTAATGTTATTACAAGTTTGACCCCTTCATTGCTGCATCCTCCGGAGTGTCAAGCATTTGGTACTGATGACTTGCTGAGCTACAGTGCATCGGTTCCTAGTGAACCTTTGAAAACTCAGTCTCTGATAATATTTCATTTTTATTATCCTAATACCACATTTTCTCAGCCAGCATAAGCACATAAGGTTTTCATCTTCCTTGTTACCCAAAAGTGATAAAGGACTCGATATTTTTATCTCACTGTCTCTACTCCCTGCTGAACCGTTGAGTTTTCAGAGACCTGCCGTAGCACTGGATGTGCTTACAGGTATGTCATGGGAGCAAAAGAAATAGTGAACTAGTAACTCTTCTACTAGTACTACTAAACCATGTGGGAAATGCTACACTGCAATCATTTAAGTAATCCTTTGGGTTAATTCTTTGACTGCTGCACAGGGCAGTCTGTGGTGTAGAGTGTGGTAACAGCAGATGGCCCCTTTCCCTCAAATATTTTGGGTTGGATTTTGTGAAGAACTGAGGGACAGGCTTCCAGCTCTCAGTTCTCCATCATTTCTAAGCCACTGTTCATACTCAAGCCATCTGAAGAAAAGTATGTGTCCTGGAGACAGAAATGTCTCAAACGTATTTAGTGTCTCTGTTTTTCAGAGGCAGAAGAAAGCAGTCTGATTTGTTAGTATCTCTACTGTGGAAGAAGCTGCTGTATAAGTTACTCTGTACTTACTACTCACCAGGAGTGAGAGATATTATAGATGTCCCCATATCAGAAAAAGCTTTTATTGGTGCTGTTTTCCTACTGGACACCGGCGAATTTAGCCCTGTCACCCAGGTACACCAGGACCCAGCGTGTCTTGGTCATTATTTACTTCTGTTTTCAAAGAAGATGTTGGAAACTCAACACACCCCTCTCCTCATACCTGTAGTTCGGTGTATGCATACGGGCAAAACATCACCTTGCACATTTGCTGTATGGGCTGTGCTGCCGAGCCTCAATAACCAGTCTTCTGCATATCTCCAGAGCAGGAAGATACGTGGCTGCATTAAGAATACGTTATGGCTTTCTTTGGTCCCTCCAAGAACAGAGGGGTAAAAACGGATGGAGAAGGGAGAAGAGCGGCAGGGATTTGGGTGGTTTGCAATGTCAGGTTGAGCACTGGGTGTCTGGCATAACGCTTCGGTTCCAGCATTTCTGCCTGTGAACGCAGAGGGTCTTGCCTGCTGGTGCCCCACGCCCCTGCTGTGCTGCGGGGAGTGCGGTGGGGAGCTTTGTCGGACCGGGAAGAGCTGCTTCACGGCGCGATAGCAGCAGGACCTGGCAAATAGCGAGGAGGGCAGGGGTGGGCTGGGCAGGGGTGAGTCATAAACTCTTGATCCCAGTTCCCGCCTTCTGCCACCTCCCTCCAGAGGAAATTGTTCTCAGCTTCTCTTTCATCTGGAGGAATAAGATATTTCACATTAATATTCATCTCAGTGCCAACAAAAGATCTTCAGAGTAGCATTTCTGAAGCACAGAGAGATTTGTCTCTTAGAGAACATGTAAAAGGTATTATTATAAATGTGCAAAAGAACAAAAACAAGCTCTCTGCTAAAATGTCAATAATCAGTTAGTCCTCTGAATAGCTTACAGTCTGATCCCTCCCCATATTCTTACAGTGCAGTAGGAGAAATTATTTAATTTGGGAATCCACACAGAAATGATGTGCCAAGCTGAGCCACAGAGTAAGTTTCCCACTGCTGCTTCTCTTGTTCCTTGAGCTTTTTTTTTTCCTTCTGAACTTCCTGACATCCCTCCTGAGCGCTGCATGGCAGAGAGCGATGACCTTAGCTCTGGAATCCTAGCAGCCATTGCTATAACAAAAATATAATCCTTCTGAAGCACCACTTTTGCACGGGTGCCTTAAGGCTGAGGGGCTGCTTGGAGGAGCCTCCATGCCTCTTCAGCTTGTCCTGGAACTGGAAAGCCACCAGCTTTTCAGAAAGCTGCTGCTTAAAATGTTCCTTGGCGTTTGGTCCTGAACTGCTGCCATTTGCATCTTGGGTTGTAGCGTGGCAAGGGGCTCGCTCGCACACCGTGGGGGTCGGTGCAAAGCGTGAGCAGCAGAGACCTGCACCGCGGGGTGAAGCCCCAGCTCGCCGCTGCCTGGGAGCTGCGGTGGCTTCTGTTCGACGAAACAAAAGGAGTAAGAAGCTAAGTGGCGTATTCTCTCCGCAGTTGTATGCATTTGCTTTATTTACCTTCTGTAACTGTCAGAAGCTGCTCTGCAGACTGACAGTTTTGAGGACAGAATTACAGACCTGCGGTTGTGTGGAGCCTGTCTTTCCCCTCCTGCAGATGCTCTATTACCCGATTTGATAGATGTATTTAACATACTTGCTGCCATTTCATATTCCTGTTCTTCCAGAGCTCTGCTGGTGAGATGAGCTTGAATATGCCATTTGAATTCATCACAGCTTGCATTTGAGTTCTGGTCATTTCCACTGCAGCTACATCTTCCCCGTTACCCAACCTGCCTTCGCTGCCGTGGTCAGCGGTGAGATGGACGGAGGTAATTATTTGTGTTGAGGGCTGAGTTTCTACGGGACTGCACTCCAGTGCACTTGCATGAAGGACAACCGGTTAACACTGAAATGATGTGGTTGCGGACAGATTTATAGAAGAGGAATAGATTTACGCAGGTAGTTCAGCCTTGACCTCTTGAATTCTCATTACTTCGCGTCCACCCAGCACTACTGCCCACCTCTTTCCTTTTTAAATGAGATCCGGTACCTAATAGTGAAATTATGGCAATCTGCTATGTGAAATTTGTAATTATTTGCATTTAATTAAAGGCTTCTCTTGAGAAAATGAAGGGCAGCTTAACCTCAGAGAAGCCTCTACATCTCCAGTAATTGCTTCTAATTGAAGTCGTTAGAGTTTCCACCCCACCACAGGAAAAGGAAAAAAACCCACAAACCTGAAAAGTTTACTCCCACACAGAGGGTCCCTGAAAATTGTTTTATCCTTATGCAATTAAGGTGACTGAAGGTCCTCATAAATGATTCTTCAGTGTGGGTTAACCAGCTAAAATTGAGGTTTAATTACTCAAAAGCCTGGCTTGGGGTGTGTTGATGAGAAGTCCAAGGGCACAGCCCATCCTCCCAGGTGTCCCCGGCCAACAGGCACAGGAGCACGTGCCTTGCCCAAGTCCTCCTGATGGTTTCATTTCCGTCACGGGATTTCTGGTTTTGCACAGCTCTTGTTGGCTCGCAACGGTAGTTTGGTTATTCTAGATAACAATTACAAGCCTTTTGGTTGAGCGTGTCCTGTGAAGCACAGGAGAGGGGCTCCGCCAGCTCCAGGTGTGTGGGGCTGAGCAGCGGTGTGCCTCTGGGCTTGGGAACAGCTCAGACATCTCCCTGCCCCTCCACCTGCACAGGGTTCCAAGACCACAGGCTTAGGTTTTGTTGCTGCAAGAAGTGGAACTTTCTCATCCCAGCGCCTTTGCCCCGGCAATCCTGGTGCATGGCGCGTGCCCCTAAAGCAGCCACGACACTTTGTAGCCCACCCACCTGTGTCACGGGTGTTAGGGACCAGCCCTGCTCCTCTCTCCAAGGTGCTGTGGCATCCATTTGGCACCGACGGGTGAGCTGTGGCCGGAGGGGTCTGAGGGCAGCCCGTGGGCGCTGTGCTGGGCGGCAGCGCAGCCCCTCGGTGGAAGCCACTGCTTCGGGCTGGAGCTGCAGCATCCCCATCGCCCATCCCGCCTCGCTGCTGCTGTCAGCATCTCCCTGCTGCTCCTGGCAGCACAGTCACTCTGATTGCACCCTTTGGCTCTGTTAAAATCCCTCCCCATGTTATGGATCTGAAAACAGGCATGACAGAATTAAAAGTGCGTATGTTGTAGCAGCAGGCATGGCCATCTTCTGCTGTTAACTCTCTGCTCTGAAGATGGTGATGCTGAAAAAAAAAACCATGAGCACATTCTGCTTGCTGTGTTGCTGCATTGTTCATTAACACCTTGTATTACTCAAGTCAGCAGGACGTGTGCGTCTGATTTCTGCTTTTTATTATCCTGAAGGTTCTCTGTAACGTATGCTGAAACACATAGGATGTCTAGATGGACTAAAATCTTTCTGTGACCTCTGTAGAGGGCTACAGGTGAAATGTCAGAAGCTGAAACGTCATTGTTTGTCAGCACCAGATTTGTCATATTTTTTGAAGTTGCAGCTACAGTTAAACACATGAAAACATGTGTGACCTGCCTCTGTTATTTCTTAGCAAGTAAACACGCTTAGCAAAGTGCATCTCCTCACATTAGGGGGAAAAAAAGCTCTTTAGTTGTATATGCAGAGCCCTGAAATACTTGTATTTCGTGTAGGTGCAAGTTGTATAGATGTGTAGGTGCTGATTTTGATTTAGATTATTTTGTAGGGTGGTATTGTTTCTGAAATGTTTAATCTTTCAAGACAAGACATTAAAGAATTTTGTTCCAGGAAACTAGAAAATCAAATGCCTTTTACAGTCTTTATTTCCTCTGCATCTTGGAAAGGGAATTCCTGCTAAGTACATATTTGTGCACACAAACCACTTCTGAAGCAAGCACTAAATTACAGAGCAATGTTATCAGCAGAGACTGATGGAAGTTTTGCAGCAAAGCCTTGAACCGTGTGAAGGGGAGGAACTTTAGCCTGAGCGGCTGATGACGGGGCTGCAGGAAGATGTGGGGACCCACAGCTGTAGCTCGGGTTCAGAGCAGAGCCAAGACTTTAGGGAAAACTTAATGGTTGCACTCGATGATCTTAAAGGTCTTTTCCAATCTAAACAATTCTGTGATTGGGTGGATCCCAGCAATTCTGCTGTGGCTTTGCAGAAAACTGCCTTGTCTAAAAGGGAGAATGATTCAGTTCACCAGCAGGTATAGATTATAAGGCAAATTTCATCTTTATTTGAAGTTACATGTCAAGACATATTGACCAAAGATATTTGTCTTTGTTACTATTATAAAGGATTCAGTCTTGTACGGTGCCCAAGAAAAACCCTGTATGTTAGAAGGCAGATGTGTTTAATTCCTTTCTTCTTCCCAGTGGAGCTATATTTACTGCCATTGTGCCTTTCTTCTGATAGGAAGCTTTGCGGCAGAACAATTTGCCTTGTCAGTCCTTTTTTCTTTGAGCTGAGAACGAGGAGCTTTTACATATTCAGGGCTAAAAATAACAACTTTCTGTACGGGGAGACTGAGGCCAGCAAAGACCCCGTTGTGCTTGGGATGTCGGGAGCACTGGGAGGCAGTGGGAGCCGGGGCATCCTGTGCTCCCTCGCCCGTGGGAGGAGCACCGTGGTCGTGTTTCCCATCCTCCCAGGTACCAGCCAGAGCAACTCACTGTCACCCATAACACAAAATGCGCTCACCGAAATGACGTTAAGAGATTCCTCTGCAGGAGCGGTCTGCATGAGGCAATGGCTTATGACTTCGTGGGAAAAGTCTGGGCTGCAGGTGGGATCAGAGCCTGGGTCTGGGAAGGAATTAATTCCATTTTGCCTGTGGAGTATGCTAAATAAACATGGAGTAGCCAGTCATTTGATGCATGACTCGGTTCTCCTCTTACGGGGATGTAAATCCATGGCATCGCTTTGGGAATGAGAGAAGAACAGGCGAGCGGCGTCGAGCTCCAGAAGGCAGGCTGCAAAGGAAAGGGTTTTAAACTTGGAAATATAGACATTATCTGGGCATTTGGAAAGAAGAGTACGTCCTGGTTTGGGTTGTTTGTTTTTTTGTGTTTGTGGATTTTTTCCCCATAGGGAACAAAAGAGACTGTTGCTTTGGGTTTGTAATAATCCATAGGGTGACATGATAAATGGATTTCACTCGCCTATTAAGTTTGTCAAATTAAAACTAGCACATAGATGCTGTGAGAATTTGTGTTGTACAAAACACAGACGAGGACCCCAAAGTGCTGTGTGGACAGAGGTAGTTGGAAACAACTACAAATCTGTGCGCAGAAGTGTTAAAGAAGCAAGCTCCCAGCTTTGGAAACGTGGCACAGGAGCCTGGGAGCGGTGGACTTACACGTGAACCCCAGTACATGAGAGTAAACTAATCTGTTGTACTCATTTCTTTATTTCCTTTTCCTCATTTCATGTTTCTTAAAATTAATCCATCCAGTAAGGAATGTGAAGCTAAATGGCTAATTCACTGCTCAGTCACAATTATCCCTGATGCTCACATTAGATGAGCTGGCTGAAATGCTTACTGAAGGCAAGTGTAGAGAGATGATGAGATTCATGGTGGGGAAATGACCACCATTCATCCAAAATGTTTTCAGTAACAGCACTGGGAAGGGAATACACTGGTGCAATCCGTAGTTCTTGGTTTTGTTTTAAAGGTCTCTAATGAGCCATGTGTGCAATGCATTTCACCCTGGGAAATCCCACTGAAATCTGGCACTTGGATTTCATTTCTTGTGCTGCTGCTATATTTAGAGCAGAAAGCAGATCTCCCAGCGTGACTCCCTTCTGGCTTATAGAAACCCTGTGAATTGTCTTAGTAATATACGCTAATCGGTTACCAAAGCTGCCAGCCCCCCATGAAAACCTTTAAAGCGATAAGAAGTGGAAGCAGAGCACTTGCCCGTATTTTCGGGCTGGAGTCGTGTGGCAGTAGCTGGTCATCGTGTCTGTGCCACGAGGATGAGGGACAGATGATCTCGATGGATGTGGTGTAGCCTTCATTACTGTGGCCTGTTGCTTGATGGCTATTTTTCTGTGCATCCTTTTTTTATCCTATGGATAAGAAGTCAGATCAGAGTTTCAATGAGTAAATTAGAGTTCATAAAAATTTGCAGTCAGTGGTAGTCACAGAGTGTGCACGTTCCCTTTCCTCGCTGTCCCTCCACATCCACTAGCAAAAGTTACAGGCAGTCTGATGTATCTATTTTTAATAAGTTCCTACCTTTCTTGACCTTCATTCCATTAAAAATCATTCACAGCCATGCCGAGTCATGTATTCAACATCATCTTGTTATAATCAAAGGAACAAACCTTCCTTTTCAATGCGACATTGCTGTGCTGGCGCCTGCCAGCTGAGCTGTACCCAGGTTTCTGCAGTTGAAGTGCCAGGATGGTCCATGGCTTGTGTTAAAGAAATGTGGTGGCATGGATGTCTTTAAATTACGGGGAGAGGAAAGAGGTAATACACATCAGTATTTGCAGTGTAATGTGAGAATATGGCGGTTTTATATTCTGGTATTTTGAGATGTATTTCAGGTATCGCGTACCTTTTCCATACTTGTCTGTAAAGGAAAAAAATATTTAAAACTTAGGAGCAAGGAAATCACTACAGCTCGGTAGAAATGGCATTCAAAGTCTACTAAATTAAGCAGAGAACATGTCCATCCTAGCAGCTTTTTGTTATCTTTCGCAGTTCTTTGATAGGGATGTAATTTTCTGTAATCACTCAGAAAGATGGCTGGATATTTTTTCTATTAAATTCTGAAGGACTTAAACCTTTTCTGGCTTACCTTTGCTATTTTTCACGTTTATATACAACAGTATAATGCATCAGCATTTTTATATGTTTCCCATATAAAAATGAGCCATGCTTATAGAGGCTGTCAAGACTTTCTATTCCACAGAATAACTAGAGCATCACTGTAAGTTGACGCCAGCCTAAAAATCACATATAGATGCTGAAATGTCTTATTTTATGGCCCTGTTGCTATTTAATAGCTAAGCTGTGCCCTTTTCTTAGTTTACTGTCGATATCCAGAAGTACATTAGTGTGGGGGCTGCTGCTGCAGAGGTCCCAGGGTAGGGCTGCTGCTTTCGAGGGTGCCCTGAAGTCAGCAAAGCTGCGTGTTGGCGAAGGAGCTGGCCAAGCTGTGATAATTAACTGCCGATTTAGAAATAGTAAGGAGACCTGTCTATAGTGCTCTAACCTGCTTTCAGCAGGTTTCTCCTACCAGGGGTTGGAATATAAAATGATTACATTTTTGCTTTCTCCTCTGTATTTAGCTTTAGGAGGTTTCTGATAGGTTTTGGCTATTAAAGGCAGCAGTAAATGCTTTAGCTGGGAGCTATCTGGCATTCATAACCTTAAGCTGTTTAGGAAATCAGAAAAGCTGAATTCCCCCCCCCCCCTTTTTTTTTTATTATTGTTGTAATTGGGGTTTGGGGAGGGGGGGGGTGTGTTCTTCTTCTCAGAGGAGTGCTACAAGAGCAGAAGGCACTGCCTGCCTTTCAGGTGAATTCCACTCAGGATGATAAATTACGTCTGAACTGAACCAAAATGTTCCTAATGGCCCTAGTCAAAAGGCCTATTACAGGATGTCTAACTCACTTAAATTCCTTTCTGCTTTAAATCATTAATGATTAAGTATTTTAGGGCTAAAGTGATGTGCACTTAAAGGGCACTTTGCTTTAAGGTTAGCCAAACTTAAGAATGAGCACCTGAACTGAGCGACACGGACTCGCTCGAGTGACGACCTTCTGGCAGTGGAGTCAGGGTGTTGTCTCCGCGGGTGGGTAATCCTGTGGGGATAGCTGCAAGACACTAGGAAGGTTTATGGAAGAGGGAGCAGAGGGAAACAGCAGCTTTGGCTTCCCTGTGTGGTTTTTAAATCGCACTTCTGATAGGGCAGCAGGAAAGTTTATTTGTCTTTCGTTACCAGGTTTGGGGAAGTAAACCATGCAGTGACATAAAGGACATTTTCCCAAAGATAAACTTATCAGCTGGTAAGTTTTAAGTCACCAGTCCTGTACTGATATATGCAGTTACTTGCTTTTAGGCATGACTTTGCAGCAGTGAAGGTGCTAAATGTCTGGTAATCACAAAGATTTGGACTCCTGTCCAGTTCTGTGCTTGCACTGCACGCTTATCTGCAAAGGTGTGGAAATATGTAGTAGATACCTGCTCAGCATCATCAGCTATAGGAACTCAATTTTGTAGGTTTTTTTAATGTCTTCTGACAGTGAACCACATAAAATTACAAGTCACTTCACATAGGTCCTGAGTGCTCAGGTCCTGTGTACTCAGAGCAGGCATGTTCATGTGGATATTAATGTCTGCAGGTCCAGTTTTGCTTTCATTTCATGGATGAGTCTTCTGCTCAAGGAAAATTATACGTGACCTTAAGGTCCAGTATCTGTGATCAGACTCACACACATCTTCCTTCACCGGGGCATTGATTCAGGGCATCGGAGTTAGCGAGCAGCCCACACACGAGCAGATACTGAGCAGAAATACCAGGACTGGCCACATAATAGAACTTCTGTGCGTGCCTGATGTATGCACATAGAAGTGGGTAAGCTTACAGAGAAGGCTGGAAGAGCATGTTTTCCAAAATATCTGCATTGCTCCTTGTGGCGTACAGGCAGGTTCCAGGCATCTAGGACCGAAACACTGCCATCTTCTGTCATTTTTATTGAAGAATGATGAAAGATTTTTCTTTATAAATTTCAAAATACCCACAATAATTTTCAAAAAACCCATTTGCCTTTGGGTTTTCTCCTCTTGATAATGCAGCTACCTGCTGGGGATTTTAAGCAGACGTTGTTCCCAGCTTCTTAGGGATGCTGTTAAATGTGAATTCCTGGCCCAGTGCACGGCAAACGTCTGGCTCTTTCAGAATATTTCTGTTCCCCACTGTGTCGCTTCCCCTTTGATACCTGATGAGTCAGCAGGTCTTTAATTGCTCTTCCTCTTAGCTGGGAGCGCTCTTGTTCAATATGTTTAAATATTTGATAGCCCCAGCTTTCCGGATTGAGCAGGGCACGCGTTGGGATGTACAAACTCCTGATGCAAACCCTGTTGGCCCTCCAGACAGCAAGCGTGGGAGCTCAGCCCCAGGCCGTGTCTGGGAAGCATCGCCTGGAGCTGTGCAGCTCAGGTGGCTCTGGCTGCTGGGAGGCACTTTTGGATGGCTGCAGCTGTGCTCAGGATGACTTGCTGTCACTTGGGAGGCCCCTGCATGGCCAGGAGGCGAGTGTGGCAGTGTGCTCTGCTCTCAGCTGCTCCCAGCAGCTCCTTTTTGCTCTTTTTTTTTTAAAGCAGCAGTGTAGACATACCCACTGGGATACTCCTGTGCTTGGTGGATTGTGGAGTGTGCCTTCAGGGACTCAGTAAGATGGGATATAATAGCCAGTAAAATTATCTTGTAACTTTCCTGAATATTATGCATGTATTTCATACCCAGTGAGCTGAAATAAGGGCACTTTTTATAGCATTTTCCAAGTATTTGAAGTGAATGTGTCGTGTAAGGACAATCTCTTGTGTCTTGCATAAGAAAGTCTGGCTTCCAGGTTAGGCCACGGGGCAGAGTTGGGTCTTCAGCCTTGCCTCCTCTCCTTGGGAGGAGAAATCCAGTTCAGCATTCACAAAGATGCAGTACCTGCTCACAGAAAGCTGTAAAAGCCTCGGCGCTTTGGGAACGTATCTCTCCGCATGCTGCCGTGTAGGAGCATGCAGACTCTCACGTTATGGCAAAGCGTGAACAGCCCCGAGGATCGTCAGCAACGTAGGCTTGAGGCAGTAGCTGCAGTGCAGTCTGTGGGGGAGAATATCCCAAATGTACCTCTCTGCATCTGCCTCTGGGCTTCGTATTCCTCGGAAGTCTGGCTGCCTCTGCGTTTCTTGTGGAGCATGGAGTTGAATTAGGGGTAGTGTATAGAGGAGCACTGAGAAATGCAGAGAGCAGTGCGCGCTTGGCACACGCGTTCAGTCACTTTGCCTGGTGGGTGGCACTGGAGAGAAGAAAGAGCTTGATCAGAATAATGGAGAAAGGAAGAGCCCTTCAGCCTCACTTTGTTAATCTTACTAGTCTGGTCCTAATGTAAGAGAAGCTGCTGCAATGCACACGCTCAAGCAATGGCATGAAAAAAATTGCAGAAGTTTCCCTCCCACTGAGTCAAAGAGAAGCAATCTCACTCCTACTGAAAGGATGAAATAAATGTAGCTGCTATTAGAGCAGAGCTGTGAACACCAGAACTATCGTTTTATAGAACAGACCTCTTAAACGGACCTTTAGATTAAGAAAAATAGGTGCAGAATAAAATTCCGTCCTGAAGCAAACTTGGCAGTACTGCAGCAGTGAGGCGGAGGAACCCTATGAATAGGTAAGTGGTGTTTTCCCACATTATTCAAAGTACCCACTTGCTGAGCAAGTGGAGCAGAAAGTTCTCGATGGGTGAGGAATGGAGAGAGAACAGTCCATCTGCATGGAGCTTTGACTTCCACCAGGACATTAATATCAGGGATGTTTATGACCTTCCAGTCAAGCAAGGGAGAATAACTCATCAGCAGTCAGGTTCAATCCAGGTGATGTTCCCAAGATTAAATGCTTACTTGCAGACCGGATCCAGTTGCCAGTGTTAGGTCGTTCTCATTTTCAGCGTGTGGGCTGCTGCAGGTTTCGAGCTCCCTAGGTAAGCTGTGGTGCTATGTGCAAGGAGGAAGCTGGCAAGAAATGTGAGGGAGCCTGACAGTCTTCCTTTGCTCTGAACGGTGCAGACAATTCTCGCTACAGCGCCTTGTGAAAGCCGTCTGTTGTTTCAGTACCTGGATTCAGCAGATGCCCTTGATGTGAGACAGTCGCCCTTGCGTCCCTTCAGCCACAGACATCTCCAGGAGCTCAAAGCCAGTGGTCCTTCCTAAAGTCTGTTGCATGGCTGGGGTGGCAGCCGGTTAGTGAAGACCCTACGTGGCCTTCAGGGACCAGGCTGGCGGTGGTTGCCCCGTGGCACTGCCAGGCTTTAATTTTTAAGTATGCCACTGAACAGATTTAGCCAGCGTCTTCGTTAATGGAAATCAGTTGATAGTCCAGTCCTGGCCCAGGTAGGTGAGCACACAGGGAGAGTTTAGTGACTGACAGCTTTAAGCACAGGCCAAAACTACAGGCTTTTACAGCAGTAATACATACTATGTTCTAGACTGGAAAATCAGGGAAAGTTTGCCACTGGACGCAAACATCTCAGCTCTGACAAGTAGATTTGTAATGGATGTCGACTTCCAGTCACCTACTCAGCGCCCATGTCAGGGATGATTTCCATAGAGCCAGTTTACCTGTCTCCTGTTGATAAAAATAATTGGAATTATTGGACCTTCAAAGCCATTGAGAAAGTAATGGATGACCAGCTGCACTTCAAATGAAAAAGTAATCTGTGGAATAATTACTGCCAGTCAACCTGAGGCCAGCTGTGAAATATTAATGGGTTGCATGATCAGTCTGTACCGAGCTCTCAATCATCCTCCTAGAGAGTAGTACAAACCCAGCGAACAGCTCAGGATTTGTAGACAGCCAAATTATTGACAGGGGCAGAATAAGATGTTCTAATGTGGTATTTGCTATAAGTGAGTAATAGTTGTTACTTCCTAATGGAAAACTTTTTCTTCCCATTTTTAAGTCCAGGGATGATCTGTCTTATGCCTCTCCAAGCACCCACCATCTCATGGTGGACAAGCAGTGGCAGCCTGGTGCTCTGCAACTCTGTGCACAGCGCTGCTGTAAAACTCGGCAGCGTGTGACAGTCTCAGAGAGAAAAAAAAAACACACACACACAAAAAAAAAAACCTGAACAGAGGGGTTTCTATATTTAACACTAACCCGTGTGCCTTAGAGCTTGGAAAGACTGACAAGAAGTGAGCTGCCACCCTGATCCAGCAAAGGACTGCACTTCAGGCGTGTGAACAGTCCCATTTGCTTCAGAGAGACTTTGCATAAGCTTAAGCACTTTGTGAGATTGAAGTCTAGAGAGTGGGAGTTCATAAATAAAAAGAGAAAGCTCTGCACTGTATTTCTCTTCCTGAGTCCTTGAACTTAAGGGTAGTTCAGCTTCAAAACTGGGAGCCAACCAGGGAACGAACACAGGCTGCTTTGATTAAAAATGCTGCAAAATTTTGATTGATCATGCCATGAGATATGAGCCTCATGCTGCATTTGTTAATGGGAATGGTGGTTTCCTTGGTATCTCGTCTCTGTCTACCTCCTCCTGGTCCCAGCAGATCTGGGCATCTCAGTCTCCATCCTCCCACATTGCCTAGATGTGGGAACAGGACAGTGCCAAACTTCAGAGAAAAGTCTGTTCATTTCCGAAAGGGATTTCAACTTTTTCATTGAGGTCTGCCTTCACTATGTATTGCAGAAGAGGAGACAAATCTGAGAATGAAGCAGCTTCTGCAGGTAATCTAGTGGGTGTGAGGGAAAGCTCTTCCCGATTTTGCGTGGCGGTCAAGTGGCAAATGGAGGAAGTGGAACAGTACCATGACATGTCCTTTGTTTCTGTCTGCCCTATGAAGTCGTGGAGAAAACATCCCCCACGGAACACGAAGGACTGTGACTGATTTGCCTTTGTGGGCACAGACAGTTCTTTCTTTGGACAGTGCCAGGGTAGGATGTATATCCATATTAAATGGGCGCTGAGCAGAGAGAAACACGCAAGAAGGTATCAAAACCTGTCTGTATCCCTAAGGTGGGTGTGGGGAACCATTTCTCTTATCAATCTTATTTGATGTCTTAATTGCACGGAGGAGGGGAGTTCCTTAGTGTCTTCTGAATAGCCAAGAGAGAGAATTAGGATGCTTCAGAAAATAATTCAGAGCATCTAAGTTACGCTTCTGCACTGAATGGCACTTGCAGGACTGTCTCTAGCCACCTCATTTAAGCACATAAGTTAGGTCCTGAACTTACTTAGTGTGAATATTCCCAATACGTCAACTTCAGAAACTTCTTTTTAAAACTAGGAAATTTAAGCTCAAAACTGACTCTTTTCACTGCAAGAGTTCGGGGGTTGGGATCTCTGCAGTCACCCTGTACAGCTTTGAATATGGATGATTCTTGACTCCCTGAGAGGCCAGTGGCCCAGTCACCACACCGGGTAGTGCTGGGGTTCCCCTTCTCCCTGCAGCTCTCCAGCTGGCCTTTTCTGTAACCCCGTATCATTCCTCTGGCCCTTTTTTCTCCTGCTTAATCCCTTGCAGATTGCCACTACGATATTTTGTTGGAATGAACAGCTTTGGTATAATAAGGTACATTGCTGTTACTGTTACCAGATTTGTAATTATTATGTTTATCTATATAGGTCATAGCAAACCTAGGCTTACACTGCAATATTGACCAGTAGACTGCAGCCTCAGTAGTCCCTTTGGTTGAATGTGAAGCAAGTAGCACCACGCAGGCAACTCTGCTGTTCTGGGCAACGTGGGCGAGAGGAGCAGCATCTTCCCGTGTCTGCAGGCAATGTCAGAAAGCCTGTTGAGCCACACGTTTGAGATGAATGCTCTAGGTATTATTGCATTATAAATAGCAGCTAATAATAGTAGCATAACAGCAAGGTTCTCAGCTGATGTAAATTGGAAACTGTAATTCCGTAGAAGTTAATGGAGCTCAACTGATTTACACTAGTTGGCTGTCTGGCCCCTAGCACATGATTCTAAATCTGATAAAATTAAATGAGATTCAAAGCTCCCTCACATAAGAGAATCTTAAACCCTATCTCTGCTGTCAGACTTCTGCATGGCTTGTCAGGCTTTGTAGCTGGGGCTTTAAGATCCTGTTTTAAGTTCCTGATTTTATTATTTGATATTTTTTCACTTCTCTCCCTCTCTCTTTTATTTTGTTTAGTTAGCCAAATCTTTACTTCCCAAAAAGCAGAATTAGAAAAATCACCCATTTTGATGGATCATTAGGTGCCATTTATTAGTATTCACAAGTTGTTGGCAGAGATCTTAAAGCCATTGAGATTTGTGCCCTTTAATTTCAGTTCAAAATGCAAATAGACATGGAAAACATCTGTTCGGCATCCGCGTTGGAGAGGTCTGCAGCCTCAGTGTTTCTCCCTTGTTCTCAGTAAAGTACTGTGAATTGTATTTAATATGACTGCTTCCAGCCTATACATTAAAATAAGCAGGTCTTCAAACCCAGAGAAGGTAAAAAAAGTGAGTGTTGAATTAGTTTGTAGGCTCTCCTTGCTGTTGCCCAGCTTGGATGGATTGCGGGCGGTGGGCTGGTGCGTAGCATGGATCAACAAGGGGACCGGTCCGGGGGGCGGGGGGGAGGTTACACAGTGAGCAGGAGTGATGGGCAGGTTTGGGAGAGGTTCATCCTTTGGAGATTTCTTGCTTCTCTCTCATCTACTGGTGTAAATGCACAAATTGTCGTTCCTTCTCTTGGTTCTGGCGCAAAGATCCAAACTGGCTTAAAGGCTTTTAATAGTGGGTTTTGGAAACCCAGAGGGGTTTGACAGAACTGGGTCGGGGGGTGGCTGGGTGTGCTGTGCCCTGCAAGGGGGGGGGACCCAGGAGCGGCTGAACGTGGGTGTGAGGTGGTGACTTCGCAATGGTTCGGCTTTGTGCAGAACAGCACATCTGGCCGCAGTGTCTGTCTGGAGGGGTGTATTTTGGTGTGCTGGGTTCGGAACAGAAACCTAACGCAGCGATGGCGCCGTGAGTCACTGCAGCACTCGTACCTGTGTGCCTGAATCAGAACAAAGTCACTCGAAATGAAAAAGCTTCAATGCAAAACTTTCCTAAGAATTAGGATGACTGGCAGCAGCCACAGGCAGATCTCTCTAAACAAGTCCCAGGACTGAGACTGCTCGGGTGGGTGGGCAGCACCTCTCACTTGAGGCCATGCTGCCCTGAATAGTTTTGGGTGGCTTCCACAGATGCTGATGTGAGATAAAATACTAGAAGCTTGTTTGAGAACAAGTGTAAAGCTCAAACTATAGATTTGTTTTCCTTACTACGTGGCTGCGTGCTAAAGTCTCCACTAAAGCAGAAGGTAAATGAAATCATCAAGACCGTCTCTGCTGAATTTGTTTTAAAATGTAACGTGTTTAAAAATTCATGGCACAGCCCCACAGTTGCTCGTGCAGACATGCAACGTGTGATCGTATAGCCTGTGTTTGTTGTAGGAAACCAGCGTTGAAAGTTACATCTGTCCTTGTTTGAGTTAGAAGGTCTTGGTGCGATTCTTTTATCCAAAAACTTTCTTCCTGAATTGGTGTCTCTGGTCAGTCTGTTGTACAAACAGCTTCCCGTTGTGTCATTTCCTGCTGATTCATTCATAAAGCTGAAATCTCAGGGTAGGCTTGAAAGAATAAAGCATAGCCTGATTCACGCGATTCTTCCCAATTCTGGTAGTGAGCTGAGAAGATCCACGTTCTTTGAAAATACAGCGTGTTGGATTTCCTGAGGCATAAAACCATCCCTAATGTATCTTGTCGTAACTCAGAGGCAGCATCCCTGCTCCATCGCCAGACGGACAGACTCCATGCTCTTGGGTCCAAGCAGCAGTCACAGGATGGACCATGTTTCTCTTAAGACCCTCCTAATTTTGCAGTTTGTTGGTGAACAAAGTTCTTAATTGCTGCAAGTACCTTTAGAGTAAACAGCAGTAAAATATGTATATATAAAAGAAAATGTCATGTGCAAGCCTAATAGAAAATGAACCCTGCCCAGGTCCCTAGAAATTGTGCGTTACTGGGTTTTGTAAGACTATGCAAAAATGCAGCGGCACTTTGTGCTAAGATTGTTGAATTACTTTGTGTGAATAAGGGTAACAAGATTTGGACAACACTAGGAGGGAGACAGGGAAATTAATTTTCTTGGTGTGCTGCCTGTAACTTTCAAACAATTCTGGGAGACTCCTGATAAGGGCCGATGAGACTTGTTCTGGGAACAAAATTATGTTAACCAATCTGCGAGTAAACTCCAGCTTGGCACTCCACTTGTCATTATTCAATCTGTCCTGACGAATAACACAGATAAAAGGATACTCTAGTCCCATGATGCAGAGGACTGATGCACACAGTGAATCACAATCAAGCCAGGGACTCGTTTCTTTCTTTTTTTTTTATTTTTCAGGTAAAAGAAGCAGTTACCAGCTTCTAAATGGCATCATAAATTATTTGTTCTCTTTTGGCAAAAATGCTTACTTGCATTCATAACAGAAATCATGTGGGCTTTTGAGAAATTATTTGAGACTCATTTTAGCATGCATTGGGTTTTTTTGTTTAGCCAAGCTCTGGGCCAAGAGTAGTTTACTTGATATTAATTAGTCCAGAGCTGTGAAATGGAGCCAAACTGCTTTTGTGCTGTACTACCCGGGTTTTAAAAATTAATCTACAAATCCCCAAATCTCTCTCTCATCCTGTACTTCAGATGAATACAGGTCCAAAGTCTAGCTTTGTAAGGCACCGTTTCCTTATTGCTAAAGATACGAAGCATATTCCTATGTTAGACATTGCCTCTAATTAATGGCATACATTTTAAGAAATGTTTTTTTAGACTCATGTATAATAAAGGTGTTACAAAGAATGCTTTTAGGACTTGTAATGCGTCTCCAAAGACAGGAGAAAGACGTTTCCTCTTATTCCAACTGCAGAACAAGGGCTCCATTTCCTTATTGCTAAAGATACTAAACATATTCCTAAGTTAGACATTGCCTCTAATTAATTACTTACACTTTCAGAAATGTTTTTTTAGACTTGTGTATAATAAAGGTGTTACAAAGAATGTTTTTTGGACTTGTAATGCATCTCCAAAGACAGGAGAAAGATGTTTCCTCTTATTCCAACTGCAGTACAAGGGCTCCTCTAACATGTTCCTGAAGGAAAGAAAGAGAAGGCAAAGCACAGCCCTTAGAAATCTGAGTAAATTTCCTGAAATCTGTTTCAGAGTAAGTTTTGATGGAGCATCAGTTAACTGTGAGGTCTCTGTGAGCAGGCAGCGCTTGGCATCCTCCTGTGCTGGTGGTGGTCACCAGGCTGGCTGTGGTCATCAACTCTTGCTGCTCCCTTCCCTCCAGGCCATCACCTTGAACCCTGTTGTGCAGCCGTCAGCTCTTCTGGGCTGATCACACACAAATAAGATGCTCCATTAAGGCACGCATCAAGGAAGATATTGCCTTCTTTTTCCTGTAGTAGAGAAATTGTATATTAATTTGTCTAGACCAAAGACATAAATATTTGATTTTCATGGAGTCACCGTATTAACAGAAAGTATGCAGAGTTCACTTTTGTTTCATTAGTTGAAATAAGCTAAGGCAATTTTAATTCATAAGCACAGGTTTTGATTCTACTGGCACAGCTTTAAAAAATGCATTTAAAATCTTGTTACTTGATGTCTGTAAACAAAATACAGTTCTTTTATCTAATTTATGTTGTCAAGAGCAAAGTAATTTACATAAGAGGTTTCATAGACTATCAGGAACAGCTATACTTTCAGAGAAAAAAGTCTATTAGATCTTAATCCATCTGATAAGCATATTACTTCCACCAAAGCCGAACTGCTTTCGTATTCTGTATAAATAATTCCATTTAGTGTAATTGATTATTTTACAGCAGGAACCAAGATAGATATTGTTGGAGGAGAATCAGCCTATTAGTCATGTTTTGGAGGTTGTTCTGGAGAAGACGGATTTTGATAAGCTCGAGCTAGTCTGAGCGATTCGCAGAGCAGATCACTAGCCAAGTTGTCATTGTGCAGCTTCTGTTCACTCTCCAATATCAGCTGAGCTATTGCAGTTCGGTACAAGATAATAGCAGTAGCTGCTTGCAGAAACCAACTTCGAAGTGATGTAGCGAGCTACCATCATGCCTTGGTCTGGAACTGAATTACACCTTTGGAGATTGTTAGGCAATCAATGCAGAAAAGCTGTAAAAGGCGAAGGTTCGCGTTGCTTCTGCAAAAGCGTGATTTATAGCTGCTGCAGGTTCCAGAATGTGTCAGGAGTATTTGGTCCCTGGTCTGGGGATACGTAGTGGGTATTCAGCAACCGGCTGCTCGCCGGTGGTAAGGTGGGATGCCTCAGCAGTGTTCTGGAAGAGCTGTCCGGGGCAGATGTGAGTTGAAATGGCTTTGTTGCAGCGGAGCAAAACTTCTTTTCTGTAATGTCTTTTAGTGTAACAAAAAGGTTAGCATGAAACCACTTTGTCTATCTGTTTTGTCTTGCTCTTTCCTTCTTGTCCATGCCTTTTTGTTCTGTGTATCACTTTTTTTTTTTTTTTCCCCAGCTGCATGATTACACGTTTGCCTTTTGTTTGCGGCATTCCCACAGCAAATGGAATCGCACACTCCTCGGTGAAATGTGTCGCTGCCAAAAAGCACGAAGCCATGTTTGTGTGTGAGGACTTCTAAAGGTTCTGTTTAAAAGAGCGGGCTGTGTTTAAGCATAAGTATAATCCATGTGTGGTGACATTTCAAGGTTACGGAAATCCAGAATTGGTTTTCACACTCAGTATTTAAACTTCAGCAATGGGAACAACTGTTGTCTTCATCGTGGTGGGCTGCAGCAGCAGGTTAATCCACCTTTAGCAGAAAATAATTAGAAAGGGTGGTTCCTTGAGGGAATGCTAAACATGTTTTTAATTGTAGTATAAATATGTCATTGCATTTCTGATTCAAGTTATATATGCATGGAAGGTTACAGAGTGCCAAAGGGCCCGCCATCGTGATATATTGCCCCTCAAAGCAGCCCTGAAATATTGATGTAGCCCTGCTGAAGTTGTAAAAGCTCTTTACCGACTCCCTTTAAGCAGATGAAGAATTAGAATTTGATGCGTAGTATTTCTTTATAAAAGTAGTTTTTCTATTTGCATAAACTCCAAATGGCTTCCAGACCAGAATGAAAGTAAATGTAATAAATCATAATGAGATAGGGAAGAGAAAAGAAGGTAATGTGGTTGAAGGGTTTGAAATAGGAATTTTTTTTCTTTTTCACGGTGGTGCTGGGGGTTGTGCTGCCCACAGGCTAAGCAGTGCTTGAGACACTAAAGTTTATATTTCAGCTAGGTTCAGTTATTGGAAAAACATTGAATGAGCTTCCCCTGCAACCGTGGCAGCAGCTCAGACCCTTCTAATGAGCAAAAAGTGGTTCTGGAGAAATACTCCCAAGGGACATTCAAAAAGAGTCATTTGAATGCTAAACAGGGATTGTCTCATGAGCAGCCCATGGGCTCTTTGTAGAGCATCATGTCAAACCATCAGCAGTGCCGAATAAAAACCAGAGCAAATTGTTCTCCTGTTTCCAGGGGTGAGTTTGTCCCCTCTCCTCCTGTACACAGCATGCTGCAGAACGTGTTTTGCCTTTTGAAATTGCGGCGTACGCTGAATTGTGACAAGCTGGGCTTTGGAGCTATGGGGCTGGCTTCCCAGAGACTGTGCTACATGCCCAGACCCGAACGGTAAAGGTGGATCTCGTTGCTGAATTCATTCCAGTGGCTCCTCTTCTGTCTCTGGAATATGTTTCTTTTTTTCTTTCTGTATTTTGTAAATGGAGCAAGTAAATCATCAGATTTGAAAAGATGTATGAGTTTAAATCTTCAGCTAGCAAAATGAAAATGAAGTATGATGAATTTGTATCAGAAAGATGCTTGAATGAAGGCTCAGTCAAGACTTTTTGGAGGGACTTTTTTTTGGTGTATTATAGCCAAAACATGAAAATTTACCTTACAGACATCGCTAAAAAAGAATGTAAAATTGATCTGTGTGCAGGTTGTTGTGTTGTGTATGTGTTGTAGTCCAACACTGGGTTTACTTGTTCCTTAGATTTTGAACTGGGACTTGGTTTTTTTTACTTTTTTTTTTTTTTTTTTTGGGTGTGTGTGTGTGTGTGTGTGTAAGTTTCCCCATCTGCAGCTCAGCATGCAAATATAACAGCCACAATTACAGATGCAGTTGTGTACAGGCATGCGCGGTTTTGTTGTGAAATCCTTAAAACAAGCTTCATCCAAAAATAAAAGGAAACCTTGTACAGTGTTGGTCAGTGTCATACCTGGCTGGTGGCATCCCATAGAGTTACAGTGACTTTTCCTTGACAGGCTTTTGTGCTCCATCCTCCAGGGAAGGGAAAACGTGATAAACTGACTCTGATAAGCAATCATTGTTTTATATGAGAGCACGTAGATGAATTTCATTGGGATGAATGAGGAATCAGACATCAATTACTGAGTGACTATTGTTTCTTTCACAAATTTATTTCAGATTTTGGCAGCCTTTAGGAAATGTTCTGCCAGGTTGCATGAGCTTACAGTGTTAAAAACCAGGCAAGAGTTATGTATTACTTAATTAGTCCTCTTCTTTTGGTATAGCCTTAAATACCTGAAGTAGAAACAGGAGAACAGATCACACCGTTGCCATCTTGTGCCCATTTTGACATTATTATTTTTTTTATTTTTATTTTTATTTTCAACCTCAGTCATCTTTTCTTTCTAATGGTTTGTTAAGATGTGTGATGCAGGTTTGGATCTGGCTCTTTCTCCTTTTAAACGTGTGGTCGCTATGTTTGAGCGCTCGCTCTCCATGCGAATTTACAAAAGGGTTCATTAGCAGATTCAAAAAAGTTGTGCATCGTCATGTTGAGTTGCTGTTTGTTAGTCCCACGAATTGCCTGATCTCTCCGAGTGTTATGACAAGTACAAAAGCCAGAAGCTTGAGTTGCAGCCTGAGGAGCCGGTGAGTGGTGAGGGAGGGTCAGGCATGCTTGGGAGCAGAATGCCTTCTGCACGCATCGAGCCTTCCTGCAGTTCAGGGTGCGCTGGAAATACTCTGCACAGCTGAGGATGGGATCTTTTATTACCCAGAGAAATGAATACACTAAATTCTAAAGGGATTAATGCCTCCGATGTGCTTATAAAGAAAGAAAGTAAAAATATTTACTTTTGAAAGTATGGGAACTTAGGAGCAGTGTTAGTAGAGAAGGCGAGGTCACCAGAGGAGCTCAGTGAGAGCTGAGAACACGTAAATATTAGCCAGCAGCTCTATAAACAAGAGAAATTAAACATGCCTTTGGAGATGGGTAATTATTAAATACTCTAAACTGCTCTATGAAAACTATGAAAGGGTTTTTTCCTTTCAGGAAGGAGGGGAGGGAGACTTCTTCATAAAGTTACCTAAAAGCAAGAACTGCAGTCCAACGGGCCACCCTTTATGTGGCCTGGGAAGTCATCTTTTGTATGACATGAACCGAAACCTAACTCGGCAAAACCTTATTCTAAATCAAGATGTTTGTGGCTCAGCTGGTTAAGGTCTCAAAATTTTGAACTGTAAAATATGTTGAGCACAGAAACAGAAATGTGGATTAATGCGGTTTTATAATATGTACAAATTTTACAATACATGAAAAGCCAAAACATTTGCTCGTGCTTATGCATTTGGTGAGGTTTGGATTAAGCCTTTTGGTTGCTTGGGACCCTCAGCAAGGCAACGGTGCCCGTGTGTCCTCTGCCCCAAACTGCCTGCCCCTTGCTGGGTGCCTGCATCCCTCCCCCGTGTGCATGGGGTCGCAGAGGTGGCGTAAAGAATGCCTAGTCACAAACTGTGCTTGCTTCTGGAATTTCTACCAGCTAGATCCTCAGCCTAGATATCTTCAAAAGTTCGGTGTTACAATCCTTTTTGTGCATTTTGCGATGCCATGTAGGTTATCACTGCTGCTGTACGTGCAAGTGCTGAAGCAAAACATAACGACTGTCGCTCATCAAGGCCAGCTGTAAATATGGAAACATTGGTGTCGTGGACAGCGTAAAAGCAAGTACATTCTAAAGTGAAATGGTTTGGGTTAGTTGTGAAAACAGAGGAGAAATGGGCCCATTTACAAAGGGCATATAACATCTGTCCTGTCAGAGGTAGGGTGTGGGTGAGTGAACCTGTTCCCAGCCTCGGTGAATTGTGGTGAGCTAGCGAGAGGGTGAGGGGATTCTTTCTTTAGGTGCCTCGCTGCTGGGCAAGCCCACCTGAGACACAGTCTCCAGGCCTGGATGTGCCTCAGAAAAGCTCTCAGACGTATTTTGAGGAATTGCCGTGTGCTAGCTAGCAAAGCCCAGGGAGCGGGCTGTGTGGCTGAGTAGCGCTTGTCCACCACAAATGCAAGGTCATTCACGTTAGCTTAACCCTGTTTAACTGCAGAATACTCCATAGTTACCTGAATTTTACCGCAAGTTACAAATGCGAACAGGCACGGTAAAAAGGGTCGGTAGACCCTCACCAGTGCGTTTGGCTGGGCTGGCTTATCCGTGTGCCTAAGTCTTCATTGCACGGATTTAGACATGGGTTTATCTGGCTGCAAACGCCCAGCACTTGGGCATCCAGTCTGATTTTCTCTCAAAACTTTCAGACTGCAACCTTTGAAAGGGGACAGTCAGAACTATCAATTACTTGATAAAGATAATAGCCTTTTTGGGACACGGATGATAGTGAAAGTAATTACTAATGGGGTTTTGGCAGATTAAATGGACTCTCCCGGTGACGTGAGATTTAGTTCTTCCCGGTGTCAGTGTGGGTGGTGAAATATTTGGATGTTTTTTTCAGTGATACCTGTCAGGCTTTCCTTTCTATTTTTCGTGTAGCCATTCACCTCAAGTGGCCCATGGATAAGAAAGAAAAAGAAAAATTAGTATCTAATTTAAAAGGTTGGACTATATTCTTGCAGTGTCCTCAGGGTTTTCATAGCACCTTTAAGGCCCGACTCCTCTTACTTAATAAATTCTGGATGTAAAACTTCACTTACACACATCATATTAAAAAAAAGTTTGGAACATTAACTTTAATGAGAGTCACTTCTACAAGCTCATTTTTCACTAACTTTCCTTGCTGGAGAAACATACATTACATAAGTGTGGAATGAAAGTTTTTGCCCTGTGGCAACGGGATATTACTTTTACTACTCTAACTTCAGAGGGGAGGCTATAACGTAGGGGAAAATGAATATCAATGTCACAGAACAGCCAAAATAATATTGAAGTGCTTTTTTAGCGCTACATTTCCGATACACGCTGCGATACGAGGAAGGTGGCCCCTCCGCCGTGCGCGTGGGGTTGTGCCCTGTCGCTCCCTAAATGCAGTTGCTTGTCAGCTCCGAGCAGGTGGATTCAGGCATTCTGGTCGGGGGGGGGGGGTGACACCGCCAGGAATGGGATGTGCTGGGGTGCTCGGCTCTGTTGGGGGTGTAAGGAGTATTCTGCTAAAGGCCACTGGAGAAAGAAAGGCAACGCAGCTGCATCAGGGGATGTTCAGACTGGACAGTAGGAAAAGGTTCTTCAGTGAGAAGATGGTCGGTCACTGGAAGAGGCTACCCAGGGAAGTGGTCACAGCACCAAGCCTGTCAGAGTTCAAGGAGGGTCAGGGAGGATGATGCTTTTAGTCATACTCTATAGTTTTAGGTAGTCCCCTGAGGAGCAGGGAGTTGGTCTTGATGATCCCTATTTGACCGTTCCAACCTGACATACTGTATGATTCTGTGATTTTTGGTGCCCGGAATGGATGCGAGGGAAAGCTGTGTTACATGCAATGACATTATTGTATTCGCAGCAGCGCATGTAATATTTAAGCTGTGGGTCCACTTTCAGATTAAGTGTGTTCATGTGACCATTTTTGCCTTCTCTTTGTTTGTGAACATATTTGAATGAAGAAAACATTGAGCCCCATCAAGAGCATGGAGAAATCCTGCACCTCTTGCAGCACGGGCGGCTGAGCTGGGCTGCCGGGGGCCCCTTTGCGTGCCTGCTCCTTTCTGTTCGCTGCTTTGTATTTTGCGGTAAATACCCTTTGGCCAGGCTGGACTGGAGCAGCAGTGACATTGGTTTGAGTTGTGTCCAGTTGGCCACGGACAAAGTGACTTTCAGGGGCACGTTGCCCCAGGCCGATATTTGGCGGCGCTGGCACAGCTGTGTCCCCTGATGGCTTAAACCCCGCTGGGCTGCCGAGCAGGGCCAAGAGGGTCCAGCACCCAGTGAGTCCTGGGGTTTTTAATGATGCTTCCACGCATTATACATTGCGTTTCTTCTTGACTTATGCCCCATGGTATATATTTTACCACTGTCTTTTCTTGACTTCTCTGACCATGTAGTGATTTCTCTTCTCTTGCTTTCCTGACCACTCACAGAGCGTGTCATTATTAGATCCCCATCTCCCTTTTTTTTTTCTTTTCACGTTGCTGTCCTTCCTTCTTCCCTTCTGTGTGCGCCTGTGGGGGCAGGTTTTGGCTGTTTGGCCGTGAGCTGTGGGTCCGCTTCAGACTGTGCTTGGAACTGGCTACCTCCTTCTCAGCCTCCCTTCTCACCGCCTCCTGTAGTTCAGCCACCCGCTGCTGGAGCTCCTCCACCTGGGCACACCTCTCGCAGGCAGATCTGCTGCCCGTCCCTGTCCCAGGAGAAAGGTCTAGGAAAGGTCTAGGCACGTCCTGCAGCCTCTTCCTCCAGCAGCTCTGTCTGGATGGGGGCATCGGCCATCGTGGGGGTGGATGGTGCAGACCCCCTTGCTGTGGCTGCAGCCTTGGCTCTCAGGCGCGTGCCCACCACTCTGCTGTGAGGCTCAGGTAGGATGGTTGCCCTTGACCCGCGTAGATGGTCACAGAACGGTGCCCGGTTGGTGGGATTTGTGTATTCAGGTCCCTCCATTCGGCCGGTGGAGTGGCCCTCCTGCAGAGGTGCCCTCCCGCACGCACGTCCTGGTGGCCGCGCTCCCCAGGGCTGCCGTGTGGGAGCAGGGTGGCCACCCTGACCCCTGGCCCCGTCCATGCCTCGTCAGCCGCTCTCATGTGAGCTGCTAGCTCTTGGCGGGTCTCAGTGCTTCCCTGGGGTTTCCCCGGCTCAGGACACCCCTCCATATCCAGGGTCCCCTGCTCCACTGCAGATCTTGCCCGCACCAGAGCTGATAGCCTCGGCGATCAGGGAATATTTAATATAAAAGGTTTTTCCCCATTTTCAATGAATATTTTAAGAGATGCATCATCCATATTTCCTCTTGAGAGATTTGCATCAAATCTCACTGAAGCTACCGTATACTTTCATCAAATTTTGGAGAACACTTCATTGCCCAACAAAATATATGTGGTGCATTATACAGTAGTTCTAGGATATTACCACCTGAAAATGCAGCCCATAATTCATAAACTGTATCTCCAGTCAACCTTACCCATCCACCTTCTTGTCTGTCAGCTCATCTGTCCAGAAAATGTTCAGCCAAGTTCCCACTCAGATCAGCAACAAAGTTTTAGGCTACCTGAGATCACTTTGAATTAACGGCGTAATGAATTGAATTAAAATATATTAATGTTGCATCGGGCTTTTAGCCATGATTTGAAGAAATCATGGGGGAATCAAACTGCCAAAATTCCTCAAAGTATGTCTCAGACAAGTTTGAAAATACAAACAGAAAATGCAGTGGCGTTAACACTGTCGAGATAGACCATTGGCTTAAGGAATCAGGAATATTACGCATCTGATGTGAAATTTCCTTTGCCAAGTTTCAGGTACCCAAAGAGAGAGTTGTTTTAGCACATCCCACAGTAGGCATCTGACTTGGGCAGATGAATCACTCCCCGGTGACTGCTTTCTGTTTTCGCTGGCTACAGAGTTAACCCCAGCGCCCCGTGGAGATCGTGGCTCTGATGCTTAGGTGACTCACGTTCTATGAAGGTGATCTGGTTCTGGTTCTGGAAGGGCAAGAGCATGGGGAAGAAAATGTAGCTTCCAGACTCAAGGCAAAATGCCATCCAAGTTATTTGGGCTGTGGGTATTGTATTCCTCAGCAGCAAAGAGAAAAGCCTAAGGAATTACTAAATAGCTGGACCTGATGCTGATTTCTACGCTGAAATTTCACGGTTGTCATTAAAATTCCAGTGTCCTCTCTGCTGTGTGCGTGCAGGTTGGTTTATGGTGCTGAGGTTTTTGTTTCAAATCGCCCTACGTTTTCAGATCGCCATCTTCACTAAATTTTTGCCAACTTCAGTGCTCTTTCAGTGTTTGGTTTTACCTCGTTACGGACATGCAGAAAAACCAAATCCCAATCCAGGCTGCTTTAAAGTTTTGGAGCGGTTTTGCCTGTGACTTCACTTTGACCACACAGATTCTGTGATCTCAAAGATGATTTAGATTTACGAGGTGCGCGTCGTTGCTCGCATGCGCTGGGCTCTTTTGAAAACTACAGAGGTGGCTGCTGTTGGCCATTTACACTGCTGGGAATATCCTGTGTGAGCTTCCTCGGATGTTAATCCCAGGCTAAATTGTTCACACCTGATACTGGAAGAAAACTACCAGCTTATAACGGACCAGTCCCTTCACTGTGAACCATCGATGTGCAGCACTGGGAAGTGAAATATGGTATTGCCAGCAGTGATTTGAGAGCTCAGGAGAAGCAAACTGAAAGCAGTTATATGAATATTATGATCCAGGAACTCTGTTATCTACTAGGTGCATCCATATCGATAAGTGGTTATTATTCTGTTCTAGCTGGCTGACATTTATGGCTTTCAGGATTTAGACTGGGGTTTTCAGTTCAGTTAAATCAGATGTCTGCAAATAAGCATCTGTTATGTTTAAGTTTCCCAGAGCCTTTCTTTCAAACCTGTTATTTTCTCTGAATCAAATATTTCGTTCAGCAGAGCCTGAAAATGAAAACAAACTCCAAATGGTCTCCACAGGGTATTTTTGGGGGGGAAAAACTCTTTTGAAAAGATAAAAACAAACTACGACTGGGATAAAACGTGTGTACCGATATTTATTATTTACCCAGAGCTTTCTAAAAAATCATTAATAGAAAAAAGTAGTTATGCTCTGCTAAATTATACTGCAGAGATGTTGAATTTTAGTTTAGGTTCTTTGGTAGCCAGGAGGATAAATGGTGTGAGGGAATACCATGCTACCGTGCTTTCCCATCTCAATTTCTTGCACATTGGGCTGGGGTTCCTGCCTGCCGTGGGTGGGTGATGTCTGGGGGGGGGGGGTGGGGTGGTCCATCTTCTGTTAGTGCCAGGGGCTCCCAGCTGTGCAGGTGGACCGTTCCTGCTTGCTGGAGCATCCTGTCTTGGTATATTCAAAGATGGTCTTGAAAAATACATGCTCTGACCTTTCTACCTCAGTTTTCTCTCATATTGATTCAACTGGGATCTGGGGAAAAAAAAAAAAAAAAAAAACAAACAACAGTCTGTGGTGATGCTGAAAAAAGCAAATGGACCTTTAATAAAAATCCTCAGAGGCACTCTGTCTCGCCGTGCAGGTGTTGGATTTCCTATAATGCCATACATAAAATAGCATGAAAGTTTCTTAATATTTTGAAGGGTTTCTAGAGGAGGATAAAGGAAGAGATATTTTCATTGAAGAATAACTTTTAATGATGCGAGACTTCAGGGTCTCTGATAGTGAAAGGATAAAGCAGGTGCAAGCAAAAAGTCAAAACAGCTGAAGAGTTTGTGATAAATATTCTTCTACAGCAGCTTCACTGGCACAGGTTTGCCAGGGCTTCACATACCAAATTTGCAGGGCAAACTTCAGTAAGTATCACCACAGATCTGAGCTGTAGATCTCCTCTGAGCTTATTCAGTAAAAATTTTATTTTCATCACATTTTTCCCTCCGTGTTGGATGGAATCTGAGCTGCTGGCTGATGAGAGCAGCCCCAGCAGGTTCATTGAGTTGTGGGCACTCAGTCACTGTTTTAGGTAGTTTTTAAAATAACGCATTTAAAATTCACTTAATTTTCTTCTGAAATTTATTTTAACGTATTGATTTAGTATTTTGGAGATGGATGGGGGTTGTTTATATGAGAAGCCGGTCAGAAAAGAAGCAACGTGATATCACCATGCAAGTAATCAATAGCAGTCACAGTATTAGCAGGGTCTATTGAATTGTCTTCAAGGGCCTTCTCTAATTGTCTCTGCAAACTGA
Organism: Falco naumanni; assembly: GCF_017639655.2. Classification (NCBI taxonomy): domain Eukaryota; kingdom Metazoa; phylum Chordata; class Aves; order Falconiformes; family Falconidae; genus Falco; species Falco naumanni. The sequence goes on from NC_054061.1 coordinate 8,675,550, forward strand.
ATTAGCAAGATGGTTTCACTAACTTTTTTTTTTTTTTCTTTGTGGCAGCTGCCTACCCAATTATATATATTCATTAACTCTGGTATGATTTCATTAACTGATGTACATTAAGTGCCTGTTAAGCAACTTGTGCTTATGTTCCTAGACAAGCAACGATGCATCTTCTGGTGAGCGTACTTATTAGCTCATTGGTCTGAATAAACTGGTTTTTATTTATATTTTCAATTTGTCATTACTTGTGAACTGTACCAGCTGAAGGATAAATGTGAAAAGGTAATTAAGCTGGTTAGGTTTAATTATTTTTTGTTTCAGCTGTCTCTCAGAGCCACAAACCTGGCCAACCAGGCAAATGAGCACTAATGAACGGAGCCACATGATTAAAACATCTGTCACTGTCCTACCGGGTCGATTGAAAGCTTGGATTGGCCACACTCTCCGAGTGTGATGATTGCTGTGGAAAACCAAATAAGCCAGAGTTAATGTTCTCCTAATCCTTCACCTGTTGAGTTGACAGTGATGGGTAGCAAACATGCACCAATGAGCAGTAATGAAGTCACTTTTAGATTGGTTCAGCACAGGTTTTTCAGGCTAATTATGTAGACAAAAATGTTAATTTAATCAAAGGAACATGTATTCATTAAAGAAGGTGTGTAAGATAACTGTGGAGCAGAGAATTAGCTCAGTCAAAAGGTAGGCTAGAGCTCCTGATTTGTCCAGGTGATAGAAAGAATTACGTATCTATGTACAATTTCTTCCTTTTTTTAAAATAAAAACAACCAAAAGGTACGAATCTATGCTTTTGTCTCTGGGAGTCAGTGGATTTACATCAGGAATCAAAACTGTCTCCCCATAGTTGTGTGCGTTAGCTGGGGGCTGGGGTGGTCAGGGCTCAGAGAGAGAAAGCAGAGAATGAACGAGATGTTCATTCTGCATTCCAGATGGCATAAACCACATTACCACATTATTGCTCAAATGAGCTCATTAGCTTCTTGCTTCATGGGACTTTATTTAGCAGCAGTGTAGCATGGCTGTGTTTCTCTGATTTTGCTTGGTCTTCCTTGGGACATGACTAATGTGCAAGTCACAAATGGAACAATTTTGTTCGTACTGTAACCCTGATGGAGATGTGTTGAGTGTTCTTTGGGGGCAGATCAGGGAAAAGCAAGAAACGAAGGGTTTCAACTGTTAAGAAGCAAAATATGGCACAGAGTGTCTCACCTTATCTGATTGTATCTCCTCTAAACCTGATGAAAAGAAAAGATGACTCTCTAAGATTACCTGGCTACTGCAGCACAGAAAAATAAATAATAGATTGTATTAGAGTTTTGTAATAATTTTAGCCTTCTCCAACCCCACAGACAATTTAGATTTTGGTTTTGTACAAGAAATGTAAATGACAGTTCGTGTTAGGAGTTTTAGACCTTTTTTGGTGCATCCTGAATATGACCCTTATCCTGAAACCCGGTGTCTGCCTTAAGCTCTCTCCATCCCACTAGGCAGAGAAGATGGTCCCGATTGATGCAGCATCTCCCAGAACATGATAGTGTCTGTAATTGTACAAAGACACATGGTGACCCATGATAAAACATCTGGGAATGACAGAGATAGTCAGTCTCAGTGTTTCACATAGCCAGTTCCGAGGCGTTGGCTGGAGGAAATATTATTTAGATATCTAAAACATGAATATTTTAAATTATTCTATCTAATCAACTATGTAGTGCTTTAGATGAAAGAGGTAAGTATCGCCTGTTACTGTGGTAGGGTGTATTTGTGGTGTTTCTTTTAATGGCTTGGATTTTTTTGTCTTATTGCTTCTAGGAGGATGGAGAGCACTCAGTGGCTGTTAGGGTCAGTTATTTATTTCTACATGGGATGCCTGGGTGGGTAGTTGGGAAGATGGCTGGAGAGACAGAGTATTGGCATGTGCTGGCATACATGGATTAGTTTGCTTTATAACATAATTTTCAGTGTAATGGTTAATTGGACTATTTTAATTCTTATAATGATTGTTCTGTTGTGAAGCGAAGTTAACAATTATTTGTTTGTTTGTTTGTTTAGTCCATGGTTTCTGGGGTGGGTCTTGTAGGGCACCAGATGGTAGAAAGGAGATTGAGGTAGAAATTAAGGTTTCTTGTTATAACTAACAGTTTTTGTGGTTTGAAATAGAGGTTTCATTTCTGTGGTTAAACAGTGTAAACAGTTTTCATTAGCATCTAAATTTAACATGATTTTCGGGAACATGCAAGTTCTGGTAACTGAAGATGATGATTGATATTGATCTAATAATGAAGGAAGAAACAATTAAAATGCTGAAAGTTAAATTTTGGAGAGAGAGATGAAGATTAAGCTTTTTAATTTAGGGTAAATGAATCAGCAGCATGCGTGACTTTGTTTGGAAATGTAGAATTTTTTTTACAAATGCTTGTGAATTAATTACCATGCAGCTTTACGGTGAGGTGTTAACAAAGCCCGTGTAGTTGGGACACGTGGGCAGAGCAGTCCTGGAGAGACGTCTGAGGGTATCCAGACCAGGTTCTTGCTTCATATAATGAAATGAAATTCCTGTAGTGAGATGTTTCAAACCGGTCGTGGTACGTGGTCCTTTTGCATGATCAAACTCAACCATTTTATGAGGGCCCGGGTTTCTGACAGTGGGTATTACTCTGTTTTAAAAAAAAAAACAGATCTCTGGCAGCCTCCCCATTTGAAGTGCCAAGCCCTGGCCATCTTTGAACATATTTTCAGATTAATGAGAAACGTATCATTTTGAGAAAGGGATTATTAACTATTTGCTTGTGCTCTAGCTAAAAGCACCTAAATAATTTTGTAAATTTGGTTGTAGCTCCTGATGCTTTGCAGGTTGCTCTACACGCCGTATGTTGTATGTGGGAGCTGAATCCATAGTACGGGGACAGCCCCGGCGTCTCGCTTGCTCGACAGTGGAAGTTATTTCCCCCGGGAACTGCGCAGAGAGGTCTGCGCGGGGGGGAAGGTGCGTGGTTTTGGGTTCTGATAGAAGGATTAGTTTTTTCTTTCTTTTTTAGGGGATGGGGGACATTGTAGAGGTGGTCAGAGGGCAGGTGTCGCTTCCCAAGGGGCTCTCAGGGAGCGGAGAGGGTGCTCGTTGGCCATGCACAGCTTGGAAATTTTTCCCTTCTATTATGCTGATATTAGAGATTGGCAGGAGCTGATCCTGATGGGGATCTTGTGTGAAATTCACTGCGAGTTGCTGTTGCTTTTTGGCTGTTTTAATAGTGCTAACCATATGCTATGCAGCTCAGCACAGCCCTGTTGCAGCCTCTCCTTGGCTTGGCTTGGCTTTTCCTCTTGGCACTGGGGGTGCCGTAATTCATTACTGCACCAGGGAGAAGGAAGGGTTGCGGAAAGTATGTTGGCTTAAAGGGAGTCCTGGGATCAATGGCATCAGGAAGTCGGCGGGTGTAAGGAATAAAACGTGGCCTTGATGACTGATGCTCATCCCAGCTTTCCAAATCAGGACCTCCCCAGGCCCTGGAGCTCAGTGCAGCATCTCCCTGTGCTCGCTGTGGAGCGATGCTCCACAACGGAGGCAGAGCAACGAGCAGGAGCCAGAACCCGTCCTGCAGCGTGTAGGGCTGTATCTCCCACCTGGGTGTCCTGGCCCCGTCGCTGTAGCGCTGCCCCACTTCTCCGTAGCTTTCTGCAGTGTGGCCCAGGGAAGGGAAGAGCTGTGCGTTGCTGGTTTCTGTTGCTCCAGTGGGTGAGCGTAAGCAAATAGTTCATTTTGCATCGTTTAATGAGTGTTAACAGAGCAACTGATCTTCTGATTTTATGATTCAGAAACAAAGAAATCTGCTACTACTATTATATAGTATATACTCCTAGCAAAACTGCTTATCCTAATGCTTCCTTTATCCATCACCTGTTCTCCTTCGGTCTCTTCCATTCCCATTGCCCATCAGCAGCCGTTGCAATGCTGCAGAGGTGCATTCAGAGCCGGTAGTGCCACCTCTGCTTGTTTTCTGATAACGCAGAGGACACCAAAGTCAGGAGGGTTTCCTTTCTCGGATTGACGAGTACCATACCCAGGAGCCCTCCAAACTGCTCTAGCAGAAGTTGGGTAGGCTTCCACAGGTACACATCCAAAAACCAGTCTCATTTTTTTTAGAAGTTTAGAATTTAAACAAGTTTGCACAATTTGCAGAGCTTCTCTCTTGGCGTGGACTAAAGAATACCAAGAGCAAACGGGTGCTTATGATAGCTTTGCTTTGCTAATGGTACAATAAAATTCTCCTCTGGAGCAAGGAGCTTTTCACAGGGTCACTGTTCGATGGGGAGCTGTTAGGGTGGGATTCCCCCCTCACATTCCCAGTTCACATCAGGAGAGGCTTTAGAGTGCTGGTTGGATGTAGCAATTTTTTAAAGAGTCCCCAGTGATTCTTTGTTCGTCTGATGTAAGTGCCCAGGAGGAGTTCCATTAGTTTCAGGAGTACATCGAGTAAAAATATATTCAAATGATATTCACCAGTTTTAAAAACATTTATTGCGACAGCTTCATCTTCAGTCTTAGCTCTGACTAATTCTTTTTTTCTTATCTTTAATGTGGGGATTATGTTAAATTAAAAACAAATAATTTTACATCAGTTCTTTCTTTATGAAGTTGCACCCTAAGGTCATTGCCTTAACCTCTGTCTTCTTTTTAAATACTGTGAAGGTATTGATCACTTTAATTCTTTTAAATACATTTCAATGTTGCAGAGGGATGCCAGCTTATTACTCACTCACTGGTGTGCTTTACTATCAAAAAGCTTTAGTTTCTTGCTGTGATGACTTTCTGAGATTTTTGTCGATTGTTCCTAGCTATTGTTTATCAGAATTGCTGTAGTTTGTCAAAAGAAAAGCTTTGGCCATGCTGTCTTTCTGTTAGCAGGAGCCAGAAAATCAAAATGTATGAAATGGTAGGGTACCTTTTTGAAATGTCTACAAAAAAATTGTGGAAAAATCTTTAAAATATTTGAAAATGAAGAGAAAGAACCCTGAAATTTGCATAACATCTGCCATCATATGAGTGTCATTTTGAGATGATCAGGTCAAATATATGCTGTTCTTTCCATCTAAATGAATGGGTTATATAAAAAAAAGAATGATGGCAGGGAACATCTTTGGCCAAGCGCATTAATGATAATATTAATGCAAGTGTGCTTTGTTGCAAGGAAGAAACTTTATCGCTCCAATTACCTATGTAGGAGATTTGAAAAAAATCCTACTATGAAACAATTTAAGAGTAACTGTGAAGTTGTTATTTCAAAACTAGATGTAATCAGTTACCAACAATATGTGGTATGGCTTAATTAACAGTTGAAGTACATGAAATCTCTAGGGGGTCTGTCTGCAGTAGTGTTTAGGGACATACTATAACTCAAGGTAATTGAATAGCAATTAACTTGAATTAATGAACGTGCATTCTTGTGAAGGCACACAACAGTTAATGGATCAGCCCAGAGTGAACCACAATTAAGCACACACCCGTTTGTTTTGCTGAACAAGCATCTACTGAATGTCCACACTAGAATGTATAAGGCCGTTAATTAACTCGAATTAATAGGCATTCATCCTGCTGCCATTCCAGGCGAAAGACACTCTGTAGGTAATCCTAGGACAGCTGTTGATGTTTCATGGCTAAGGCAATTAAAGATATTACCTCTATTAACCATGGCACAAGCTTTTGTTAACTACAGGTCTTTAAAACAATGTGAGCAATAAACAGGAGTTTGAAGTCTTATGAAGTGGAATTCATGTTACGTTAGTAAACTAATTGAACTGATGTGGAGACCGGCTTTCATCAAAATTTCAGACAATACAGGGAGAAAGCCCTTTCCAGCAATGCCATGCACAAGCTCCCATTTTGCATGGTGTCAGCTTGTTGTAGAGGTTAATACTTGAACACACGTGGCATTAGCCAAATAAAAGTCAGGGTCTGCATATATCAGCTGAAAGAGAACCTGTCAAATGTTTCTGTTTCTTCAGAAAATAAAAGGCAGTTTTATGCCAAAATTCCTTGAGTGATTGCATGGACAGATAAATTGTTTCTTGGAACTTGAAGAACACAAATATTTGAACACACTCCCAAATACAGCTAGGAGCCAAATCATGGAGAGCTTACAGATTAAAGGGACTCCTTTTGAAAGATTTATAGTGAACTTAAGACAGTAATAATGTACAAAGTTAATAGCTAGAGGAGAATTTGAAAAACAAGTGTATAAGTTGTTTGCATTATCCAAAACTTAAGTAAACAGAATTGTATTTTTCAGTGATTTAGGAATCTCTGCCATACTCTTAACAAACAAGAAATTCTTTAGGTCAAGAGATTCTTTAGAAAAAAAACAACGTAAGATTCAGCAGAAAAAGGAAACATTAAAAATTGGTTGCTATGCAGGCAAAGCAATTACTTCTAATGATACAGCAAAGCGGAGTGCATTTCGTTCAGTGTAAACAAGAAACCACTGCAAGATTCCTGTAGAAGTTTGGTACACCCACAGACCTGACTTGTTTGTTCAACTACAGCTGCGTTTATTCTTTGTAGACCTTTTTAAGTAAAATGTGGTTTCACTGGAAGAGGGTGGCATGTAACGAAACGTTGACAAGAGACCTGTGGGAAATGAAATAGCTGAAGGCTCATATGGGTAAATTTGTACCGTGTGATGCAGTTTTGTGTAGGGAGCCACAAGGTCACTTATTTAAAGCTCAACAAATTGCCACGCTAATGGAACTCCAGTGCTGCTTCTGCCAGCCCCTGCGCTGCGGGTACCTCTGCGTGGCACGGGGCAGTGCCGTGCCGGCGTACCCGTGTTGGATTTGGAGGAGCACGCTCCCTCCGCAAGGCTGCCCATGTGGTCTGCGGGTGAAGTCTGGACATAAATGGAGGGTTTGGAGATGCTGAGCACCGTTGAGCTCAGTGCCCACGTTGGAGCAGCAGTGGCACCCTTCCTACCCATTGCCCAGCCCCATCCCTCCCTCCAACGCCCTTGATCCAGGTCCTTGGGACATGTCCTCCAAATGCCTCCTGGAGAGCCTGAGAGCCTTGTGTGGCCATGGGGCAGGTGTGCCCCTGGTCTATGAGCAGACCAGCTTGGGTGCACACCATTCAACACCTCTGCGGAGCTTCTGTGGCCAATTTTAGCCAAAAGACATTTGGACTCTGATCATCTTGAGCCATAAATTACGGGGGGGAATACTAGCAGAGGGTCCTCCTTCATGGCACAGTAAACAAAGCAGTTCATAGATGACAAAGAGTTTTGTTGAAGGTGACTTGGGTCATCTTTGGCACGCCCTGGGTACTTAAAACTGTTTAAAATGGGCAAAGGTGACAGCTCTGAACTAAATTCTGCAAATGCAATTAATGTGTTTAATTTCAATTACCTGCATGTCATTCAGGCAGCTGTCTTGAAAGAGGCAAATTAATGACTATAAAGAATTTTATACCCTGCTATTTTCTCTATTTACTGATGTTACTTTCCATCGCTTCTCCAGAAATACTTAGTCTGATGTTTAACAAGCGGAGCTATTATTATCTTAACTTACATAAGATTTGCTTCCCCCATGATAGTGATTGATAAGGAGGGAAAAAAAAAAAAAATCCACCACACATCTTTAGCAGGACCTTAACATACTCATTGCACGGCTTGATAGTACATGTGACATACATGTATTGCAGAAGCGGTGCGGAGCTGCCGAGGAATAGAGAGAGGTGACCAAGCTGAGATGAAAATACTGAGATCAGACAAATGCTGAATGAGGGGTGTGTTTGAGTCAGATTTTATTTTTGGCTTTCCATAGCTTTACTGTAAATTTCAGTATTTCTATTAAATACTAGCCCTAGACACATCTATAAGCTTTGAAAATACAGGTTGTTAATGAGTTTGCAGCTGAATCCCGATTTTCTCTCTTATTTTTTTGAGGAGCAGAAATACTCCCTGTGTCTATATAATTAGTGTTTTAATGTTTGTTTTCCTTCATTTGAGTCTGCCTTTTGAGATATTCCGTTAGTCCTTTCATCATTTCACAGAAATGAAAATTCTGCCCAAAATAACTCAAACTATCCTTAAGTTACATACAAAGGATTTTCAGCTCCAAAACAGATCTCTTCAAGCTCAGTCTTAAATAAGGTCTTTAAAGTGACAGACTTCCACTGCCACTTCTTAAGAACTGTGGGGGTTTTTTCTTTTTAATTTTGGAAAGGATGTTGTGGACCACCAGCAAATACTTAAATAGTTTTTCATTTAATAGAAAGATCCTGTACTTAGGCAACGTCTTGTGTTGTAACAAATGCAGGGACTTCTGACAAAGTCTCGCAACATTTTGATCTGCAGCGTTTGATGCTTGCATTTGGTAGCGAATGTTGGAAATAAACATTATGACATAATCTTTAAGCATTTGAGGAATAAACATGGTTTTCTAAGGAATATCTTCTACAGCCTGTAGAAGCTTGGAACACTAAAGTAAGAAATTTTTGTCAAGACAATTCGCAATATAGAAATTGCTTGATTAAGCAGCAAACATCCCATAAATGTGTATTCTTGTGAGCTGGTCCTGTTCACCATGTTAGAAATCTGAGACATTTTCCAAGGATTTCCTAGAAATAATCAGTGTATTGCACTGACTGCAAGACTGCTAAAGTCTTTAAGGCCCTAACAGCAACTGAAAGAAAGAAAAATTGTATTTTTTTTTATAAACCTCAAGTGAGAAAATAGCCATGATATGTAGCCATAGCTATAGCTATAAACCACACATTTCTTGCAGAGTCAACAAAGACTTGTAGTAACCAAACAGAATAATAAACTGTCACACTTGTATTAGTACCTCTTCCTCTGTAACAAGTCACTGACCGCACTTACTATGGTTACTGTCATTAACAGTCCCATTTGAGGAAGGTATTTATAGGTGCAGTATTGTACCCAAGTATATAAGGACTCCACAAGGTATCCAACAGCAGGCATCGAGTAATACATTCAAAGGCATATCACCAGTAATCCATCTCAATTCCTTGTTTATTACCTTTGCAACTTTCTGGCTGTTTTGTCAATAAGATATTGCTTCTAGCAGTGTGACTTCATTCTTACATTAATATCCCAAATTTATCATATAGTTCTAAATTTCCTCCGGTCACCAAAATGACCCATTGAGCCATTTAAGCTCCCTGAAACTACATTCTTTATCTGTAGCCTGGGAAAAATATTTTTTTGCCCCATATCCCTGAGTGTTTTGAGATTAAATTCACTGAAGTTGTCAAGTAGGTCAGTGATGAAAGACAAAATGAGAGAGAAATCTTGTTTAGTATTTGGGTGGATGGGAAGGGGAGGAGGTAACGGTGATGCAGAGCTTCTACCCAGATGTCACAGCCATGTCCCAGGCAAAGATGCTGACGTGTCGCCTCCATGCAGAGAGGGAAAGAAGTCTCGAGACTTCAGGCAGCCTGAAGACAGGCTCTGGATGCTCTGCCAAAAGGAAACACGAATGTTAACCTTGGAGTTTTTTTGCTCTACGCTTTGTGTTCTTTTAAGGGATAAAAATTCCTTCTCAAACATTTTTGGTCCCTAACCCAGTGCAGCAGTTAGCAAGTATGTGTTGTTATCCCCTGGTGGTTCTTCTTTTGGAAGGAAAAGTCTTATCCAGGCAGTAACAAGCACAGGCTGTCAAAATGGCCAAAAAGCCGTAAGAAAACTGTAGGTTGCCCTCAGAGCCCTGCCTGGACTGTGATGGAGAGCCGTCGCCTCTTGCTGCCCGCGAGCCCCCTGCCTCTGCCTGCGGAAGGCTGTGTGGAGGAGCACAGCGCTGCGCTTCCAGCCACCAGCGCTCGCCGAGTTTCAGTATTTTAACATAAAAATATTTCAGCGAGTTCATTATTTTGACACGGCCTGATCCTGCCTACCCTCTCCCTGCGTGCTGTGACCTGCATGCAGGCGCGCCGAGCACCCCCCAGGGCTGCCCCCCCGGGACTAGGCAGCTGCTCCCGGCAAGGGCTGTACCCTCCTCCTGCGGATTGTTTGTTTATTTTCTGTGAAAAATTCCTAGGGAGCATAACCAGAGGCTTCTGCCAAACCTCGCAGGCGTTCGCTGGAGAATATAACATGTTCAAACTGACAGCATCCTGCGCTCTACTCGCCCTTGCTCCTTCTGCCAAGCCAGAGGGGGTGGGCATCGCTTTTTACTGATGCTGATGTTGCTGCAAAACTGTGCCCAGGAACAGCTCATACCCGAGATGCCTGTGGCCTGGCAGAAGGTTCAAAGGTGTTTCACAATAAAGGGAATCCAGATGTGAGACACTTCATATATTATTTTGAAAGATTTCATTACTCGGATGATCTTGGTGCTAGTGAAAGAAATTTAAAAAGCTGAGTTGAGGTTACACACAGAGGATAAATAAATAAGTAAGTATGCAGATTGTGAGTCACTTAATTTGTTCCTGCTGGTGTCATGTTTTAAAAAGAAGCAGAAGGAGGAAGAAATGCTAATATCCCCAAATAAGGCATATTTCTGTAATGAAATGACACACAGAGCTATGTTCTCTAAGGGGCAAAGCGCAGTAGGAGCAATCACTTTCCTGTGACTTTCAGACTCTCTATTTAAAAAAAGTATTTTTTTAAAAAAAAGGTGATGTGTCTCGCTGTATTATAGTTTGCCGATGCCAGTTGTCTATTTTTTGCGTGTGATTCTTGGGTATTTCACAGAACTGCCTGATCTTCACACACATAATATGGTGCTCCTGCCTTTCAAGACAATCTCTTGGCATCTGGCAAAAGTCCCCTACGAGTCAGTAAGTACCCACTCAATAAATAATTTGAAATTAAAACCACCCCACGCATGAACTCTGGATATGAAAAAGAAGAATGCGATTTTGCCTTTATTTTCTTCACAAAGTAAACAGTAGGAAAATTATCTCAGTGTTTGCCAGTTACTCTGCAGCTCGAGAATTAGAAACTGCCATGATGATAATTTTGGAAATTATATCAGGAAGCGCTGTCTTGCAGGTTGCTCCTAGTTGCCTCGCTGTGTAACCATCATTCTTTTTATTCTAGTAAACACTTCTGAATGTGCACGAAAAAGTTGTGAAGAAGACAGCGGGCATTAGCATAATGCATCTTCTGGCAAGCAGGCAGAGGAATGAAAACCACAGGGACGTGAGAGTATCTGAAGTCTGAATTGTCGGCATTTGAAAGCTGCTAAAATTAACCTGTTGTTTCTTAGGAGCAGCTTATATATAGTGCCTTAGCTGCAGTGCTGTGACACAACAAGGTGCAGGAGAGAAACCTTGGGAGCTCCTCCTTTAACGCAGCTTTCGCGTGCGGCGGCCGGTGGGTGCCTGACTTTGTGCCTCATTTTCCCCTATGAGGGTGTTGGGGTGTGTGGGCAGGCACGCGGTACAGCGTGTGCCAGGCACAGGTGTGCGAGCATGTGTAAGGTGCGCTAGGTGGCTGTCTGTTAGTTCTGATGGGGCTGGGAGTTTGGGGAGGAGTAAAAGATGAGTAATGGAACTGCTGCTTATCCTCGGGTCCCCCCCTAGCTGCTGCTGGGCGGTCGCAGCCCGTGACTGAGCGTTAGGGCAAGCGGTGGGAGCTTGGTTTGAGCTGTGCATCCATCTGCCCCAACAAGACGCGGTGGGTGCCGGCCAGGGTTTGCTCCACGTGCCATGACCTGCTGCAGCCCCCTGCCCACTTTGCCTGAACGACCGCCGCAGCAGCTGCCGGTGGCTTGCAGACCCCTCCGATGCCCCAGACCCCTCCGTTGCCCACCCCGTTGCCCTAGGGCCAGGTACCGGGTGGTTGTACAGTGGTAGAGCTATTTAAAAAAACCAGTAGATGCACTCCACAGACCTGATCCGTGGATCTCATTCCTTGCCCACCATTTGCAGTAGTAGGGGACCCTAAACATACCCATATATTTTCCTCTATGAATAATTACTCGCTGGCAATTGTTCAAAAAGCAATAGAAGCAATATACTTATTTCAGCCTCTTTGGGAGCAGCGCTTTCCGTTCTCTCATTTCTTTGCTGTCCCCAGAGCCTCCCTTGCAAACAACAATGTCATATACACACTGTAGGTAAGTCTGGAAGACGATTTAAATTATTTTTCAGTATATTCTGATAGTGGAAGAGCAAAATAATCTATTTTTGTGACAAATGCAGCTATAAAAATTCTGTGATGGTGCCTTAGCCACGAGGGCAGCTTCTTAATGAGGGGACTATGGATTCCTCTTAATAAAGAGAATTTTATTTTAATGCAAATTTCTTTTTACCTACCTGTGCAAATAAATTGAATGTGCCTGATCTTTTATCTTTATTAAAAGTATGGGTCTTGATTAAAAAAAAAAAATCATTAAAATAATCCCTGAAGCCACTCTGTGACAGTGTAGATGGAATCACATTTTTGAAGTGTATTTCATTTCATGATATTTGTTTATTGTTTTGCCTGGCAACCCATTTATTTTCTGTTTGAATCCCATTGCACACTACTGAAGTCTAGGTTTATCCCAGTTATCTATAGGCATCCAGAAAAGATGCCTACCATGGAGGAGCTCCACAGCAGGTGGGAAGAAGCACTTCCAGGGAGTGATTTGGGTGCTAGGTGGGCTCCGTTGCTATTTTCTTTCTCCTGGCTGCAGAGCGAGCACGGGGTGATTATCTTCCCAAGGCAGGCTCGTCAGTTAAATGCCTTATATTAGCTGAATCCGGTATCAGAAGTGATCAGCTGAGGTGAATTGAAAATATTCCTCCCCATCCACCCTGCTTTCTCTTGGCCTTTGGAAACAGAGGAGATAATAGTGGAGGAGAGTAAGTGAAGCAACTGAAAATACGGATTCACGTCACGATTATCCTACCTTTGGAGGCTGATGTTGCCGTAGCAGCGAATATATAATGCAGGTGCGGTGGGTTTTGAGAAGGTCGGTGCATCAGGTGCCTCCTCCGAGTTTCCCTGTAGCCTGTAAACAGGTCTGCTGGGATGGGGTCATCAAATGTGCCCTTTAGATGGGACTTGTGAGAGCAGCCACAGCCCTGGCAGGTCTCTCCGCTGTGCTTGTATTGCTGGTGTATGGAGCGCTGGCATGGATCTTGAGCAGGGGGTTGAACCCAGAGCATGTTTGCGTGAGCCTTATTTCTCTGAACAGACCTGGTGTTGCGCTCTAATTAGCGCCCCATTTTCAAGAGCTCACCTTCACAAGTGCCACGTGAGACCTGGTGCTTCCCTTTCCGTGCCCTCAGGACTCAACCTGCCAGCTTCATTGCTGGTCGGGGGCAATTGCTAAATACCGGATTAGTCAGAAACATCATACTTCAGAGTGTAAGTACAGAACACAAAAGGGATCTGCAAAGTTAGAGAAAGGAGAAAAATATCCTACTCCTCCCTGGAAACTTCTTCCAACAATATAAAGGCGAGTGAGTTCAGTTCAGCCTTGGCGTTACTTGGAGGAGCGATGCCACAGGGCATGTTGTGTCCAGGATCTTTCTAGTTAAAACCAGAAGTGTTTATTCTGTCCTTCCTTTGGTGATGGACAGACTAACGTCATTCAGGAGTATTAGGCCATAATTTATAAAACCTGCTTCTGTAACCCTTTGAACTTTACAGTGAATTTATGCGCTGATTTTATTACTACATTGCTGCATTAGACGCGTACTTGTTCCTATGAGTATAAGAATCTTTTTTTCCACTTCTAAGTGAGTACAAATTTCTTCAGGATGGGACTTTTCCCTTCTAGTTAGCATAATTATGGTAATGAGGTAGACTAAAAAAGATGGAGAATTCAAGGGACAGATTTGGAATATATGTGGATGATAAGATGTGAAACCTTACTATTTGTGTGGGAGCAAAAAAGCAGAAAAGCGCTCGAGAGAACACGGCTCATTTTATAATGCTTCAGTGCCAAAGTGCTTCATAACAGGGAGCTGAGAGGTGTGAAAGGCAAATTTCAATCACTTCCCTGCTGTACCAATGGAAAGGGAGATTATTACCCTAGGGAGGAATTTTGCATATGAGGGTTGTGTTGTAGTAACGATGTTGGGATCCATAATCATTTCCCTAAAAGGTCTGCTAATCTTTTTCCCTGGAAAAGGGGAGATGGGGTGGCTTGTTTCATAGAAATCCTGGGTTTGTTGTGTCACACATGATCATACTTTGAGTAAACTCACTAGCAGTTTGCTTTGAAAAGAAATGCCTCCTGCCCAAAGTAGTTCCAGCAATATGCAGTAAATCCAGAGCGGGGCTTTCTTCAAGGTCTGGCTGAACGATTTGTTTAGAAATTATTCCAACACTAGCCTGGAACTGTTTCAAGGGATGGGATTTAGTTGTTTTGGTCAGTTGTAACTTATTTGAAACAGTAATTGTAAAACCACATTTGATCCTGTTCTTCCCGCTTCTTAAAACTTCCCACTAAAGCCAGTGTTGAAGTTTCTTTTGCCTTCAGTGACAGCTTCACGGGGCTCTTTGAGTTATCTTCAGAGTAAGTGGCGTTGGCCGTGGTGAGCTCCTGGTCAGTGTGGAAGGAACAGGCAGAGGGGAAAGGTGCTATGGGAACGGGCACGTGGAAGATGTCCCTAACACCATCGTGGCACGTGAGTCTGGCAGGAACAACATCAAGATTTTCTGCACCTACCCATTGCTGTAACGGTGAGGTGGCCTCTCGGTTCTTGTGCTCTTTTCATTATCTCCCTTTTTCTCATCTTCTGCCTCTTTTTCTGCAGTCAGGCAGAGGAATTCACAAATTCCTGGAAAAGAAGGGCTCTGAGCTTCGTGTGGGCTTGGTCTGGGCTGGATTTTACATTAACCATAATGGTCTGCAAGGCCATTTCCCCCACTTGCACGTAATTCCTTCGTAAATTAGCAGCCACCTGGCTTTCCCGTCGCTATCAGAAATGACTTCACACCTGTGGAAGGAACTGAAAGTGCCTGCCTCACTCATACAGCTTTAACGGGAGCTTCTGGAGGTCATTTTCCAGCTTCTACAGGTCCTTTTCCAGTGGGTGCCTCCCACAGCTGGTCTTGGCTCATTCAGCTCCATGTCTCCCTGTGAGTGATTACTGCAGCACCAGGGAAGTGTCTCCTCGCAGGCTGCCACGAGCTTCTGGAGGGAGCAGCAAGTTAGCTTGCAATTTATAGTGTTGGTTTAGCGCACCAATTAGCTGCAGAGATTTTAGCTGTGTTTCATCCGTCTCTCCCTCCTTCCCTGGAGAGGGCATCTGTACTGTCTCACTGATGCAAGGTGCTTGGGGTCACCTTCCTTCGCCCACCGATGTCTCAGCATCGTGCCTATCGCCTTTAAATGAAAACACTAGCACTGTCATAGGGACATCTGACAGGGACATCTGAGGTCAATAAGCAGGCAGAAGAGGGCCACGAATGCTGGCTGTGGACGTGAGACCTCATAGTTGCAATTCAGTATGCAATAAGTATGTGCCTATGCATACGGGGTGCGATCGTATATGCTGTGTAACGCTGTGTTGGGTTGTTTTTCTGTATTTTCTGTGCAACCTGAGCCTGTACATGAAGGCTCAAAACAAGGTCTTACGTCAGAGGAAGAAGCTGTCGCACGTTGTCTCCTTCTCTTGGAGTGTGTGTTGCTGTGGGCTCTGCTGTGTAACCAGCCGTAAGTTTATAGGACTGATGCTGCTGGTAGATGTTTAGGCTCTCCTGGCTTCTATAGGAAAATAGTGCTGCTGATGCGCAGCTGCATCCTGGGATCTTTATTGAGATGACAAATCAAGTGAAGAAAATGAGGAGAAGGAGGGAGGGCAGACCCTGTTAGAGCAAGTCAGTGATTGAGGCTGTGAAGAACTGGCAACAAAGTGTATCTGTAACAGACCTTCCTTAAATCCCTGGAATCTGGAAACATTTAATATCGTGTCAGAGGTGGAGGAACAGCACAGAAATCTTCCCAGTAGGGAAAGAAAAAAACAGGTCACTTGCATTTGCTTTTTTCCCCCCTAACTTTGGATGTATTGAGCTGTGTAATAACTTGCACATATCTGGAAGTGATGCAGAGCACAGCGATCAATAATACAAGCAACGATAATCAGGTGTTTCAGCCATCTGACATGAGCAGTCTCCAGAGATAATTCTCTCCTACAGGACATTGCCAAACATAACTTCAGTTTATTCCTAGTAAAAAAAGTACATGCTTACCTGCCGTGCCAACAGTTTTTCTCCTGAAAACTGAAAAGTGATGGAGGTGCAGGGAAAACTGTGGGTAAGCACCCACCGATGCTGGTGGTGGCCCACAGACAGCTGGAGCTCTCTGTGTTCCCCATCACCAGTGTCCTTAAAATCCTTAAAAACACCTCAATAAACAGCAAATTCTCCTCTATATTCAGAAATGCCAGGAGAACTGAGGAATCACAGAGGAGCGTGAGGCTGAATTTATTGTTTGCGATCAAAGCCTTGGTTCTCAGCTAGGTTAAAACTGCGGTGCGAGCCCAGCCTGACATAATAAAGCTGCCCGTGGGTAGCGGACGCCACTGAAAATTACCCCTCTTCCTATGTGTAAGCACTCGGGGTTGGTACAGCTAGTACCACTTCCAGGTATTTACCATAGCAGTTATGTGCCTCTGGTTAGGTTGGCTGGTTTTTCCTTATTCTGTTAACTGAGTCTCCCTGCTATGAGCCGTGCAATTAAAAAAAAAAAAAAAAAAAAAAAAATCTAGGCTTGACCCACGTCTATAGCCACATTGCTATCCAAAAGGCAGAGAGGAGCCTTGGTGATCGGATAGCAGCAATGCTGGGCTCTTCCACTAACACTAACACCATCATTTGTAATTGGTTGTAAAACTGATTTGCTTCCCAAGCTACTAAAAAAAAAAAAATACCTTTCTCATTCAGCATCACTGAAATGACATTTATTTCATTCAGGATTTTACCATATCAGTCTCCTTTCAACACAGAGCAGTCAGCAATAGCACATAAATTTTTATGCCTGCCCATTACAAGGCATTGCATAAAAAGAGAGGGGGCGTAGATGATAAAATTGATGTGAAGGTTTTCACCAAGCCCTACCAAAAGGCCAAATAAATTAAAGCAGGTAGTAATGGGGAGTTCCAGGGCTGTGCCTCCTGGTGGGAGCTTGCCTCCTTGAAGCTCCCACAAAGCTGGCTTGTGCCTGCACAATGAAGTCATTCACTCCCTGCTGAGGAGTATAATAATAAACAGGAGAGAAACAAAGATTGTCAGATGTCGGTGTATCATATAATCAATACTGCCTTTTTTTTTTTTTTTTTAGCTTATTCATAATCAATAGAGTGGCAGATAAGGATATATACCAGTGACAGACACAATGTTTAATGAAAACTGGTGGTCTCTGTCACTCTGGGCATCTTTCTGCTATATTTTATAGGTCACAGTCCATGAAATTTCATAGTAACTTTCATATATATTCTCTGTAGCAGAGTATGACATTTATTTGTTATTAAACCATATAATTTAAAAAGGATGAAGATGCTTTATCCAAAACAACATGAGAGGTAGTCTTTCATACAATGTTTTCTCTCTAATGCATCTGTATTTTGGGATTGCTATATAATTCTGCAAGCAGCTTTTTTTTTTTTTTTTTTCCTAATGGGAAATAAGAAATGAATATGATTTAATAACGATTATACTATAAGAGGCCAAGATACTTGTTAACTTTAAACTCAGATTATAACCTTTGCTTGCTTTTTCACCTACTGACCCAGACTGTCACTACAAAAAGCTGTCATCTTTAATCATGAGAAACATGAACAGCAGAGAGTTAATCACGGTAAGAGTCAGTGCTAAGCGCTGCATCCCAATCCCAGGCACCAGGGAAAGCAAGAGATAAAGTCTGCTGGGTGTGGGTTTTGTTAGTTTTGGCAGCCACAGGAGGAGAGAAAGATGAATGGAGATTAAAGGTTGAGAAGAATAACATGGGGAATTGCCTCTTTTTCTCCAGCCCAGTGGTTTTGTAAGAGAATATGCCTGCTTATATGATATAAATCAAATTGTGTTCTTGATGGTTTGGTTGTAGTACGTTGGCCCATGTGTATAGGGGCTTGTATACACCCTTGGGGATGTATAGGACCTGCTAGCTGTGAGCTAAATGTACCGAATGTGGTTTTTTCATATACGAAAATCCTGTGGGGGACACTTGGGAGACGGGGTGAAGGAAAGAAAGGAAGAGACACACGCAAGAGGGGAGCAGATCGGAATGCTGGATCTGTGTCACCACTCAGGATAGAATATAGTTGTGAGCTGTTGAAATTGCTGGTTTGCCATAGTTTCAGGGGTGACTGGACAAGTCCCTTTATCCATCAGTCCATGTTACTGGTAAGGTACTGGCCCACTTCAGCTCAGGAGAGAGCCCTGGAAGTGGTCAGGGTTGCTTCTCCACAGAGGTGGTCATCCTCGCAGCTGTATGTGGATACCAGCTTGCATGACCTGCAACTTTTCTTAATGAAGCCAGAGAAGACCCTGCAATGTGAAAGCCCTCAGGGCATGTAGCCTTACTGAAATATGGGGGGTGGGGGGTGGGGGGGGGAACTGTAGAGATTTTTTAGCAGCAGAAAATGTGTGAGGGTCTGCAGATAGCTGTAATAATTCCTGCTCACTCCAATCGCAAAGCATACCATATCAAAATTTAATCTCCGCTCTTTGGTGCATAATCATATTTCACTCATTTTCCTTCATCCTTTTGCTTGAGAAAAATGAACCCCTTCTGTGCCACTACCAACCCAGAATTCATAAGCCAGTATTTTACACCTGGGACAAGGAACGTAGCAAGTGGCACTTTATGACCCATCTCGCATTCCCCTCCCTTCAACACTCTATAGCATTTTCGGCATATGTCTCTATTTAAAGTTTGCTTACAGCTTTCATTTCAAAATGAGATGACAGCGGTTATTTTATCGCCCAGCACTCCTGAGCCTGCCTTTGTTCAGAAGACACCATGCTCTGGCAAGAACAATCTTTACTTGGCAGGATACACCCTGGGAACGATGCTTCTTGGAACGGGAGAACCTCTGGCAAGTGACCGGTGCCACTGCTGAGCTGTGCTGCGTCTTTGATTTTTATCCCTCCAAATTCATGCCTTTTGGCAATAGTTCATGCAAATCTGTTCGCGTTGGCTGTTTACCTTTAGTGACAGCGATTCCTCTTCCAGAGCTGGAAGTGCACACGCAATGGGAGGAAGGGCAAGTAGACAGATGTGGTTTATTTTTTGCAGCTGGATTATAAAATAGGCAAGATGGATATCCGAATACATGTGGCTTTCCTGGATTTTCCTGGTCTTTTCTTGATCTTTGAAGGGCTTCTAGCCAAGTACATATCCCCTTTCCTCTAAAATCCCTGAAACAGCTGTGAGTTAGGTGCTGAGCTGCCTCTTTTGATTTGGACTTCAGTGTTTAAGGACACGCGTGGCAGCGCTTGAGGAGGCAGTGCAGTCCCTCTCAATGAGTCCCTGAATTGCCTGATGAGATGCCATGGAGTCAGTATGGCATGTCCAGATTTATAGATCAGCAATTCCTCCAAATTACTACTTCTGACACCCTGTGGCCTGCATGACCCTTGGTTTCAGCATCTCTCACTGTAAACATGAATCCTGTTGCCTGGAAGTGCTGATGTGTGTCCCTCAGTGCAATGTCCTTCCCACGCGGAGGTCCAGCTGTTGTAGGTTTTGTGATTGTTGTATCCTGCCTTATATTGGAGGCCCTGAGGTATCATAGCACTACCGTCCTGCTTCTCTAGCCTGGAGAAATGAGGGGGGAAAAACAGGTGGAAAGATTCCTTAAGGGGTATGTTTGAGGGGTGTCGTGGTAGTTCTTGACTACCCAGCTCCTGGTCATTTCCCAATCTTAATTTATGCACGTAGCGGCGTAGATTTTGCTAACATCACGGCATAGATTTTGCTAGCATCAGTCTCAGATCCTAGTAAGTCAGTCAGATTTATGCTGAAAGGTATTCTTCAGACCATCTTTTTCTCAGAAGAAAACCCCAACTTACCTCAATCCTTGCAGACTTTGACAATCACCCTGAATCTTAGAAATAATACCGTGCGTTTGATGTGGGTTTGATGATACATTTAACTGTGCAGCTCCCTACCCACACCACGGTTCTTACACACACACAAATTTCTAAGCAATGATAGCCTAAGCGAACCTAAATCCCTCATCTTAGTAAAAGTTACGACTTTCACAAGTTTAAGGTGAAATATAGTTTGCTCCAATTCTCCTCCATGCCAGTGTATCTGTATACCTGTCTTATTGCATAAACACCGTACAAAAAACTCATATAAAATCTTGACATGTATTTTGTTTGCTATTATGGTTTGTCAAATGTTTCATTACATCTCGGACAGACATAACTAAACAATTTCTAAAGAAAGGAGACTATTTGCAGGGATCCGCTGGAGGCCCGTAGCCCACACTTTACAACATTTGTCAAGATTTTTACCGTGGAAGCACGGGGAGCACTGGAGACCCGGAGCCTGGGACGGCTGGGGAGAGGGTGAGGACCGATAGCTGCGAGTATGAAATCCGAACAAGGAGAAGACAGACGTGCGTGTTACATCAGTCACTTAACGCCTGGCTGATGGACTTTGCAATGGTTGTTTGAAGGGCATGAGGATGATGCAGGAGACCTGAAGATTTGGATATAAAGGTTCACTTTGCTGGGATGTGCTTGGGCTGTGCAAGGAGCAGAGCAAGGGCTCTGATCCTGAGCTGGTCATCACAGGAGAGAAAAGTCAGAAGTTAGACCAAGACAGGAGAGCAATCTGGTGGAAAAATATTTTTGTTGTATCTCTGCTTCTTCCAGAGCACAAATGTATGTTCCAGTAAAGCTGTGTAGCATCTTAACAGTATGGAAAGCTCAGGAAAGACACTGAGACTTGAAACTAACCAAGTTCCCACATTTTTATTGTAAGGACTGATAGCCCTAAAGAAATCCCACCAAAGAGTCCACATTTTGCAGATATTTTCCCAAATAACAGGGGTGAAGCTCTCTACCACGTTTTATCACAGTATTCCTACGTAGTCAAACCTTTTTTTGTTGGTTCAGTGGAATTAATCACTTTTTCTCTATATGGAGTTCAGTAGAATTAATCAAATAGTCTTTATATGGATTCGCTATGAATGAGGAGGTATTTTAATATATGGGCAGCCAGTGAATATTACAGTGAATAGTTTCCTGTTAACACAGAACATCGCTGCATCTCTTTGAGTAGAGTTGACTAGCTTAAAAGAACATCTTTCATCAGTGTAAGTGGTGTACTGGGGGGCAGTGAAGATTGTTCTGAACAGGATTTTTTTTTTTTACAGAAAGAGAGCTAAAAGGATAACACAAGTAATTGCATTCTCTAGTGCCTCCCAGTGCTTTATGTGATATCCTCAATGGGAAAAAAAAAAAAAAATCAGCCACTGGCTGCCTGGTGGATTTAGTAATTGTAACTAATGCGGTTGTTTCTTTCTGTCTGTGTTTTAGGATGGAATGGGGAACCTGAGAATCACGGAAAAGGGTCTAAAGCTCGAAGGAGATTCAGAATTCTTGAAACCTCTCTACGCCAAAGAAATCCGGTCAAGACCAGTAAGTTGTTGGGAAAGGAATAAGCATGTTTTGGTAGCCCTAACAGTAGGAAATCAGGACATGGCGGGGTGGTATGTTTAGTGCATAAATTTTTTTGGCCCCTCTATACAAATGTAATTTGCGGAGTAGGACAGTGGGTGTCCTTTGAGGACATCATCTGGACGCTATATCCTCTGGACAGGTGCAAATCCGTATATGTGGGTTCAGTTCGTGCAAGCCATAGTTAAAATGCTTCCAGGATCTCTGCGGTTTCACATTGTCTTTTTGTCTCCTTTTGAAATAAATTACGAATAACCCTCAACTGAAAGACCTAACATTTCCAAGGAGGAGGGATGACAGGCAGCTGTGAAATCCAACTCACATTTAACTAGTTAGTCCTTTTCAGCAGAGTCCAGAGAGGTGATGCCTTGGCACAAGGGCCTGGTCTGTTGTTAGCTGGCACAATAAACCCATACTATGTGCCCAGTACTATTTCATGTTGTGTTTTAAAATTCTGTGCGGTTAAAATTCAATGCTACTAGGAGAGACTGCTTGACGAAAGCAGCAAGGATGTTAACAAGTGAAAATAGGAAAGAACCCGAGTGTGATTGAAAGAGCATTTTCATTGACTGTTGGTGACTTTTTCTCTTTCTAATGCCATCCTGTTTGTCCTGAGCAGCTTTAAAATAACTGGAATGATTATAGAGTTTCCAGGATCCTTCTCAGAAGTTGTCATCTGTCTCGTTTTCTGATCCAAAGTGTTAATTTGAGTCAGATACTGTCTATCCATTTTGATAACAATGAAAGATAGCTAATTAAATAAAGTTAACTTCCCTTTATCTGAGCATTTCAGTGCTCTTGTAGAAATTGGAACTTGTAGCATAATCAACACAACAGCCAATACAATATCCGATTTAATTATTGAAGGTTGTAACCTCCGTAGGATGTCTAGGAATGGATTTCAACAAGCATAATCACTTAAGAAGCAAAGTTAATAAGAAAACATTTATAGATATAAACGTTTTCATCCCTGAATTAAAACAAAACTGTAGAACCTTACATGATTATACTTTGTAACGTAACATGTAGGAAAGGTGCAGCACTCGCTTTGATAAATAGACTGACAAATTGCTACTTACGTTTCTTTTTCTTTAGTTAGATTGCTGGGAATAATATTTGATTACTAAGAGAACTGAGAACCACTTCTTGCTACTGGGAAGTTTACTGGATTTGTATTACCATATTGATCTACATTTTAATATAGCGGGGGGCCAAAGGTGTCCGCTCCTTGAGGTTATAAAACTAGGTTCCACACCACTGACAGTTTAATGAATGCAAGGAACAAGGAACATAAGGTAAGGCCTGTATGCATTCCTTGCTATATCCCTCCTCCAGGATTATCTTTGCTGTTAGCCAGAGAAGGATCTAGCTGCAAGCCAGAAGGTCTGATCTGCAGCCTAATGAGTAGGAGCATCCCTGCTGGCTTTGGTAGATGAGTCCTGGAAACTGTACAGTTACATAAACCATGCATACAGTTTGTCTGATTTCTAAGTGGAGTTAAACTGGAATCGCCTGCGCTGGCTTTCAGGTTGATCACAATAATGCTGAAATTAGTACTGGGCTGGGTGCAACAGGGGCAATCCTATTGTTTTCCATCATTTTCTGTGTTCTTGTGGGGTGTGTGAATGAGGCCACTTGTAAACAAATGAAGGGGTTGCTCTCAATCAAAGGATTATAGTTATGTGATATTTAAAAATAATATTAAATAACCAAGGCTATATTTAAAAATATTATTATGTAACTAAGGCTATATTTTTTTAAAGAACAGTAGTATGACCCAGGATTCTTTTGGAGGGAAGCATGCTAGCAGTTCCTGAACCTGATGAATAGTGCCACAATGCTGAACTCGGCACTCGGTAGCACGGATGAACATCCATACTAATTCTCTGGGTTTTCAGAAGTGCATAATGGGGCTTTAGCTATGCAAAGTGTAAGAGAAACAACATGACAAATAACAGTAAAGAGCATCCCGTAAATAAGCTGACATATAATATTTTTCATAAGTTTAATTAAATACCCTAAGAGTTGTGTACAGTACTAGATAATGGTTTTATATAAAGCTCAAAAGACTTTCAGACACTGGTTATTTATAGAAGACTTTCATATATAAAAAAAACAAAAGAAGCAACAACAAATTTGATTTGGCTGTCGTTCCGTGTAGTAGATGCAGGGGCGTTGGTGCTGCGTGGGAAAGGCAGGAGAAGCGTCACCTTCTCTGTAGGTGGCTGCAGTCCCTCCTTGGAGTGGGTTTTCCCATCCGTGTGTCTCTGCAATGCTGCTCCCCTGCTGTGGGCAGAGCTGCGCGATCCTTGCCAAAATATCTCCAAAACATGAATTGTGGTAATTCTTGAAAGCCCGAATTTGTCACTGGAGCCTCTTTTTCTCCGCTGCATCTCTGAAGTCCCAGGACAGCGGTAATTACAATTACACACAGGGTGGCTTTCCTAGGAGCTGTGCCTTCTGGTTTAAAGATAGTAATGGATTTCCACTTGAAAGTGGAGTTCTTTTCCAAATTAATTTGTCAGGAAGGGAAGACCAAGGTTTAGAGAGGAGGAAAAGCCCTCGAATGTCATCCCAAGAGACCGGCTGTGTGGGTCTGAGTTTCTGTAAATTCTGTAAACAGAAAAGTTTCTGTACTTGGTGCCTTGAAGAGCTCTAGCGGGTTCTGCTGCCTTCATCACCTTCTGGACAGAGCAGTTGCACGTAGCCGTGCACCTTTGGGAAGGTAGCTCATTGCAACTGAAATTACAGCCAAGCAGAACTGAATCTGTTTTGCTGTGACATGCAATTGATCACAGCCCAACAAAGACATCTTTCTGGGAGTCCCTTCAAAAATGTTAGCAGAAGGACTGGACTGACCTGGCTCGGTCCCATGCCAGAGAAGTGGCCATTAAAATCATTGACGTGAACGGGCTTCTTAAAGCCGCTTCTAACCAGGTTCTTTCTGCGCCACCACTGTCTGCTGTCTCAGGAATGACACCACCCACGCTTGCTTGCCTTTTTCCTCGCCCATTCAAGAATGATCCCCCGAATCCTTCTCTCTTCATATAACAAGGGTCTCTGTTCCTGTTGTTTCCCCATCCTAGTCCTGGCTCAATGATACTGGTTTTTTGATGCCTCCTGGATTAGGAGCCTATTTCTAGGCATCAGAGCTTGAGAATAAGCATAACTTTGTTGTTGGCGTGAGCCTCAAGTTTATCTGGAGATTAATGAATAGTAACTGGTGGTAAGCAGTGTTTGCACCTTTGTTTGTAGTCTTGTTTTAAAGAAATGAGATGGATGCATTCCTTTTTCCAGGAGTGTTCAGAGCATCTTAAACTCCCAGCTGAACATACTCCACGCTAAACGGTATTTTCCATGCCACTTGCATGGAACATGAGCATCTTGCTGCCTTTAATTAAGAAGTTAACTGGACCATGAAGTATTGCCTGTGTAAATAAAAGTGATTTGTACTTAGTCAAGAAGGTGCATTAGGAATTCTCGCATTTCTTTACTTGCACATAAATTATGGAGATTATTAAAAATTGGAAGGGTCATCTATAAACCCATCTGCAGCTCAGCTGCACTGTCAGTCTCAAAATGTAGCTGTCTTTCTAATTGTTGTAATTTATTATGGACTATCGTGTAAACCATCTGCTTGCTTATAAATCAGACAAACTTTGACTGAAAGTTGCACGCAGCAGCACAAATTGTTAATTTTATGTGCTGGAAAGCAATGGCAATGGTTTTGTGGTCTTCAGTCTTCATTGCCTTGATTTGAATCGAAATTTAAAACTGGAAATTTTCCTGCCTTTGTTGAGAAGAGCTGCTAACAAACAGGTTACTTGAAACTTAGAGCGAGAACAGATTTAGCTTTCTTAGTGCAGTTGGGTGTTTTGAAGCGTGCCATATCCAGGTCTATAAATAACTTCAAGGGGCAAGACAGGGAACAGGCTGTGTGCATTTTCCATTCCAATAACAACAGAAATAAAATCCTGTGCTGTGATTATACAGGAAAATCAAGTGAATTACTTCTCTCAGGAGCTGTGTGACAACCAATGAGATGATAATCTCGGCTTTAGGAAGCAGAGAAAGACATTGGCATGATAGGATTAAGATGGGTTTGCCCTTTCAATGTTCATTTCAAGTGCATAGATAGAAAAAAATAAACCGCAGTTTGCAAATGTTTACACCTGAGCTTAAATTTTCTTACCCTGAATCCTATTAAAGGCAAGAGTATGAATTTGCCTGACAAAGATTTTTTGCAGGATAAAGCTCTTGACCGGGGTCCTGCCCATTCAGCAGTCTTAACACCGATGGGCAGGTCTAGGAACGTGGGTCTCAACGTGGGCACAACCTTTCTTGTCTGTCCTCTGCTGCCTGGGGGAGCTCCAAGCTATTCTCTTGTTGCACAGGTGTAAGTGATGGCAAAATTCACTGAACAGATTTTGCGGAGATCTTAAGTGTCTTTTAAAAGAGGCCTCTCTATTTCGCTGCTTTCACATGGAAGGTCTGCGTCCCGTTATTTTTAATCAGTTGAAAAAATAATTTAGAAGAAGCTTATGCATCAAAGAAAAAATCCTGAGGCAAAGTACAGCGTCTTGTTTTTTATTTTCCTTTCTTTGGGTGGTACTTTCAAGGTTTTTTCCAACTTAAATGATTCTGTGATTCTGTGGTCGAGGTCCCTATCCTGCTTACTGTGGCAGTGAGCGTCTCACTGAGAGCAGCGTGCTTGCTCAGAGCATTGGAGCAAACCTGGTCTCATCTGAAGCCATACAAAATAACTAGTGACTACAGTGGACCAAGGACTGAGCCCGTCATTAACACTTGGCTGCGATTCTGCAAGGGCATCTGTTTGGCCTAAAAAATTCACGGTTGCGAATTAGGGCTGATAACTGCTATTCCCTTTACTGGTGTTTAGTAAATTCTCATCAGCATAAAAGCAAGACTAGCAAGTGCATAAAATATGCTTATCTGTACTTTACATTTTCCCTAGCCCCAGTATTTGAATCATAGAAATTTTAAAGGAAGCTTTTAGGAGTGATAAATAATTATTTTGCCAATGTTCTTGTCTCACTATTTTCAGATCTGGAAGAAGAGTGGTATAATTTTAAAGCACAGAAGCAGCTCTGTAATGGACATATTCTTTTGTATCATTTGCTCTGCAGGTCTGCCTGCCTCAAAGCTAAAAATACACCCTGGAAAACAATAAACCATGTATTTGGATTAAACAGTGACATGTGCCCACAATGGGGCAGACCTGCCTCATAGCCCTAAATACATATTTATAAACAATATAACGTACTAATTTGGATTAAAAGGCAACAGTCACCCATGAGGAAAGGCAATGCAGATGGCAAGATAATTGCAACTTTGTATGATGCTCAAACTGTGCAGTAGAAATCTAGCTCTCAGTAAAGGCTCAGGTAGATGGCATGAAAGAATGCTGCTGTTTTTGAGGAAAGAAACAGAGTAATTCCTTTTCCTCCTTTGTCAGAGTTTACAGAGCAGAAAAGGGATATTGAATTAGTTCCTGATGATTTGGTCTAGCAGAGTGCTTAAGGATTTCAGCACGCTCACTGAAACCATCATGGGGTGGAAATGAAGTTTGTCTCGCCATGCTGCCATTGCTTAGCAGTCCCTGCACACTCCCACCGCCTCTTTGGCCATTGCTTCTCCCAGCATTTTAACTATTCCCGTAGTGACCGGTTCTTCAAAGAAGGGAGGAATCTTTTTGGCTTATTCTGATATGCACAAGCCTGTAAGAGCTCCTGGCAGCTCACGGAGATGTTGGTCTCCTGGCATTTGCCTCTGGGGCAGTTCAGCTGCCACCGTAGCTTCAGGTTGAAAAAACTCACACACTATCTGAGGTTGACTTCTGAAGCACAATACTTCCTCTAGCTGCATGTTCATAGCTTACCGCTTCTTGGTTGATTTTTGGCACCAGAAGTTAAAATATTGTTTAAAAGCCCTAATAATTTTAATAAAGGAGAAGGGTGCTAGTGATGGCACAGCCAGCAAAAGCCAGCTTCTTGCAGCCATGCCTGGCCATCTCATGTTCTCCCTATAGGGTTTGTTAAGCACTCGTTGTGGCACCGCTCCAGGCACCTTGTTGTCAGATTCTGTGCCAGTGTGCACTTCTGCTATATATGTCTCTGTCAGTTTGGTCAGTTTGAGTCTTGCTTGCCCGACAGCTATCAACAGAGAGGAGAGCTGGCAGGCAGCAGGGCAAACAGTAAAAATAAACAGAAGCAGCTGAGCAAGTTGCAAAAGGCATCATTTTGGCAGAAGCATCCTCACCTCATGCACGGGTATTGTTGCCATCACCATCCAAAGCAGATTCGAGTCCATGTACGGCAGTAGGCTTTGAGTGCCCAGTGGGATATATAAAACTGATATGCTTTCTTAATAAATTTCATTCTTAAGCAGTAAAATCCAGAGAACCTACTTCAGACTGAACCTTGGTTGCCCCAGCACTTTGGGGGCAGTTAGTGGCTCTGTGATATTTCCAGTGTGCTGAAAAGGTCGGAGTTTAAGTAAATTTTACAGCAACTGTGAAAACATTTACCTTTACCTTTATAGTAAAATTGGCCAGAAGTCTCTCGGCTTTGAATTTTGAAGGAGATTTTGGTAGGGTGGCTGAAAGGGTGCTTCCAATAACACCAGAACTAAAGCTTGTTTTTTTCCCCGTTGATGGTCTAATGGGCTGTTGTGTTGTGCTGCACACCGAGCGCACAGTGGGAAACTGATGTGTCCCACCAGCTGCAAAATCAGAGCATCCCAAAGAAGAGCAAGAGAGGAGGCTTTGAAGTCAACAAACTTTTTGAAATAATTCCGCAAGTTGCATTTCAGAGCAAAATCTCCTGGAGGCTGCCTATGGCATTTTGAAAAGGATTTCATTAAATGTTGCTAACTTGTCATAAGCGCTCTTAAATGGAAGGGTAATGGCTCATAACATTTGTAAGCTTTTTAATTTCATGCAATATGAGCAGTGTAATCAACACCTATTAAAGTCAATCAGCTGTGCCAAGTGGGCTACCTACCTCGGCTTTTGTCTATATTTTCATCATGGGTACACCTCCAAACTATCTCTGGGAACAACATGTTTGTGCTTTCTTATCCTAACATCAGTGGAGATTTGTGTCCAGAAAACCCAGTATGGTCATTGCAGAAGTATCTGAACCCATAAGCTGAATAAGCACTTTATAGTCAGTGGTTTTCATCTTGTAGGGTGGGAGTTTGGGCCATGGAGTTGATGCAGGCTAGTTAACAGCTCCAGAGCTAAACATGAAGGAGATGGAGAATTTCTCAGTCTCCCAATGTGTTTGACTTCTTCCCTTCGACAGGTGAAATCTCTCCTCTTGAGCTGGTTGTGTAAGGAGAGGGGAGCTGTTGGGATCGTGTTTGTTTCGCTGTTCTGATCCAGTTCCCATCTCCTGTTCGTTTAACATTTGCAGCTGGACTCTGTGGTCATAAAAACAAGCGATGTGCATCACAGCTCAAAGCGAGCCGCTGGTTGAGGCTGGGTGCTCTGCGGTCTCTAAGCTGTTGCATTGCATTTTTGCCAGGATCCCAGAAACAGTTCCCATTTCAGCTGGAAGAGGAGGACGGCAAGGCTCCGGTTTGTGGTGGGGCTGTATTTCCATGGAAATACTGCAAATCAGCTAACACCCTGTTTTCATCTGAGGCGTGAGCCTTGAGGTAGGACTGCAGGCACTAAAAGCTAAAAGAATAGAATAAGCATTTGAGTTAGTTTATTTCCCCAAAAGGAACAAAAAATTATATGTGAATTACAGATTTTAAAGTTGGAATTAAAAGTGGCTGAGCTGAATGCATCTGGCAGGCAGCTTCTTGCCTTCCTTGGATATGTGCTGCTCTTCTAGCGTCTTGTTATTTCGGCTTCGGTTTGGCATGTTGAATTTGCATGCTGCTTCTATGAATTAACTGGAAAAGCTGCTGTGAAGCTTATTTTTCCTGATTAGATATTTATTATGACCTCTCAGTATTCCTACAGGCTTCTAAACCTTCCGGAGCTGTACATCGTCCTTATTTTTCTATGTTTAATCTTATTTTAAAAGAAGAAAAGCACAGGGGGTTTATTGGAGGATTCATGAGTGTGGGACACGTCAGTCACACCTACTGATTATGGGATTTCTGTTGCTGACTTGTGTTGCCAGTCAGGTATTACTGTTAAAAGAGAAGCTCTGCTGGTAGTTGACTGCAGCTGACCTGAACCAGCCCATGGGACTGAACGCACTTGTAGAGTAGCCTTGCGTTCTCCTTCCAAAACTTGATCCAAATTTCATCTTAACAAGCTGTAGCTTCAGAAAGAAGTAAGCCTTACGAAGCCCCTGAAACTGCTCAGGGAGAACCACATGCAATCGTGTACTGCTGCATTTCCGTCTCTCAAGGGCAAAGACCTTGAGTTTAAGGATTTACTGTGTCTAGACATCACTGCTGACAGTCAGGATTCTGGCTGCTTTGGAAAGGCTGAAATATAAAAGCAACTTCTTAATACTAAAAATGAAAAAGGAATAACATTTTATACAGTATGGATAGAGAGAAGATAGAGACAAATAGACAAAGGAAACAGTAGAAGACAAATAGCAAGATCCAATTATAAAGAAAAAGAATGTTTTTCTGCTATTTCCAAGAAGCCTCAAGAGCAGAGCTTGTTGTCTTCTTACACAGGACAGCAAACACTTCTGCAATGCTTCTGCTGATCAAAACTACTTCAGCAGCAAAGTTAAGTATTTTATAAGGCAAGCGTATTTTGTAAGGCAAGCATTACTTGACAAGCTGTGCTGTCATTAGGGAGTGCAGGCACATACGACTGGTTTTACAGACAGTTCTGTTTGTGTGTTCTTCGATTTGCAACAGGAAAGGAGAGCCAGACCTTCCAGGTTTCATTTAGCAGTTGCTGTGCCAGTAATAAGAGTTTCTCTGATTGTTCTGTTTCTAAATGACAGATGTTGGATTTGGAGAAAGACAAGCACAGGGGGAAACAAGAGCAATGCTAAATTTGCTTCTGTTCTTTTAGGGCAAATTGGTTGAGGGTCTTGGGAAAACTGACTTGCTGCTTTTGAAAGAAAAAATAAGATTTCTTTGGCTGTTAACATCTCCCTGGTTGGAACATCTTTATTTTTTTGATCTCTGTTTGTCTAAGGTTGTGCCTGGCTATCTACTCCCGTGTACGCCAGCGTCTTTCAGGGAGGGACAGTCCTACGCCAGCGTTAGTGGACTAACTACCATAGGACACTACCATACACGTGTGGTAAAACTGGCTGTAAGTCTAGTCACAGAGGTGGGCATTCTGACTCGTCAATGAATCATTGATTTAGGCTTCAATCCAACCAGATATTTAATTATGTGCGTAATTCACAGACATAAGTAACTTAATTGACAACACATGTAGAGTTGGACGTACCTGGTGTCCTTTGCTGGGTTACACCCTGTAATTTCTACATACACTGCATGTGTGTGGCAGAGCAAAGCCACCGGCAGGAGTCCATCCTGCTGGTCTCTGTATAAACATGAGGACAGACACCGCCCTTTCCTCCAAAAGGTTTTTCATTGTCCATAGGTAGACAGAGAGTGAGACAGGAGAAGGGCATGAGGGTTAGCAAAGCGGCTTGCTCGTTCACTCCTTCAGCAGCTGAGGATTTGTGAGGAGTCCTCTGTCCACGTGCATGCTCATTTTAGTAGGTCACATGCCCCAAATGTAAAGGAGCATGGTGACAGAGCTGGCAGTTATTTCCAAATAAAAGCTGATACGGTAAAAAGTTGTCCTTCTTGAAGGGGTGAAAGAAAGCAGTTTCCATGCTGCCTTTTGTTGTTGTTTCTTTTTTCATTTTTTACTGCAGGTTTTCAGTATAAAATGTTACATATCCATTAATTTCCTCTCGATCTGCTGTCCAATGAACTTTTTAGGTATGCCTTACAGTTTCTGAGGCAGGTTGTACAAAGTACTAGCAGGGAGTCTGCTTCTCATTTCTCTCTGAAAGGGGATAACGTATGGAACAGAAAGAAAATTCAAGGTGTTTCAGCTCACAGTATTTCTTCCTTGCTCATCCATCAGGGCATACTATGCCACCCTTACGTGAAATAGCAGGAGATTCCTTACTTTCAAACCTTAAATTTCCCCTGAGCAGGAATGGAGCTAAAGCATCCCTGGCTTTTGCCTTCTCACTGCCGAGGTGCCCCAGATAGCATAAACTGTACAGTGCTGCTGTCATCCAGCTTCCCCCAGAAACATCCCTTCTAAGGACAGAGACACATCTTCCATCAGAAAGTCCTTCTTTATGGTCTACAAGGAAAGGTTTTATTTAAAGTTTATTGCAAATGCAGCAGTGCTAAAATTTGATTTGTAAATCGCTCCCTGTTTATGAAAATGGTGGGTAAATGCATGCCAAGATTTGCACAGTATCTTAGTGCAGGATACTTTGTTGGATTCTTAATTTGTATTCTAAAACTAGGCAGTGAAAATTACTTTTATGACCTAGGCTTTTTCCTTCCTTTTTCTTTCCAGCTGCAGCTTGATACTCTGCTTCTAGCTCTTTTCCTCCTTGAACAAAACAATATATCATTCCATTGTCTGTCTCTTGATTTAGACAAGGGGTGGATTTGTCATGGGGCATTTAATGAATAGGAGTGGTTAACATCTGAGTTCTGCTTCTCTGCTAAGAAACCGGCAGCAGCTGCAAAGATTGCCCATGGCACCATGAATGGGTGGCTACCGATTTGCAGGGAAGCTTGCTGTTCACTGAATCATCCATATCACTCCTCACAGTGCCTGGAAATCTTTTCCAAGTACTAATGCAAGCTGAGCCTTCCTCTTGGATGTGGTCTGACAGGACTGCAGCCCAAGGCAGCACAGCTGAAGAGTCAGATGTGGGTGTTTGTTGGGGTTTTTTTTGCAATTAGAAGCTTTGTAAGACATCAATATTTAAAAGCAGAGAGATAAATAAAATTACAGACAGTTGGGTTGATTTGAGGGGGGAAGAGATGTCATTTGCCTGACGGAAAAAGCGTATCTCTCCAACAGGGCTTTCAGTTCTTTAGCCAAAAGATGTTGTCTTTCTTTTTTTGGTTTTGGTTTTGGTTTTTTTTTGATGAGCGTGATCTGTAAGTGTGAACAACTCATTATTTTTCTTAAAATCGTTATTTTTCTAGGTATATTTTGCAGGGTAGAAGTACAAGGTGGGCGTAGCTGTTCACCACCTTAGAGGAATTGGTATTTCCCTTAAAGCAGATTCACCGTTGTGTTGTACACACAGGTGAAGCCACACAGCGAATGACCAAATAATCCATAAGGCAAACGCACGCTAATTGCTGTAAAAGGTCTAGAGTGAGTGATCAGCCTGAGCTGGTTTAGTGACTTGGTTTCCAAAGAGCCATGGCTGGAGGAGAGTGGGCTGGTGGGATGAACCTGAACACGGTTCCTCTGATGCTTCCTGTGGTTGGGAGTCGAGAGCCTGTGTCCTCCAGGTTTTTTGCAGGACATCCTTCACTGTTCAAATGAAGTAAAGGCCACGCAGGGCAATGGCACGTACCTTGTCAATGCTGCTGGCTTGAGAAGCACCTTTGTTGCAACGTTTACTGTTGCTTCAAACCAAAATACTTCACCTGCGTTCTGCTACCTCTTGAAATCCCCAGCTCCCACTGCAAACTGACTTCTGCTGTGTATGTTACGTTTCCTTAAGATCTCAACTGTTATTTATAAATGATGAACCTTGATGTTGGTACGCGGTCGGGAAAGCAGCAGGCTTTTTGTTTCTCTCTGGGACATCTTCTATTATGCAGCGTTCTGGGAAGCGTGGCTTAGCTGAAGCAGGAGAGGGGAACGTGCGGGCAGGACTCTCCCTGTGCCCGTTCCTGCTGGGAGCCACGGGGCAGGTGTGTTCACTGGTCAGATTTGTTCCTCCAGAGTTCTGAAAGAACTTCAGGAATAAAAACATCAGGAGGCAAATGCCTTCTGTTTAGAAGTAGGGACAACCACACAGGCTGAGCCACCCTGCTGATTGCCCAAAGAGTAATTCAGGGTCCTTGACGTTTATATGCCTCCCTGTGCTCTGTTTTACCTTCACGCATCCTAATCTCTTTGGCTGCGTTTGCCATTAGTCACCATTTCCCCAAACAACACTCCCGTCTTCTTCCAGGCATGAAAAAAACATCTGCTGCTCTTTCTGTGAGCCTGACATCTCTTGAAATACCACTCCCCAGTTCCCCAAGCGGTGTTGGTTAGGGATGCATTTTTGCTCCCTGGCCCTGTACCACAGCAATATCGTGTGCTCCTCTCCTCTCTCCACCCTGAGGCAGATACTCGAGTGTCTGTTGAATGGCAGCCGCAAGATACGGTCGTGTCCCACCACAGAGCACCCAGCTTCTGCTCGTGCTTTCGTCCCACTGATCAGACCTCTGCTGTCGTGCTATCTTTGTAGGTACACGTGTTCAGTGTAGCAACATCCAGCACGATTTAGCATCTTTCCTCCAGATAATTCCAATTTCACGTCACATGCTTAGCTGCAGCTGTCATTTTACCTTTTCAAGTGTGCCGCTGCCGTGGCTGTTAGACGTTCGGCCTCTCGGAGAGGGGTGGGGGGTTGCAGTTCTTCCCCTCTGAGACGGTTCCTGGCGGACACTAACATGAACTGTTGTGGCACTGCAGGTCGGAGTTTGGCCCCTGTGTTTATTCCTGTGGGGATGCCTCTGGCTAGTCATAGAGACTGGCAGCATCCTCCTTAAAGCCAAGTATTGATCGTTTCAGCAGAAGAAACAAAGTGGTTAGATAAAAGCAATTCAAAACCAGTTTGTGCAAATGTTTCTCTGACCCCATAACCCTGTATCATAATTAAAGCAGATCAAGATGTTTTGGTATCAGAAGCACAGTCGTGGGCCCAGCCTTTCTTTTCTGGCCTTCCTGTTCTCCCAGATATGCCCCTACAGAGTTAACTGAGTATTTTTCTACAATAAATATTCCCACAACAAGGCCAAAATATGGTTTTCATCAATCATTTTATAGCTGCTTCAAACCTGTCACGGCAGTGTATATGCTTACAGCAGCTCAGGGAAAAAAAAAATGCAGACAAGCTGCAAAGAAAAGGAAGAATTTGAATAGAAGACCTGAATTTTCTATTGCCAGGAATGGTCAGATGATCTTTCTTTGTGCCTTGTACAGTGGCAAGTGCACGGTCTCCAGTGAATGAATAAATGCAGATCCATGAAATGAGATTATTACTCCCACGAAGGTATTGAAAAGGAAGGAGAGCACGCTGAGCCCCCGACCTGTTCCCTGCTGCACAGACCCGCACATGCCTGTGGAGCACAGCAAACCTGAGGGACGGGTCTCATAAAGAAGAGCCTTATAATTGCAATAGAAGCCCAGAAACAGAAGTGCTGGGATTGCAGGAACGTGTCCGGGCTGGACCTGGTCATTTCACAGGCCGGATGCATTGGAGAGAACTCGGCTGGGTAACACAGAAGTGTGGGTGGCCTTCTCCGTCCTGCCTCCAGCCCTAACCGCGCTGTAATATAGCTGCTTTTGCAGTGTAATTGCTTTCTCTGCAGGGCTTCTTCCTATGGAGTCTGCTTGTGTGGATTTAAATTGTTTGCGGGTTCTAACTAGACCCAAGTTGGTCTGCATCGCCTCTTTTCTGCGCTAGGCAGCTCACGTGGCAGTTCTATCTAAGAGACTCTAATGATGTCTAGATAGCATCACTCCCTGGCCTCTGCGCCTGTGTTTGATTTGAGGAGAGAGGCTGGATCAGATAAGTTCAGAACATCAATAAATACGTGTATTTTGTTTGGTGACACTTGTTCAATTTGAATCTTTTTCCCAGGAAGCAGCTTGTGTTGTGTCATTTTTTTCAGCGTGCTGTGTAAATGCTCTGCATCTGCAACTGTCGAGGATGGTGCCATCCCATAGCAATGCCATCTGCTCGTTCACAAAGTGCTTTTTGCGTAGATAAAAAATGTGAGGTGTTACTCATAATTAGGCAAATCACACGCTGTGATCTGTGATTGATTTGATTTCTGTTGCTGGCTACCTTGCATATGTCTGTGTGTCCATAAGTATTGTCTACATATCAGCATATGGATGGAGATGAATCAGAGACATGAATTCTTTTTCCCAATCCAGACAGATGGAAATGTTTTCCCTTCTTCTTATTAGCAGCAGCTGAATTTCAGTAACACCAGGGGCCTCTGCTAGGATCTTGCCTGTGTTTCATGCTGTACATGCATACGTAAGTTGGCACGGCCATTTATAATCTAATACAAGTAGTAAGCGATCCATGACATGCCACAAAGGAAAGCTATAATTTCAAAGCGATGTTCAGAGATAGCCATGTTATTAGCCTTCTTGGAGAAAAATATCTGGATATATAACTTGGCATTATGCAGTGCGGTAACAGAATGCCTAAAAGGTGCTGTGAGCATTGCAGAGCCCGTGTCTCTGCTGAATCAGACTTTTGGAACTTATTACCGTGCCTTTCTTAGCATTAACTGTATGTACTCTTGAAAGTGTATTCACCTCACTAACTGACTGAGATCCTAATTGTTTCTGGTCGTGCTACAGTCTAAGTAACGCTGATAGTAAGAGAAAGTAACTCGGAAATTACTAGTTCCGTATAATTTTAATAATGTCTTCAAATGCCTTTTATTGATAGTGGGGAATGATTTACCAGCAGTTTTAAAAGATGTTTAAGGCAGGCGGTAGGCATACCAGAAAGGCCATAAAAATGAAAACACATGAACAGAGGTCTACACACTTGTCTGGAGTAAAAGTTATGAGCAGTGGAGTAGCTATATAGTGGGATGATTTAGAACATTTTAAACCTCAGCAGAGCTCTCTTCTTTTCTCTCCCTCTCTCCTATAGTTATGTGCCTATCTACAGCGTGTTCACTTCAGCAGGAGATCTGTCATCACTGGAGTCTGACCATAACTAGGATAGCCCGAGGCAGAAAATAGGCTGTAACTCATCACAAATCCATAGGCCCGCCGCTGTAACAGCTCCTATAGACAAGGATCAGATTGGTGCGAGCTGCCACTGAGCAGCAACTGCGGTTTGGTATTTTGCAGAAGAATTCAAATAAATTGAAATGGTTAGTGAGTACTTGGTTGATGTTTACTGGAAGTGGTGATCAATGTGCTGAGAGCCCAGGACCGCTGTTCTCATGTTTAAGAGCGTTACGTTTTCTCAAGTCCTGCTTAGTTTGTGTGGGGGAGAGCCATTCCCCCGTGATGCAAAGTTAATCATCGGTGCAGGTTTGATCGACTCTAGTGTAACGCCTTTGGGTGAACTGAGGGCAGTGAAGTGCTTGAAGCATTTTCAGAATTATTTGGTCATTTTACAAGTTGTGCTCTTCTCTTCATTTCGGCGGTTGTCAGAGGGTGTCTTGCCGGAGGACTGCTGGTACTGAGCACACTTAATGCGTTGGATTTTTTTCTGAAGCCAGGAATGCTCAGTTCAGTCTTTTCGATACAGAAAGTTTTGTGAATGCGCAGAAGCCTTCAGGTGTTACAAATTCAGATTTCCCAGCCCCATGGATACTGAATAGAACTCCAGCATGCACAGTTACATTTTATTTTATGTGTATGTCTATCGGTTTCATCATGTCATCTGTGGTTTTCCTCGTGTTGTAAGTCAGTGAAGTAAAAAAGAAAAAAGAATAGCCAAGAAGTCGAGGCAGATGTAATGTCTTGGAGATTTTTTCAGTGTTGTTTTTAATGTCAGCAGACATGGTGTAATTTAATTTTCAGAAAAATCTCAGCTGCAAAGCAGCTGATTAGGCATCTTGAAGAAGCAGCTACTCTCTTGAAGCATTGTGTTCATGAGATTACTAGAGGTATTCTTCTAAAGAGAGAAACCCCCAGATTGCCAGAAATAAATCACTTTGAAGGATACAAGCCCCCTTGGGTAGCCATCCAAAAGCAGAACCCAGTTATTTAGATCTCACATCACAGACCTGCCCTCTCTGCGCTGTAAAAAGAAGCATCAGAGATGTAATTGCTTTAATGCAGCAGTGGAAAATTCATCTTTTCTTTCTATTGTTTTTAAAATGAACTTCAAGAAATTTTGTAGAAGGGGGGTGGGGGTGGTATTGGACATAAAACTCCAGCACGTGCGCTGTCTGTGCCATTGAAATATGTCCCGTTGGGTGGCACCACAGCGTTTCCTGAGCTTCATGGTACTGTAAAGCATATCATGCTGCAAAGGTGGTTGTACCTTGTTTGCATGAAAGAAGGAACTTGATTTTTTTTTGTTTTAAGCGTTCCAATATTTAATAAAATTTCAGAAGTTGAAACACGGCACATTAAGTCAACTCATGATAGTACATTTATGTCTTTGATCGCCAGCGGCAGGTCAGGGCTGTATCAGCTCCATTCTTGATCCAGGTTACATGACCTAGGCGCAATTATACATGTGAAAAGAGTTTGTTTCCTGAAAGAAGAGAATGCAGACTACATTTTGTTATGTCTCACTGGACCTGTTGCCTCCTTCCTAAAAGCAATCATCTTTAGACACAAATATAGCACATACTGGGCATTTTGTAGCATTTGTTTTAATCCGTCTGTTACCAATTCCATTCAGTTTGCTTTCATTCTGCTATGAGGAGCTTACACTGTCGCATCAGAAGTTTTACTAAAAAAAGGGATTTCATTACATGAACATTATATTCAACTGTTTGAAGGACAAAATCAAGATCAAAAGAGACTCAGTGATTAAACAACAGAAAGTATGCTCAAATCGTATTAAGGGATGTTTTCGATCTGGCGCCCAGGGATTTAGCAACCTGACTTAAACTTTTGTGCCAGAAGGCTTCTGGGCAAAATCCTGTTCATACTGTGGGGAGCAAGGTCAGAAGCAGGCGGAAGAAGCATTTGGTTTACTTTTGAAATAGGAACTGTAATGGTTGGCTTGCGAGTTTGGCCTGAAGTCTAGATCTTCTGTCAATGTAGATGAAGGCCGGGCTGCTCTTCCAAGTGGAATCTGAGGGATGGGGTTCACTAGATCCTCCCAAGCTTGTCTTCTTCACAGCCGAAGATAGATGCTGTCCAGTGTTTTGTCTGTTTGCTTTTCAGGACGTGCATGATGTCTGCACAGGGTTCTGGTGGGGTTTGCTGTGATTCACGGTGGTGCCAGTTGCTTGATCTCTGCAGCATCTGTTGCCAGTTATGAAGGGTTTTTTTAGCTCAAGTATTTACACCCAACTGTCTGTTTTATGGGAGCAGCTCCGAGCTTTTCTCGCATCAGACACCCCCCAAAGGAGTTTCTGTTCTCAAGGCAGGAGTGGGGAGAGAAATGCACACTTGGGGTCAGGGCTGGTTTTTTTTTTAACTGTGTGCTCACAGCGTATTCTGGAGATCTTTATGGTTTGGAAAGCCTACATTTAGTGTCGTGCAGTGACGATATTGTCGGTGCTTCCCTTTGAAGTATGAGCCAGTCATACGGGACATGCCTGACAGCTGCAAGAATGAGCTGGTGTGCGGTGCTGTGTCCGAGGTGATGGATCTGGGGGGTTTCGTTAGTGGTTTACCATTCTTGGTGAAGGACATATCAGGTGCCCTGGAATTACTACTTTCTGTCTTACTAACGGGCAGTGAACGCTTGCCACTCCAAACAGACAAAACCACGGAACGTTTACCTTGTGCAGCTTGGAGTTGGCCCTACCAAGGGAAAAGGCACTGTGGGAGAGTATCGTTGCTGTTACTACTATTATCACATTTAGCTGCTAGCATAGTAAGACCGATTAGATTTCAGGAAAGGAATATATTTGTTCTAACCCGCATGAATACTTCCCCTCTGTCAGGAGCTCCTTAGAACGGCACTCAAGGGTGCAGGCAGGTGACCATGCTGCCTGTGGCTGTGGGCCAGGTGAAG